>NC_074666.1:46291650-46607537 GCF_029448725.1 Salvelinus fontinalis
TTGTCTAGTCCATTTCTTCTGACATTTTTTTTCTCCCTCAGGTCAAGGTTACCCAGGAGCTAAAGCACACTCATGCTGAGCAGATGAGCAGACTACACATCAAACACCAGACAGAGTGTGACCTACTAGAGGACCTGAAGTAAGGGGATGGTGGAGGGAGCCGGTGGATGGCAATTGAGGCTGCGTCTCTATCCCCAGTTCCAAATCAACCCCTACTACCTAGGCACTTGCGTAGTTGTGAAAGGCTTGGATAGATATAATCAAAGACAAATCTACATGGAGGGGGGTGGGGGGGTTTAGCCACTATTACCATATTGGTAATACCAATCTGATCTTTGTACATGTCTATGACATGAAGTACCCTGGCAGGGAGGCTAAGGGTTTATTTGGAATGTAACGGTAGTCTTGGGTTTCGCTTTCTTTTCTTTGGCTTAGTTGAGGTGGCACCGCCCACACTAAACAGCTGGAAGTGAAAAGCAAGGAGGGCCTCCACTCCAGATGTTCTGGCTGCCATAAGTAGTTTGTTGGGGGGGAAAGAGAGTATAACAAAGAGAGAAGAAAAATACCTAGAGATCGAACAAGCCCGAAATGTTCAGCCAGTCACTCTAGGAGGAAAATCGAAGTTGGATAAAAATACCTTTCAGTGTTAAAATTAGAGTTGCATCCTTCCCAAAGATTCCTGGAATCAGGATGGAATAATCAGGAAATCTTGGAGTCCTGCAAATGGTATTATCGAGAAAATTACCAGAATAAAATAAAAAACATGGCACAGGGAGAATGATAGGGACAAGCAGTGATATAGTATAGGGAGGCATGGATGTGTTCAATAGGTACCAAACAGACTGAAACAGGGAGGGACTACCTGGACTCCAATAAGAAATTAATTTTTGTTTTCCATTGCACAGAATTTTAAATCGGTGTTCTCCAATGAACATGACCCATGCAGAGGGAAAGGAAAACAGGCCAAGAGGACATGCACATCATCATAGAGGAAGCTGGATCTGTTGTGTCAGTTTGGCCTTGCTGTATACTGGAGCACTCAGACAAATATTAACACACTCTGTAATTACTATAAAATGCCCAGTGAACGTGTGCTAGAAAAGAAGACTCAAGAGCCGCGGTGTCTGACTGTGGCCCTAGACCTCAGAGGCTCTCGTTCTCAAATCAAGGAGGCTGGAGGGTAGGGAGCTTGCAGGAAGCCCCCAGTGATGCCCCACCTTTTGTAGAGCCTTCCAGATGAGGGAAGTACTGTTGCTGTAGCAGGCGGTGATCCAGCTGGTCAAGAGGCTCTCAGTTGTGCAGCTATAGAACTTCTTGATGACCCGAGGGCCCATGCAGAATTTCTTCAGTCACCTAAGGTTGAAGAGACACTGTAACAGTGGTGGTGTGATTGGACCATTTTAGGTTCTCTGTGGTGTGCACGCTGAGGAACTTGATGCTTTTGACCCTCTCCACTGCAGCCCCGTCCACTGCATCTGCTGTTTCCTGAAGTCCATGATCACCTTGGTTTTGTTGACGTTGAGGGAGAGGCTTTTCCTGGCACCACTCTACCAGGGCTCTAACCACCTCCCTGTAGGCTCCAGTCGGCGATCAGGCCCACCACTGTCATGTTGTTGGCAAACTTAATGATGGTGTTGGAGTCGTGCATGGCCACACAGTTGTGGGTGTACAAGAGGGGGCTGAGCACACACCCCTGGGGGCCCCCCGTGTTGCAGGTCAATGTGGCAGAGGTGTTGTTGTCTACCCTCACCACCTGGGGTTTGCCTGTCAGGAAGTCCTGGATACAGTTGCATAGAACAAAGCCTGGAATAGGGAGAGAGACCGGGAGAAAGGAGGGACTAGTGGCCCGGGAACGTGAGGACAAATAAGTACAGTTACAGAAAGAATTAGGATTATTTTTGTTGTGAGAGTGGAGGGAAGGACATAGGCCACAGTTGTGGTTCTCCAACTGTTTACATGTGAGAGAGAACAAGCTGTGCCATACTCTGCTCACTCCTGGAAAGACTCCAAATAATAACACAACTGGGACCCTGGGGATTATTCATTAGACATCAAACGGAAGAAAACAGACTGAAACAGGGAGGGACTATTTTAACCAATAATGCATTTGAATCTTTGTTTTCTGTTATAAGTGTTTTCCGTTGCATGCCCTAACGAATATGACCTCGATAAGCAGTGAAATAGAATGGAGTAAAAATATTACAGCACATCTACACTGCATAGTTATATGCACCACTCTACTATTTGGATCAATCAAACGATTTGTAACAATGTATCATTTATTTAACAAGCCATCACATTCATTAGATATCGGATTGATACACTATACAGTGGGGCAAAAAAGTATTTAGTCAGCCACCAATTGTGCATGTTCTCCCACTTAAAAAGATGAGAGAGGCCTGTAATTTTCATCATAGGTACACTTCAACTATGACAGACAAAATGAGAAAAATAAATCCAGAAAATCACATTGTAGGATTTTTTATGGATTTATTTGCAAATTATGGTGGAAAATAAGTATTTGGTCACCTACAAACAAGCAAGATTTCTGTCTCTCACAGACCTGTAACTTCTTCTTTAAGAGGCTCCTCTGTCCTCGACTCGTTACCTGTATTAATGGCACCTGTTTGAACTTGTTATCAGTATAAAAGACACCTGTCCACAACCTCAAACAATCACACTCCAAACTCCACTATGGCCAAGACCAAAGAGCTGTCAAAGGACACCAGAAACAAAATTGTAGACCTGCACCAGGCTGGGAAGACTGAATCTGCAATAGGTAAGCAGCTTGGTTTGAAGAAATCAACTGTGGGAGCAATTATTAGGAAATGGAAGACATACAAGACAACTGATAATCTCCCTCGATCTGGGGCTCCACGCAAGATCTCACCCTGTGAGGTCAAAATGATCACAAGAACGGTGAGCAAAAATCCCAGAACCACACGGGGGGACCTAGTGAATGACCTGCAGAGAGCTGGGACCAAAGTAACAAAGCCTACCATCAGTAACACACTACGCCGCCAGGGACTCAAATCCTGCTGTGCCAGACGTGTCCCCCTGCTTAAGCCAGGACATGTCCAGGCCCGTCTGAAGTTTGCTAGAGAGCATTTGGATGATCCAGAAGAAGATTGGGAGAATGTCATATGGTCAGATGAAACCAAAATAGAACTTTTTGGTAAAAACTCAACTCGTCGTGTTTGGAGGACAAAGAATGCTGAGTGGCATCCAAAGAACACCATACCTACTGTGAAGCATGGGGGTGGAAACATGCTTTGGGGCTGTATTTCTGCAAAGGGACCAGGGCGACTGATCCGTGTAAAGGAAAGGATGAATGGGGCCATGTATCGTGAGATTTTGAGTGAAAACCTCCTTCCATCGGCAAGGGCATTGAAGATGAAACGTGGCTGGGTCTTTCAGCATGACAATGATCCCAAACACACTGCCCGGGCAACGAAGGAGTGGCTTCGTAAGAAATATTTCAAGGTCCTGGAGTGGCCTAGCCAGTCTCCAGATCTCAACCCCATAGAAAATCTTTGGAGGGAGTTGAAAGTCCGTGTTGCCCAGCAACAGCCCCAAAACATCACTGCTCTAGAGGAGATCTGCGTGGAGGAATGGGCCAAAATACCAGCAACAGTGTGTGAAAACCTCGTGAAGACTTACAGAAAACGTTTGACCTCTGTCATTGCCAACAAAGGGTATATAACAAAGTATTGAGATAAACTTTTGTTATTGACCAAATACTTATTTTCCACAATAATTTGCAAATAAATTCATAAAAAATCCTACAATGTGATTTTCTGAGAAAAAAAAATCTAATTTTGTCTGTCATAGTTGAAGTGTACCTATGATGAAAATTACAGGCCTCTCTCATCTTCTTAAGTGGGAGAACTTGCACAATTGGTGGACTAAATACTTTTTTGCCCCACTGTATATACAAAAGTATGTGGACACCCCTTCAAATGAGTGGATTTGGCTATTTCAGCCACCCACTGCTGACAGGTGTATAAAATTGAGCACACAGCCATGCAATCACCTTCGACTTGGCACCGTCATAGGATGCCACCTTTCCAACAAGTCAATTCGTAAAATTACTGACCTGGTAGAGATGCCCCTGTCAACTGTAAGTGCTGTTATTGTGAAGTGGAAACACCTAGGAGCAACAACAGCTCAGCCGCGAAGTGGTAGGCCACTCAATCTCACAGAACGGGACCACCAAGGGCTGAAGCGTGTAAAAATCATCTGTCCTCGTTTGCAACACTTATTACCGAGTTCCAAACTGCCTCTTGAAGCAACATCAGCACAAGAACTGTTCGGCAGGAGCTTCATGAAATGGCTTTCCATGGCCAAGCAGCCGCACACAAGCCTAAGATCACGATGTGTAATGGAGTAGTATCAAGCTTGCCGCCATTGGACTCCATTGGACTCTGAAGCAGTGGAAACGCATTTTCTGGCAGCTTCACCATCTGGCAGACCGACAGACGAATCTGGGTTTGGCGGATGCCAGGAGTACGCTACCTGCCCCAATGCATAGTGCCAACCATAAAGTTTGGCGGATGGCTGTTTTTTATGGTTAGGCCACTTAGTTCCATTAACGCTAGAGCAGCCAATAACATTCTAGACAATTCTGTGCTTTATTTTTTATTTAACTAGGCAAGTCAGTTACAAAGAACAAATTCTTATTTACAATGACAGCCTACACCGGCCAAACCCGGACGACGCTGGACCAATTGTGCGCCGCCCTATTGGACTCCCAATCATGGCCGGTGGTGATACAGCCTGGATTCGAACCAGAGTGTCTGTAATGACACCTCTAGCACTGCGCTGCAGTACCTTAGACCGCTGCGCCACTCGGAAGCCCACTTTGTGGCAACAGTTTGGGGAAGGCCCTTTCCTGTTTCAGCATGACACTGCCCCTGTGCACAAAGCGAGGTCCGTACAGAAATGGTTTGTCAAGTTCAGTGTGGAAGAACTTGACTGGCCTGCACAGAGCCCTGACCTCTACGCCATCTAACACCTTTGGGATTAATTGGAAAACCGACTGAGAGCCAGACCTAATCGCCCAACATCAGTGCTCAACCTCACTAATGCTCTTGTGGCTGAATGGAAGCAAGTCCCCGCAGCAATGTTCCAACATCTATTGGAAAGCCTTCCCAGAAGAGTGGAGGCTGTTATAGCAGCAAAGGGGAACCAACTCCATATTAATGCTCATGATTTTTAAATGAGATGTTCAACGAGTAGATGTCCCCGTACTCTTGGTCATGTAGTTATGATGCCTAGCATGTCATTGGCTTTTGAATCTAAATGTACCATGCTTTGCTTAACTTATATAGTTTTGTAGTGTCCATTCAGTCTCTTTTCCCAGTTAATTATTATATGGTGTATATCATTCTGTTCTACCTTTGTTCCTTATAGGACATTCAGTCAGAAGAAAGCCGCTGTAGAGAGGGACTATGCCCAGGTGAGTGTTCTCTCTCTCTCTCTCTCTCTCTCTCTCTCTATCCATCCTTAGTTTGCTCTCTCTAACACTCTGGATCCGTGTTCATTTCTGCATATGGATGACATTATATTGTGGCATTGCTGTCGTCTTCTCATTTGTGTCGCCAAAAAAAGAATCTCCCAATAATGACACACAAAGACACCAACTGCGCCACCATATGAGGTTTGGGTATAGTTAAGGTTGGCGTCGTTGGGAGGATCAGGGCTCAGTTGTGGTCTGATGGATTACTCCTCTATCTGAGAGGACCACTCTAAGGGCTCAGACACATTTGCTGGCCGAGCGTACTTAGTACCTCCTGAACGTAATTTGCGATCCGAGTGCGCACCTACTTTACATGTAGAATCGCGTGAAAGTTTTGATAGTCATACGCTACAGCAGGTGGTCCCTAAATCAGACGACCACTAGATCCTCATTCGATGCGATGTGTGTCAGCTCTAAAGTCTTCTGTCTCAGTTGTGGCATTTTCGTGTGGCCCACTTCCTCGTTGTGGAGTTGTTTTGGCCACAGCTTCCTGTGAATATAAATGTACTGATTCAAAATACCCCTATGCTCCTGCTTTGGTCTATTCTTGCGTTGCATCCCCGTGTGGAATGTCCTTACTGTGATTTAAAAGAGGGTCCTGACTTGGGAGTAACCCCAACCAGGCACTACCCAGCCACTTTTGTGGGGGGGGTGGAGGGGTGTATTTTGAGGATTTTATTCATACCCTGCTCACATGCCATTCATATGTACCACAGTCTTCTATATATCAAGAGTCACCTCCAAGACAGAGTGCCTCCAAGACACTTACTCACACCCACTCTCCAACCAACACTATCTAGTCGGATAAAGATTCACGGTGCCACACAAGAAGCCTGCTGTGAGCCTGCTGAAGAAGGATACTGAACAATTCCCATCACCACATGATTTATTCATGAATAGCGTTGTTGTGCTAGTAGCTGTGTTGTGCCGCCTGTCTCTATCTGCCCTAAAGCCAATCCCGTGAGCTGCTATAGATGCACACACATTAAGAGATGTGTTATTTAAGATACTCTTTGAAGAGGTAGAATTTCAGATGTTTTCGGAAGATGGGCAGGGATTCTGCTGTCCTAGCATCAGGAGGAAGCTGGTTCCATCTTTGGGGTGCCAGGACAGAAGAGCTTTGACTGGGCTGAGTGGGAGCTGACCTCCCATAGGAGTGGGACGGCAAAGAGACCAGAGGTGGTAGAACGGAGTACTCGGGTTTGGATGTAGGGTTTGAGAATAGCCTGAAGGTAGGGAGGAGCAGTTCCCCTTGCTGTTCTTTATGCAAGCACCATGGTCTTGTAGTCAATGCGAGCTTCAGCTGGAGCCAGTGGAGTATACGGAGGAGCATGGGAGTACTTGGGAAGGTTGAACACCAGACAGGCTGCGGCATTCTGAATAAGTAGCAGGGGTTTGATGGCACAAGCGGGGAGCCCATATGGCAAGTGCCTGGAATAGAACCTGCGCAGCTTTATGTGTGAGGAAAAGTTGTACTCTACTGATATTGTAGAACATCAATCTGCTGGAATGAATTGCTGCTTTTATGTTTTTAAAGAACGACAGTGTGTTGTTCAGGATCACGGCAAGGTTCTTTGCACTCTGGGAGGGGGACTCAGTGGAATTGTTGACCGTGATGGAGAGGTAATAGAGCAGCTCCGTCTTGCCGAGGTTGAGCTTGACATCCAAACTGAGATATCTGCTAAGCATGCAGAGATGCGGGTCACCACCTAAGTGTCAGAAGGGGGGAATGAGAAAAGTAGTTAAGTGTCATCCGCATAGCAATGATAGGAGAGACCATGAGTGGATAAGACGGAGCCGAGTGACGTGGTGTATAGAGAAAAGAGGGCCTAGTACCGAGCCGTGGGGGACACCAGTAGTGAGGGCATGTGGTACAGACACAGATTCTCTCCGTGCCACCTGGTAGGAGCGTCTTGCCAGTCAGGATGCAATCCAGGAGTATGCAGAGGCTGAGACGCCCAGCCCTGAGAGGGTAGAGAGATGGTTCACACTGTCGATGGCAGTGGATAGATCCAGAACGATGAGAACAGAGGAGAGAGAGTCTACTTTGGCTGAACAGTCTCCATTGAGTGACCCGTATTGAAGCCTGACTGGTTATGATCTAGAAGATCGTTCTGAGCGAGATAACGAGAGAGTAGGTCAGAGACGGCACGCTCAAATGTTTTGGAAAGTAAAGAAGAAAGGGAAACTGGTCTGTAGTTTTTTACATGAGATGGGTCGAGTGTTGGTTTCTTGTAATGGGGAGCGACTGGCAATCTTGAAGTCAGAGGGAACACAGCCAGTGGTCAGGGATGAGTTGGTGAGAAATGGGAGTAGATCTCCAGATATAGTATGGACAAGGGAAGCGGGATGGGGTCCAGTGGGCAGGTTGTCGGGTGGCTGGACATCACTAGTTGTAGGATTTCATCTGGAGAGAGAAGGGAGAAAGAGGTCAAGGTGTAGGGTAGTTCTGTGTGAGTAGGACCATTGGACTCAGTAGGCTGAGTGAATGAGGAGCGGATGTTGTCAACCTTTTTTTCAAAGTAGTTGACAAAGCCGTCTGTAGAGGGGGGGAAGTGGTGGAGAATTAATGAGGGAAAAGGTGTAAAAGATTTTATGGGGATTGGAAGCAGAGGCTTGGAATTTAGTGATAGGAAGAGCCTTTAGAAGTGAATACAGAAGAGAAGGTAGAGAGGAGGGATGCTAGGTCCTTGTGGAGTTTTGTTTTCCCAATTTGTCATTCAACTGCCTGCTGCCCTGTTCTTTCACGACTCAGTGAGTCACTCAGCCACAGAGCAGGAGGGGAGGGTTGAGCTGCCTTGGAGGAAAGGGGACAGTGGGAGTCAGAGGCGGAAAGGGAGGGTCGAAGAGGCAGAGTCAGGAGACAGGTGGGAGAACGATTTAGCGGAAGGAAGAGATTATGGGATAGAAGAGGGGTGGTAGGAGGAGAGAGAGAGCGAAGTTTGCGACGACAGATGACCATCTGGGTAGGGGCGAGTCGGTAAGGTTGGGGGAGAGAAAAACAAAAACAAAGTAGGGATCAGAGACCTGGATGGGGGTTGCCGTGAGATCAGTCAGCGAACAGCCCCTAGTAAAGATGAGGTCAAGCATATTCCCTGCATTATGAGTGGGAGGCGACTGGGAGGTCAGGGTGAGTTCAAAAAGGCAAGGAGAGGAAATAGAGGTGGAAAGAAATGAGTCGAAGTCAGGCGCCAGGAGGTTGACATTGCCCAGTACGATGAATGGTGAGCCATCGTCTAGAAATTATGGGTATTGCTCACAGGGTACACTAGATTAGAAGGGTTGCATCCACTGGGTGGGGAGCGTCTGTAAAACATACTGAGAGGAGCGAACAGGGATAGAAATCACATACATACTTGACAAAGTTCCAAAAGAGAAAAATGAGAATCTAAAAATAACTAGGTAAGACACTGAAGTGAGAGAGTGCCGTGAAGCCTTTGGCTCTTTCCTTCCTCGAATAACTCTGCAGAACGTCTTTGTTTTGGGTGACAACGCCACCGCATGACAACGCCACCGCTGAAGAAATAGGGGCAACTGAAGTACTATAACTAATTGATGATTGTCTAGCAGAGGTGAAGAAAAATACCCCCTCTAACACTCATCTGCCAATTATCAGAAAGCTATCACAAATTGATCTGAAACCAGTCAATGTTCCCAACACTTCGCAGTACATAGCATTCAGTAGTTCAAATCAATGATTAAACAGGCTACTATGTAGAAGGGCAGCACTTAACTAGAATTGACTTAGCCAGACTATACCAACAAAACTTATTGAAAGAATATATACTTAGGCTACTCTTGCAGAGATTAGCTGTCTTCGCTCTGTCTCTCTGTATATGTCTCCCTCTCTTACCAAGACACTCAGGACATCACAGCAATGTGGTGGCATCCCAGTAGAGGTTAAAGGTCATCACGCAGCCCTGCTGTTGGTATCCTGTCACTGTGTGTGTGTACTTACTAGGAACCAAATGATAGCAAACAGAACAGAACTGGGAGGGACCTACTTAAAGTTTTCTAAACAAATTTTTCATTGCAAAATGTTTCGCAACAATGTGCGCTAATGTTTTCTTCCCTTTGTTGCTTAGTGAATATGACCCTGCTTCAGGTCGCACACGGTGAGTTCAGAGAAACTGTCAGATAGCATTACAGTTATGAAACCGCTTTGTAAAGTGCAGCGCAGCCACAGACACTCCCAACAGTCTAATACCTACATGTTTCAATAAGATCACCATAGTCCCTGTGCCCAAGAACACCAAGGTAGCCTGTCGAAATGACTGTCGCCCCGTAGCACTAACATCTGTAGCCATGAAATGCTTTGAATGGCTCACATCAACACCATCATCCCAGACACCCTGGACCCAGTCCATTTTGCATACTGCCCCAACAGATCCACAGATGATGCAATCTCTATTGCATTCAACACTGCCTTTTCCAGCTTGGACAAAAGGAACATCTATGTGAGAATGCTGTTCATTGACTACAGCTCAGTGTTCAACATAATAGTGCCCTCAACTCATCATTAAGCTAAGGACCCTGGTACTGAACATCTCCCTCTGCAACTGGATCCTGGACTTCCTGACGGGATGCCCCCAGGTGGTGGATGGAGGCAACACATCCGCCACGCTGACCCTCAGCACGGGGACCCCTCGGGGGTGCGTGCTTAGTCTCTTTCTGCACTCCCTGTTCACCCACGACTGTGTGGCTTTGCACGACTCCAACACCATCAAGTTTGCCGACGACGCAATGGTGGTAGGCCTGTTTAGCAGTCTTATTAGGCTAACAAGTGAAGCTTGGTTTTGGAAGCAGCTAACCACTTAGCTAGATAGCTAACTAGCTACTAAATTAGCAAACAAAATGCAGAACTGCAGAACATTTAGTACATTTTAGACAGTTAACATAATAGTTATAAGTAATTAGATCACCTGGAGCATGCTGCACAACAGTGAGTGAGAAAACACCACGCGAATGGGGGCTACCAGTAAGTTTCATAATGAAAAATGATGTGGGAAATGAACGCAATCTTTTTTATATCGTAATGTATTGCACAAGTTGACTGCAGGTATTTACTTAAAAAAGTAACTACAAGTATTCAAAAACTTAAAATAAATAGTTTTGGCGGTATTGAAAAACCATCCCGTGGCTATTTCCCTTATACCTCGGTATACGGTATACCGCCCAAGACTAGCGTCAAGAACTGCAACGCTGCTGGGTCTTTCACCCTCAACAGTTTCCCATATGTATCAAGAATGGTCCACCACCCAAAGGACATCCAGCCAACAGCAGGCCAGTGGTCAAAAACAGTTCATTGATGAAAGAGGACAAAGGAGGCTGATGTGAATTGTGCAGAGCTTCAGACTGCTACAGTTAGTCAACTGACAGTCCAGTACAACATTGGTGCCCAAAGACCCATAAAAGAATGCACAACTCATCGTACTTTGACACAAATGGGGTATGGCAGCTGACGAACACCCCCTGTCTACCTAGAACGCGTTAGTGGCTTCTTTTTTTTCATAATAGGTCATTTGATTGTAGCCATTTTGATTTCCCTAAAGAGCACACACACTGGCACAGATAGAGCAATGAGGCAGATGTTTAACCTGGATGTATACAGGGAAAGGGGGATACCTAGTCAGTTGTACAAGTGAATGCATTCAATTGAAATGTGTCTTTAGCATTTAACCCAACCCCTCTGAATCAGAGGTGCGGGGGGCTGCCTTCATCGACATCCAAGTCTTCGGCGCATGGGGAACAGTGGGTTAACTGCCTTGCTCGGGGGCATCCGGTTGGCATTTCCACTCGCCACCACATATGGTGATGAAAGGAAGCCCAGTGGGAGAAGATGGTGCGAGATGGATTTCTGTCATTACCAAAACATTTCATCTCAATTCAGTTTTTTCCTAAAACTAAAATCTCTTAAGAACCGAGTGCACTAAGTTTTGTAGACTTTACCCTTTGTCAAAGTATTACATTTTTTTTTAGTTGTTTAGGCGCGCGAGGGCGAATTTAGTTATTGCATACGCACACATCAGAGTAGGCGTTCCGTAACAGAAATATGCCAATACATGCTAGAACGCGCCAATAGCATCCCGCTAGCACGTGCTTGGATCTGCTTGCCTGCGCTATCATTAATTTGCTCCCATTGGAAATGACAGGCTGTGGTATATCTTGGGTTAGATGTATAAAAATCTCTGGTGGTGAGACGTTTCCCCTAGGATCAGCTTCCCTTCACCCAATCCTAACCTTAAAGTGGCACTCTGTGATTGCTACGTAATTGTTTTTACTTTTATATTAATATCCATTTGATTATTTTGTAAAACATTTTGAAGGATTAATATGATATATTTCAAAGTACAGCAGGAAATGTAGAGATGAGGGCATAGACAGAGGGTGGCCAAGATGGGTCTCGAACCCTCGTCGCCTGTCACGCCCTGGCCTTAGTATTCTTTGTTTTCTTTATTATTTTAGTTAGGTCAGGGTGTGACATGGGGAATGTTTGTGTTTTATCGGTTTTGGGTGGTTATATGGTAAAGGGGGTGTTGGGTGTAGTGTATGGGTTTGTGTTGAGTGTATGTGCCTAGCTGTGTCTATGTTGGTGTAGTTGTCTAGGAGAGTCTATGGTTGCCTGAATGGGTTCCCAATTAGAGACAGCTGATTTCTGTTGTCTCTGATTGGGAGCCATATTTAGGGTAGCCATAGGCTTTCGTTTGATGTGGGTAATTGTCTATGTTATACGTTTGTAGCCTGTGTGCACTACGTTTTATTAGCTTCACGGTCGTTTGTTTGTTTTGTTAGTTTTGTAAGAGTGTTTTGTTTTCGTTTTGCCTTCTTCTAAAATAAAAGAGATGGCTTATTTTCCAAATGCTGCGTTTTGGTCCGTCAATCCTCCACACGATCGTGACAGAATTACCCACCAATACAGGACCAAGCGGCATGTAAAGCGGCAACAGGACCCACCTACACAGGATTCTTGGACATGGGAGGAGATACTGGATGGTAAGGGGCCTTGGGCACAACCGGGAGAATATCGCCTTCCTCGTGAAGAGCTGGAGGCAGGTAAAGCCGAGAGGAGGCGATATGAGGAGGCAGCACGGAAACAAGGCTGGAAGCCCGTGAGTACAACCCAAAAAATTCTTGGGGGGGGCCTTAAAGGGAGTGTGGCGAAGTCAGGTAGGATACCTGCGCCTACTCCCTGTACTTACCGTGGAGAGCGAGAGTACGGACAGACACCGTGATACGCAGTAGAGCGCACGGTGTCTCCTGTACGCGTGCATAGCCCGGTTCGGTACATTCCAGCTCCACGTATCGGCCGGGCTAGATTGAGCGTTGAGCCGTATGTCATGAAGCCGGCCCAACGCATCTGGTCACCAGTGCGTCTCCTCCGGCCGGCGTACATGGCACCAGCCTTACGCATGGTGTCCCCGGTTCGCCTACATAGCCCGGTGCGGGTTTTTCCACCTCCCCGCACTGGTCAGGCGACGGGGAGCATACAACCAGGTAAGGTTGGGCAGGCTCAGTGCTCAAGGGAGCCAGTACGCATGCACGGTCCGGTATTTCCGGCGCCACCTCCCCGCCCCTACCCAGTACCACCAGTGCCTCCTCCACGCACTAGCCCTATGGTGCGTGTCTCCAGCCCTTTACCACCAGTGCCTAAACCACGCACCAAGCCTCCTGTGTGTCCCCAGAGTCCTGTGCGTCCTGTTGCTGCTCCCCGCACTAGCCCTGAGATGCGTGTCCACAGCCCGGTACCACCAGTTCCGGCACCACGCACCAGGCCTACAGTGCGCCTCAGCCGGCAAGAGTCTGCCGTCTGCACAGCGATGCCTGAACTGCCCGTCTGCCAAGCGCCATCTGAGCCATCCGTCTACCCAGCGCCATCTGAGCCATCCGTCTACCCAGCGCCATCTGAGCCATCCGTCTACCCAGCGCCATCTGAGCCATCCGTCTACCCAGCGCCATCTGAGCCATCCGTCTACCTCGAGCCATTAGAGCCGCCCGTCTGTCCCGAGCCGTCAGAGCCGTTCGTCAGACAGGATCTGCCAGAGCCGCCAACCAGACAGGATCTGCCAGAGCCGCCAACCAGACAGGATCTTCCAGAGCCGCCAACCAGACAAGATCTGCCAGAGCCGCCAACCAGACAGGATCTGCCAGAGCCGCCAACCAGACAGGATCTGCCAGAGCCGTCGGCCAGCCATGAGCAGCCAGATCCGTCGGCCAGCCATGAGCAGCCAGATCCGTCGGCCAGCCATGAGCAGCCAGATCCGTCGGCCAGCCATGAGCAGCCAGATCCGTCGGCCAGCCATGAGCAGCCAGATCCGTCGGCCAGCCATGAGCAGCCAGATCCGTCGGCCAGCCATGAGCAGCCAGATCCGTCGGCCAGCCATGAGCAGCCAGATCCGTCAGCCAGCCATGAGCAGCCAGATCCGTCAGCCAGCCATGAGCAGCCAGATCCGTCAGCCAGCCATGAGCAGCCAGATCCGTCAGCCAGCCATGAGCAGCCAGATCCGTCAGCCAGCCATGAGCAGCCAGATCCGTCAGCCAGCCATGAGCAGCCAGATCCGTCAGCCAGCCATGAGCAGCCAGATC
Organism: Salvelinus fontinalis; assembly: GCF_029448725.1. Classification (NCBI taxonomy): domain Eukaryota; kingdom Metazoa; phylum Chordata; class Actinopteri; order Salmoniformes; family Salmonidae; genus Salvelinus; species Salvelinus fontinalis. The sequence continues at coordinate 46,305,752 of NC_074666.1, forward strand.
CGTCAGCCAGCCATGAGCAGCCAGATCCGTCAGCCAGCCATGAGCAGCCAGATCCGTCAGCCAGCCATGAGCAGCCAGATCCGTCAGCCAGCCATGAGCAGCCAGATCCGTCAGCCAGCCATGAGCAGCCAGATCCGTCAGCCAGCCATGAGCAGCCAGATCCGTCAGCCAGCCATGAGCAGCCAGATCCGTCAGCCAGCCATGAGCAGCCAGATCCGTCAGCCAGCCATGAGCAGCCAGATCCGTCAGCCAGCCATGAGCAGCCAGATCCGTCAGCCAGCCATGAGCAGCCAGATCCGTCAGCCAGCCATGAGCAGCCAGATCCGTCAGCCAGCCATGAGCAGCCAGATCCGTCAGCCAGCCATGAGCAGCCAGATCCGTCAGCCAGCCATGAGCAGCCAGATCCGTCAGCCAGCCATGAGCAGCCAGATCCGTCAGCCAGCCATGAGCAGCCAGATCCGTCAGCCAGCCATGAGCAGCCAGATCCGTCAGCCAGCCATGAGCAGCCAGATCCGTCCCTCAGTCCGGAGCTGCCGTCCCTCAGTCCGGAGCTGCCGTCCCTCAGTCCGGAGCTGCCGTCCCTCAGTCCGGAGCTGCCGTCCCTCAGTCCGGAGCTGCCGTCCCTCAGTCCGGAGCTGCCGTCCCTCAGTCCGGAGCTGCCGTCCCTCAGTCCGGAGCTGCCGTCCCTCAGTCCGGAGCTGCCGTCCCTCAGTCCGGAGCTGCCGTCCCTCAGTCCGGAGCTGCCGTCCCTCAGTCCGGAGCTGCCGTCCCTCAGTCCGGAGCTGCCCCTTAATGCAGTGGGGTTAATGTGGAGGGGGGTCATTTGGAGGAAGCTAAGGAGGCGGTTAGTGAATGTGGTGGGGTGGGGACCACGACCAGTGCCGGAGCCGCCACCGTGGAAGGAAGCCCACCCAGACCCTCCCCTAGACTGTGTGCTGGTGCGCCCGGAGTTCGCACCTTAAGGGGGGGGGGGGTTATGTCACGCCCTGGCCTTAGTATTCTTTGTTTTCTTTATTATTTTAGTTAGGTCAGGGTGTGACATGGGGAATGTTTGTGTTTTATCGGTTTTGGGTGGTTATATGGTAAAGGGGGTGTTGGGTGTAGTGTATGGGTTTGTGTTGAGTGTATGTGTCTAGCTGTGTCTATGTTGGTGTAGTTGTCTAGGAGAGTCTATGGTTGCCTGAATGGGTTCCCAATTAGAGACAGCTGATTTCTGTTGTCTCTGATTGGGAGCCATATTTAGGGTAGCCATAGGCTTTCGTTTGATGTGGGTAATTGTCTATGTTATACGTTTGTAGCCTGTGTGTGCACTACGTTTTATTAGCTTCACGGTCGTTTATTGTTTTGGTTAGTTTGTAAGTGTTTTGTTTTTCGTTTTGCCTTCTTCTAAAATAAAAGAAGATGTCTTATTTTCCAAATGCTGCGTTTTGGTCCGTCAATCCTCCACACGATCGTGACATCGCCAGGGTGCATTTGTGGTCCGCTACACCAACTTTGAAATGCCTCATGCGCTTGTGTTTACTCCAATGTTTGTAAACATTGTAATTGTAAAAAAAAATATCTATATAGGCTCATAACATGGTTAAAACTCTAAATTTGATCTCACAGATAGTCAGTCCTTGCATCCATAGCTCTGCCCATGAATTTGAGTGGCACCATCAGCTGTTTACCAAATCAGTGGTGGGGTGTGACTACTTTATTGTTTGAACGGCGGATTGTCCCTTTGACCATTAGTTGGGAAAATGAAAAACGGACTCAATCAGCGTCTAAGGGCACCTTCGCCTTACACCAAGAGCACACACTGTATAGTTGTTCAGCAATGAGGATTGGCGGTACATGCAATCAATACGACTTTCCCAATATGTTTCAATGACAGACAGTTGTGATAATACAACAGTATTCTTCTCACTCGGCTTTCTGCTTTGGTCTCTGAACTATTAGGTCGTGTGCATTAGGCATCAAATGGAAGAAGAGAGACAAACAGAATACTAATTAATTTTCCATTGCAAAATGTTTCAAACCGTTTGCCCTAATGAACAGGACCTTGGTAAAAGCAGCAGATGGCTTTATTGGGCCTGTGCAGGTTAAATGGCATCCTCTGTTTTTTGGCGCCAAATTAGAGACTAGAGTTAGACTGTTAAATCAAAGTGGGTCACAGTGGACTCTGAAACTCTTCTTTTCCTCTAGCCTACCCCTCCTCCTTCTGGCTCTTCTTCACTAACCCTCTCTTTTTCATCTCTTAACACCTGCATGCTGCCATGACCCGATTTGATATTCAAATCACAGTAAGTGATGAAATGACACTCTGTCCCTTGTTCTTACCCCATCCTGCCTTCCCCTCTTCCCTCACACCCTGCTGGCTGCACTCTCTGTGACTCCCACAATGGCTGGGTTTGTGGTGGTGGATTCTGCCGTTTGGGGCTTTGACACCAGAACCCAGAGAGACCAAAGGGTTTAGAGACTGGGCCTAAAGTGTGTCCCTTGTGGATTGACTTTAGCCTGGTCCCATCTGTTGGCGCTGTATAGCCAACTCAAATAGTTCTGGTATGGCAATGACCATAGGAGTTGGCTAGATGGATCTGACCGCCCTGCATGAACTTTAAGTCCCAATTTAGATCACCTGTCTTTCTGTTCAGCTGAGAATGTGCTCTGTATAGCCGTGCGTGCGTGTGCACGTTTTTGCAAACAAATGCTCCCTCGCATACTAGGGCTGGGAATTTCTGAGAGACCTTACGATACGATATTATCATGATACTTAGGTGCCGATGTAACCGGTGTGAAATGGCTAGCTAGTTAGCGCGCTGCGCGCTAATAGCGTTTCAATCGGTGACATCACTTGCTCTGAGACCTTGAAGTAGTTGTTTCCCTTGCTCTGCAAGGGCTGTGGCTTTTGTGGAGCGATAGGTAACCATGGGTGTCAATTGTTGTGTGGAGAGGGTCCCTGGTTCGAGCCCAGGTAGGGGCGAGGAGAGAGACTGAAGCAACACTGTTACACCACCTACGATATGTATTGCGATTCTCTCTCACGATTCGATACTGTGATTTGATGTTCCAAACATATTGCTGACCATATGTCTGTTGCAGAGGGACAAGAGAGAGCCATGAGAAAATGAGTTTTGATCAGTCGTGGAAATAAAAGTGCTAGAAACAAATTGGCTCCCTATTTAAAAAGATGAAGAACAAGCTATGAAGGAAAAATACTGGAGATTGGTGCAGGTACAGCCAACTAGTGTGAAAATAATATTGCGATATTGTCAAAACTATACAATATATTGTCAACTGTTGCGGGGTCCCCCCCCCCCCCCCCCCTCACTATCGCATGCTAAAGTTCAAAAACAAATAAATGTAAACATGTATGTTCTTTGTTTACTCTGCAACGCTATTTCAGTTCCTCAAAGCTCAACCTTACTGCCGGTCCGCGGTATTTCCGGGGGTGCTGCTCTGGTTTAACTCAACTCTGGACCTCGAAGCCAGTTGCACTGCATTCTTTCATTGTTCATCTCTAATCAGGGACTGATTTCAAACTGGGACAAGAGGTGTGTGTGTGTGCAATTAATTATCAGGTAGAACAGAAAACCAGCAAGCTCTACATAGTACAGGTGAATGAGTCCATGGCTGCTTCTGAATTGGCAACCTCTTCCCTATATTGTGCTGCACTACTTTGACCAGGGCCCGTAGGGCTCTACACACAGATTACGGTTTAGTGTCGTGTTCATTAGGACATACCGTAGCAAAACGTTTTGTGATGGAAAGCGAAAAACGAGCGTTTCAGTAAGTACAGTTGAAGTCGGAAGTTTACATACTTAGGTTGGAGTCATTAAAACTTGTTTTTCAACCACTCCACAAATTTCTTGTTAACAAACTATAGTTTTGGCAAGTCAGTTAGGACATCTACTTTGTGCATATGATACAAGTCATTTTTCCAACAATTGTTTCACACAGATTATTTCACTTATAATTCACTGTATCACAATTCCAGTGGGTCAGAAGTTTACATACACTAAGTTGACTGTGCCTTTAAACAGGTTGGAAAATTCCAGAAAATGTCATGGCTTTAGAATCTTCTGATAACTCAAATTATGTCAATTAGCCTAATTGGAGGTGTACCTGTGGATATATTTCAAGGCCTACATTCAAACTCAGTGCCTCTTTGCTTGACATCATGGGGGAAAAAAATGAAATCAGCCAAGACATCAGATTTCAGCAATTTCCAAATGCCTTAAGGTACCACGTTTATCTGTACAAACAATAGTGCGCACAATAGTACGCAAGTATAAACACCATGGGACCACGCAGCCGTCATACCGCTCAGGAAGGAGACGCGTTCTGTCTCCTAGAGATGAATGTACTTTTGTGCGAAAAGTGCAACTCAATTCCAGAACAACAGCAAAGGACCTTGTGAATATGCTGGAGGAAATAGGTACAAAAGTATCTATATCCACAGTAAAACGAGTCCTTTATCGACATAAACTGAAAGGCCGCTCAGCAAGGAAGAAGCCACTGCTCCACAATCGCCATAAAAAAGCCAGACTACGGTTTTCAACTGCACATGGGGACATAGATCGTACTTTTTGGAGAAATGTCTGATGAAACAAAAATTGAACTGTTTGGCAATAATGACCATTGTTATGTTTGAGGAAAAAGGGGGAGGCTTGCAAGCCGAAGAACAACATCCCAACCGTGAAGCACGGGGGTGGCAGCATCATGTTGTGGGGGTGCTTTGCTGCAGGAGAGACTGGTGCACTTCACAAAATAGATGGCATCATCAGGGAGGAAAATGATGTGGATATATTGAAGCAGCATCTCAAGACATCAGTCAGGAAGTTAAAGCTTGGTCGCAAATGGGTCTTCCAAATGGACAATGACCCCAAGCATACTTCCAAAGTTGTGGCAAAATGGCTTAAGGACAACAAAGGTTTAAAGGCAATGCTGAAGGCAAACAATTTAAAGGCAATGCTACCAAATACTAATTGAGTGTATGTAAACTTCTGACCCACTGGGAATGTGATGAAAGAAATAAAAGCTGAAATAATAAATCATTCTCTCTACTATTATTCTGACATTTCACATTCTTAAAATATAGTGGTGATCCTAACTGACCTAAAACAGGGAATTTTTACAAGGATTAAATGTCAGGAATTGTGAAAACTGAGTTTAAATGTATTTTGTTAAGGTGTATGTAAACTTCCAACTTCAACTGTAAGATCAGTAAGTGGGTCTGGAGTTCAGAGATTAAAGGTCATCGATCCTCTTCCTCCCTCCCAGGCTCTACACAAGCTGGCCAATCAGTACCTGAAGAGGGAATGGCCAGACAGCCTATCAGAGGAGCCAACAGACCACGGGTAAGACCTCTAGCCAATGAGTGAACCATTATTGTCTCAGCAGCGTCAGCAATGTCTCTCTCGTTCTTCCGTAATAGTACTACCAGTATCAGTGTGTATTATTGAAAGCTACATATTATTATTTGCCATTTTTTTCTAGACTCTTTGATATTTTGTACTGTATTTATTACAGGTTCTCTCATGGCCGAATTGTCATTGCCTTTTAAATAAAGGTTCTTGTTCAAAAGATTAACTGGTTAAACCAACAGTTCTTGTATTGTGTCGTCACAACCAAGAACATAAAAAAATATCAGGGATATTACCAGTATTCACACTGACTATTGTGTGTCTGTTGTCACAGGAACATGTACATGTTGTGGAAGGCATACCTGGAGGGCATAGTGCAAGTGAGCCAAACCAGGATCACGGCCTGTGAGAACTACAGGAACCAAGTGTCAGACCCTGCCAAGACTGCCAGGCTGCAGAAGGAGCAGCAACTCAGGAAGGTATGGAAGGCAAATCACCACAAAACTGCTGAGCTTTCCATAGTTTAGACTCCCCCCACCCCGTCTCTATCCTCAATCTCGCTCGCCCTCTTGCTCTCTCACATGGTTTAGATTATTTGACGCATGTCTCCATTTATACAGCTGGTGAGTTGAAATGACTGAACCAGTTCAGGATATGTGCTTTCTAAGGAGAAGTCTGCTGTTCTTTGGATACAAACCAGTGTATACATTGCATTTTGGAAAGTATTAAACCCCTTTAACTTTTTTTTTTAAAGCCTTATTCTAAAATGGATTAAATCAAACATTTTCCTCATCAATCTACAAACAAAACCCCATAATGACAAGCGAAAACTGGTTTTCTACATTATTGAATATGTATTACAAATAAACAGATACCTTATTTACATAAGTATTCAGACCCTTTGCTATGATCACATGTATTTATAAAGCCCTTTTTACATCAGCAGATGTCACAAAGTGCTGTACAGAAACCCAGCCTAAAACAGCAAGCAATGCAGATGTAGAAGCACGGTAGCTAGGAAAAACTCCCTTGAGATTCAAAATTGAGCTCATGTGCATCTTGTTTCCATTGATCATCCTTGAGATGTTTCTACAACTTGATTGGAGTCCATCTGTGTTAAAATCATTTGATTGAACATGATTTAGATAGGCACACACTTGTCTATATAAGGTCCCACAGTTGCCGGTGCATGTCACAGCAAAAACCAAGCCATGAGGTCAAAGGAATTGTCCGTAGTGGCCTCCATCATTCTTAAATGGAAGAAGTTTCGAACCACTAAGACTCTTCCTAGAGATGGCTGCCTGGCCAAACTGAACAATCGGGAGAATGGCCTTGGTCAGGGAGGTGACCAAGAACCCACAGTCACTCTGACAGAGCTCCAGAGTTCCTCTGTGGAGATGGGAGAAACTTCCAGAAGGACAACCATCTCTGCAGCACTCCACCGATCAGGCCTTTATGGTAGAGTGGCCAGACGGAAGCCACTCTTCAGTAAAAGGCACATGACAGCCCGCTTGGAGTTTGCCGAAAGGCCTCAGGAGGCTAAAGAAATTTGGCTTAACACCTAAAACCCTCACAAACTTTTACAGATGCACAATTGAGAGCATCCTGTCGGGCTGTATCACCGCCTGGTACGGCAACTGCGCCCCCCACAACCGCAACCACAACCGCTCTCCAGAGGGTGGTGCGATCTGCCCAACGCTTTACCGGGGGCAAACTTCTCGCCCTCCTGGACACGAAGGCCAAAAAGATCATCAAGGACATCAACCACCCGAGCCACTGCCTGTTCACCCCGCTATCATCCAGAAGGTGAGGTCAGTACAGGTGTATCAAAGCTAGGACCGAGAGACTGAAAAACAGCTTCTATCTCAAGGCCATCAGACTGCTAAACAGCCATCACTAGCACATCAGAGTCTGCGGCCTGTAGACATAGATTAGGAATCACTGGCCACTTTAAGGAATGAAACACTAGCCACTTTAATAATATCTCCGTATCTTGCATTACAATATGTATAAACTGTATTCTATACTATGCCACCGTATCTTAGTCCAATGCCGCTCTGACATATATGTATATATATTCTTAATTCATTCCTTACTTAGATTTAGGAATGCACATTTTGGGGAATATTCAGAGGTGGAAACTTTCCATGGGAATTAATTTTAATACCATTTCAATCTTTTCAACCATTTCAACTATTTCACTGAACAACAAAAGAAAGGGAATATTGAATGATCCCCAATGATCCATCGCATCTCCCAACAACATTTTCAACATACATCTGTAAAATGATAGTCTAGAAACTAAAGCTTTGGTTGTCGACCTCTCAGGCTTCCATGTCTTCTCCCTGGACCTTCTCAATGTCCACCTCTTGAACATCAGACTCTGAGGCCTCATCTTCACTGTCACTTTCCAACCTTGTTGAGGATGGCTCGTTGTCGTGCTCAAAAAGCCTCAAATTTGTCCGGATGACCACCAATATTTCAACCCTTGTTTTGGTCAGCCTGTTGCATGCTTTGGTGTGTGTTCCCAAACAAGGACCAGTTCGCCAGACTGCCCAGAACCTTGCCCTCATCCAGACCATAGTGGCGAGACACAGTTGTGATGACACCATAGGCCTTGTTGATCTCTGCACCAGACAGGATGCACTTGCCAGCATACTTGGGGTCCAACATGTAAGTTGCGGCGTGTATGGGCTTCAGGCAGAAGTCTTCATGCTTTTTGATGTATTTCAGAACTGCAGTTTCCTCTGCTTGGAGCAACAGTGAAGTGGGCAGGGCAGTACGGATTTCTTCTCTGACATCTGCAAGCAGACAGGATGGCATTGTCTCTCTCAATCCATGCAATGGCTACTACTATAGGTTTCGGGAGTTTCAGGCTGCTTACCACTTTCTCTCAAAATACATCATCCAGGAGGATCCTCTTGATGGGGCTGTCCATATCGGCAGACTGTGATATGGCCATTTCCTGGAGAGACTCCTTCCCTCCCAGGAGACAGTCAAACATGATGACAACACCACCCCAACGGCTGTTGCTGGGCAGCTTCAATGTGGTGCTCTTATTCTTCTCACTTTGCTTGGTGAGGTAGATTGCTGCTATAACGTGATGACCCTTCACATAACTAACAATTTCCTTGGCTCTCTTGTAGAGTGTATCAATTGTTTTCAGTGCCATGATGTCCTTGAGGAGCATATTCAATGCATGAGCAGCACAGCCAATGGGTGTGATGTGAGGGTAGGACTCCTCCACTTTAGACCAAGCAGGCTTCATGTTCGCAGCATTGTCTGTCACCAGTGCAAATACCTTCTGTGGTCCAAGGTCATTGACTGCCTTCAGCTCATATGCAATGTAGAGACCGGTGTGTCTGTTGTCCCTTGTGTCTGTGCTCTTGTAGAATACTGGTTGAGGGGTGGAGATGATGTAGTTAATTATTCCTTGTCCACAAACATTTGACCACCCATCAGAGATGATTGCAATACAGTCTGCTTTCTCTATGATTTGCTTGACCTTCACTTGAACTCTGAACTCTGTATCCAGCAAATGAGTAGATAAAGCATGTCTGGTTGGAGGGGTGTATGCTGGGCGAACAATACTCAGAAATCTCTTCCAATACACATTGCCTGTGAGCATCAGAGGAGAACCAGTTGCATACACAGCTCGAGCAAGACATTCATCAGCATTTCTCTGACTACGTTCCTCCATTGAGTAAAAAAACAACTTCTGATTCCAGGAGGACCATGAGCTGTTGCTATCGATGTTTGATTCAGTATTATCACCTCGAATTAAAGTAAAATGGACTTTTGTCAGAAGTTGCTTGTTGTGAGCGCTGAGGGAACTTTAGGCACTTGGCCAGATGATTTTGCATCTTTGTTGCATTTTTCACATATGACTTGGCCCAGTATTTGCGAATGTACACAGCTTTTTCTACATTAACTGCAGTGAAATGTCTCCATTTTCAGATTAGAAAAAAATGAGTAAAAAGAAACATACAATTCCATGTACAGATAAATAGTTAAACAGTTAGATTAAGCAACTCCTTCGTAAGATAAATGTTTGGAAACAGGTGAATTAACACTCCTCAATCAGCAGGCTCAAGCAAGCTAAAACCGACATGGTAGCAAAAACTAACTAGCAGAAAATGTTAACAAGTTAAAAATGATTTAAAAACACTTTGTTGTAGGCTACAATTTACTAGTTAACACAACCATGTGTGTGCCATATAAAATAAACTCATATAAAAAGAAACGCCCTCTCACTGTCAACTGCATTTATTTTCAGCAAACTTAACATGTGTAAATATTTGTATGAACATAAGATTCAACAACTGAGACATTAACTGAACAAGTTCCAAAGACATGTGACTGACAGAAATGGAATAATGTGTCCCTGAACAAAGGGGGGGGTCAAAATAAAAAGTAACAGTGTAACGGTCGTCATATTCGTTCTCCTCCTCAGGCGAGGAGGAGCATGGATCAGACCAACACGCAGCGAGGTATGTAGACATAATGAATTTAATAACAAGACAAAACACGAAAAACACTTGAATAGATTACAAAACAACAAACGACGTTAAACAGACCTGAACATGAGAACTACATAAACACGAAGAACGCATGAACAGGAAAAGAACGAACGAGACGAGACAGTACCGTGTGGTGCAACTAACACAGACACAGCGACAGGAAACATCACCCACAAACAAACAGTGAGAACAGCCTACCTTAATATGGTTCTCAATCAGAGGAAACGTCAAACACCTCCCTCTAATTGAGAACCATATCAGGCAACACATTTAACCCAACATAGAAACACATAACATAGAATGCCCACCCCAACTCACGCCCTGACCAACTAAACACATACAAAAACAACAGAAAACAGGTCAGGAACGTGACAAACAGTCAGTGTCTGGTGTGGCCACCAGCTGCATTAAGTACTGCAGTGCATCTCCTCCTCATGGACTGCAACAGATTTGCCAGTTCTTGCTGTGAGATGTTACCCCACTCTTCCACCAAGGCACCTGCAAGTTCCCGGACATTTCTGGGGGATTGGCCCCAGGCCTCACCCTCCGATCCAACAGGTCCCCGATGTGCTCAATGGGATTGACATGTGGGCTCTTCGCTGGCCATGGCAGAACACCGACATTCCTGTCTTGCAGGAAATCACGCAGAGAACGAGCAGTGTGGCTGGTGGCACTGTCATGCTGGAGGGTCATGTCAGGATGAGCCTGCAGGAAGGGTACCACATGAGGGAGGAGGATGTCTTCCTTGTAACGCACAGCATTGAGATTGCCTGCAATGACAACAAGCTCAGTCCGATGATGCTGTAGACACACCGCCCCAGACCACGACGGACCCTCCACCTCCAAATCGATCCCGCTCCAGAGTACAGGCCTCAGTTGTAGCACTCATTCCATCGATGATAAACGCGAATCCGACCATCACCCCTGGTGAGAGAAAACCGCGACTCGTCAGTGAAGAGCACTTTTTGCCAGTCCTGTCTGGTCCCGCGACGGTGGGTTTGTGCCCATAGACGACGTTGTTGCCGGTGATGTCTGGTGAGGACCTGCATTACAACAGGCCTACAAGCCCTCAAACCAGCCTCTCTCAGCCTATTGCGGACAGTCTGAGCACTGATGGAGGGATTGTGCGTTCCTGGTGTAACTCTGGCAGTTGTTGTTGCCATCCTGTACCTGTCCCGCAGGTGTGATGTTCAGATGTACCGATCCTTTGCAGGTGTTGTTACACGTGGTCTGCCACTGCGAGGACGATCACCTGTCCATCCTGTCTCCCTGTTTCACTGTCTTAGGCGTCTCACAGTACGGACATTGCAATTTATTGCCATGGCCACATCTGCAGTCCTCATGCCTCCTTGTACTATGCCTAAGGCACGTTCACGCAGATGAGCAGGGACCCTGGGCATCTTTCTTTTGGTGTTTTTCAGAGTCAGTAGAAAGGCCTCTTAAGTGTCCTAAGTTTTCATAACTGTGACCTTAATTGTGTACCATCTGTAAGCTGTTAGTGTCTTAACGACCGTTCCACAGGTGCATGTTCATTAATTGTTCATGGTTCATTGAACAAGCATGGGAAACAGTGTTTAAACCCTTTACAATGAAAATCTGTGAAGTTATATGGATTTTTACGAATTATCTTTGAAAGACAGGGTCTTGAAAAAGGGACGTTTCTTTTTTTGCTGAGTTTATATTCACCCCACTCAGTATTGTAATCAAAACTTACCAGAAAGCAAGTAGTCCTCGGCTCAAAGTGTTTAGTTTGGGCTCAATAGCATCTCATTTGTGTGCAAGATCTTGACAGTCAGCTGGACATGTGATGGAATAGTGCGCTGCACATGTGATGAAGAATGCACTGTGCATGCAGAGGGTTGCAATTCCGTTGAATTGGGGATAGTTTAACCAAAATATGCCACAATACCTAAAATTGCCTTGTGTATCCCACAAAAAAGGTTCACTGTTATAAGCTAACTTTTTTTTATAAATTTAAGCAAAATTCCAGGACTTCCAGGAAATTTCCCGGGAAGTTTCTGACCCTTTGCAACCCTACTTAGATTTATGTGTATTTTTGTTGTTTTGTTGTGAAACTGATATTACTTCACTGTCTGAGCTAGAATCACAAAAATTTCGCTACACCCGCAATAACATCTGCTAAACACGTGTATGTGACCAATACATTTTGAGTTGATTTGATAAGGCACCTAAAGGACTCTGACCATGAGAAACAAGATTCTCTGGTCTGATGAAAACAAGATTGAACTCTTTGACCTGAATGCCAAGCGTCATGTCTGGAGGAAACCTGACACCATCCCTACGGTGAAGCGTGGTGTCAGCATTGCGATGGGGGATGTTTTTCAGCAGCAGGGACTGGGAGACCAGTCAGGATCGAGGGGAAGATGAACGGAGCAAAGTACAGAGATCCTTGATGAATCTAACAAAATGTGGACATATTTTATTTAACTAGGCAAGTCAGTTAAGAACAAATTCTTATTTACAATGACGGCCTAGGAACAATGGGTTAACTGTTCAGGGGCAGAACGACAGATTTTTACCTTGTCAGCTCAGGGATTCGATCTACCAACCTTTCGGTTATTGGCCCAACACTCTAACCACTAGGCTACCTGCCGCCCCAAAGTCAAGGGGTATGAATACTTTCCGAATGCACTGTTATATACAGTGCTGTGCAAAAGTATTCAGACCCCTTGGATTTATTGTGTTACAAAGTGGGATTAAAATTAATTGAATTGTACTTTTTTGTCTACAATCTACCCAAAATATTCTAATGCCAAAGTGGAAGGAAAAATAATAACAATGTAATAACTCTAAAACATAGTTGTTGCATAAGTATTCAGCTCCCTGGGTCAATACATGTTAGAAACACTTTTTGGCATTGACTACAGCCGTGTCTTCTTGGGTAAGTGTATAAGAGCTTTGTACACCTGCATTGTGCAATATTTGCCCATTATTCTTTTAACCATTCTTCAGGCTCTGTCAACATATTGGGGATCATGACTAGACGGCAATTTAAGTCTTGCCATAGATTTTCACTCTGGCATTAAGAGTGGAGTCGACTACAATGTTGTTGATCCATCCTCCGTTTTCTCCCATCACAGCCATTGAACTCTGTAGCTGTTTTAAAATCCCCAATGGCCTCGTGGTAAGATCCCTGTGTCTTTGTGGTTTAATACATACTCCACAACATAATTATTAACTTGACCATGCTTAAAGAGAAATTCAATGTCTGATTTTGTTATTGTTATCAATTTACCAATCACTGCCCTTTGAGGCTTTCGAAAAGCTCCCTGATGTTTGTAGTTGAATCTATGCTTGAAATTCAATACTTGACTGGAGGGACCTTACAGATGTTATATGTATGGGGGACAGAGAATGTGTCAGTCATAAAAAAAGTGAGTCCATGTAACTTGTTATGCCAAATTTGTCTTCTAAACAAATGTAGGCTTGCCTAAACAAAGGGGTGGAATACTTATGCAACGATTATTATAGTTATGAATTTATCTTAAATAAATAATAATTCTTCCACTGACATTCGAGTATTGTGTGTAAATTGACAACAAAAAAAGACAAGTAAATCCATTTTAATCCCACTTTGTAACAAAAGTGAAGACATCCAAGGGGGTCTGAATACTTTTGCAAGACACTGTATTAATATATACTGGGTCATAGTTCAGGTGGGCTTTCGCACTTCAGCAAACAACGTTTTTCTTGGTACGCTCTTTTCATATACTGGGTCATGTTCAGTTTGGCACACTGTAGCAAAACCTTAACTCCCTGTTTTAGTCCATTTTGAAACGTTTTCGCCCTACTGAACATGCCCAAGCCTGGACGCTTTGCTTCAATATCAGCTAAGAGTTGGCCACATGGCCACCCTGTCCATATGATCACTGGATGTCAGGCTTTGGCCAACACTTGCTCTCTATTTATCTCTATCCACATTCCGCTGGTTACCATCAACTAGCACCCTCTTGTTTACCCTGTCTGATAGGGTGAACAAATAATAGGAATATCATATTTATTCTTAGTACAAACATCTTAGCATGGCTACCAGTGGAACAAGCATGCTTGTCCAGGTATGTTATTAGATTGAGTTTATTAGTCACATGTACAGGTACGCAGATGTAATTGCAGGGTGGGGGGGAGCAGGTAGCTGCCTAGTGGCTATTCGTGGTCTGGGGGTAGAAGCTATTGGCCAGTCATCGCCCTGATAGTCCTGTACTGTCTGAGGGAAGGAAGTGAGCCATGGCTCGGGTAACTGTATTAGCAATGAGTCAGGATATTTGACATGTTTCACCACATGAGCCATACTGTGCCAGCTGACTATGTTTATTGACCAGCTGACTGTATGTCCTCTGGTTGTTTCTCCAGTAGTGCTGAGCTATTAGTGCTTTTCTAGGTCTGTTAGGTTTCGGTTCAATTATTTAACAAATTATCACGGTTTTTGGTTGCGACTTTTTTTATTTTTACATGGAATGCATTATGAGATAATGACGTTACAATGATTTTAGAGCTTTTAATGGAAATTCCAAAGCCAAAAATAGTGAACATTGATAATGTTTCATTATCTCTGTCAGGTCCACGTTGGGTAGACATCAATAGAAAAATAGGAAATTACTATGCAATATTTCAGCTACTTAGTTTTTATTTGATGGCTTTATTATTTTTCATTCCTTAAAGTAATCATCTCTGCTCAGGCAGTAGCAGGCAGCCAGGCCATACAACGCTATGTGCTCCCCATACTTTACTATCTTCATATTTTGCCAAACTGCATATTATGCTGCAGAGCTGTCTGACAATCATTTTACTAGTTCTTCAAAGTTGATAAGGCATACTTTCACGAACTGTCTCTGTCCCTCTTGTCGTTGTTGTGTACATTACTCTCTCATGCGGTCTATGCAGTCTGTGTATCTAACCTAATGTAGCAGGCGTAAAAGTGTATCTGTCCAAAGATCTGTATATAATGACGAGATGCTCCCGTTTACGCCCTAACAATGGGAGTTGTTGTCCCAAAGGCGGGAATGCAGGCGACAAGCTTAGGTCCAAACTAAGCCAATAGACTTCGCTTTGGGCTTATTTTTGACTTATTTTGGCAAAAGTGAAACCTCTCGCTTTGCCTCTTCCTCTCTGATCCGTCTGTCTAAATGGAATTCAAGTAATTGAACCGACATCAGTCAATAAATTTAATAACAGAAAACCCCCAGAAAAGTTGGTTAATCGCTCAGCACTATTCTCCAGTGTACTGACCAGCTGACTGTATGCCCTCTGGTTATTTGTTCAGTGTATTGACCAGCTGATGCTGGTGCAGGCGGAGCTGCAGGACTCGGTGAAGGAGCTGGCTAAGACCAGGAAGAAGTACCAGGAAACAGAGACCATGGCCCAGGCCGTCAGGGACAAGGCCGAACAGGACGCCAAGTAAGTGCATGCACACACACAAACTAAAAAATCCTACCCCTACGGCCTTGTGGAGATTTGAGAGGATCAGATGGGTAACAAATCTGAGGGAAAGGTGGAGCTATTGCCATAATGCTACCTATCCAATCCTCACGAATGTACAGGAGTGACAATGTAAAAGACTATAGGGAATCATTGGTCTTGTGTGACTGTTCACATGTTCCATCTCTCCTTCTGTTCTGTCCAGGTCCAAACTGAGTCTCTTCCAATCCAGGTCCAGTCTGCAGAGGGCAAGTGTAAAGGTGAGAGAATTAAATTAATCAATTTTATGTATGGCCAATTGGCCATGACTACAAACTCAAGTGCATATGGGAATGGAAAGGAAAAAAAGTACAACTATCAAACTAAGTTACTGATGTGCATGTTTTCAGCTGAAAGCCAAGAGGAGTGAGTGTAACTCCAAAGCCACCCATGCAAGGAACGACTATCTCCTCACGCTAGCTGCGGCTAACGCTCACCAGCAGCGCTACTACGACACTGACCTGATCGACTGCATTAAGGTGAGGCGTTGGCACACACAAAGTATGTGGGCATTTCAGGTAAAAGAAAATTGCAGTTGCCTCATATCTCATGTGATTGTTGTGTCATAGTTAGCATGACTGCAAAAACAGGCTACCTGGAACGCCACCACCAGTGTGCGAGTGAGTGAGATGGAGGGTTATTGCTGCATTACTGATAAATTACAAGTTAAGTTCTTTCCCTCTTTACTGCGCTCCTCAGGTCCTGGATGGGAGCATCTATGAGCAGGTGAAGGACTACCTGGTCTCTCTGTGCCAGATGGAGCTTGAGTCCTACCAGGCTGTTCACAACACTTTCAACATCCTCCTGGAGAGCTCCAACGGGGTGAGCGCACGCAAACTAGCCCAGTGGCCGTATGTGTCAAGTGTCTCGAAGGAGCGCTGATCCAGAATCAGTTTTGCCTTTTAGATGAAAAATGTATAGGAAATGGAACTTGAACGGGGAATTCTGAGATGCTTGATACTAATGGCCGCAGGTATTATCCTTCATTGAACTAGCCTGAACCAAGATCTGTTTGTGCT
Organism: Salvelinus fontinalis; assembly: GCF_029448725.1. Lineage (NCBI taxonomy): Eukaryota > Metazoa > Chordata > Actinopteri > Salmoniformes > Salmonidae > Salvelinus > Salvelinus fontinalis. The sequence goes on from NC_074666.1 coordinate 46,322,114, forward strand.
GTCTTGCCAATGTAACAGTAGAACTTTACGTCGTCGCCCCGACACGGGCGCGAACCTGGGACCTTCTGCACACATCAACAACGGTCGCCCACGAAGCATCGTTACCCATCGCTCCACAAAGGCCGCGGCCCTTGCAGAGCAAGGGGCAACCCTACTTAATGTCTCAGAGCAAGTGACGTAACTGATTGAAGTGCTACTAGCGCGTACCCGCTAACTAGATAGCCATTTCACATCCGTTACACCAACTCCTATGGTCTAATGATATTGGCTATACAGCACAAACCAGGCTTTTATTGGAGTTTTTTTTTTTACTTTGGGAGAGAGTTTCTATGCAGAGAATGCTGGGAAGTCGGTGTAACAGGTGGTTCGTCCAGAACCTTGCCTGAAAGCTGAAGGATTGCGTTAACTCCCCTGAGCTAATGCCTAGGCTTTAGCTCAGAGTGTGCAGGAGACCCAGGTTCAAAACCCAGATGGTCAAGTTAGCATGTATACCATTGTTCAGGTCCATATTTTTCTTTTAAAGCTAGAATTGTTCATTTAAACAATAACAAAGTACCTCCCCACCCCTGTTTTGCTAAAAAGCTAAGGGATGGGGCTGGAGAGTTATGCATGCAAAGACTGACCCTCCATGATATCAAATGTATAGTTTTAACCATGTTTTGAGGCTATACAAGTGTTTGTTTACGTTGTTTCCAAACATTGGAGTAAAGCAAGCTTATATTTTGGGTTCTGATGGGGTATGACCATTGAACAAAGCTCATTTATAGGCATTTATAAATTATATTCTTAAAATCTATGGGTATAATATCATTTAAGTCCAAAAATGTGTGTAGCAACTATGGATTCTAGCTTTAAAGATTTAGACATTACTAATTACTTATCCCAATACGCTGTTGTCTTCCTAGCTATTCAGTTACCCCTCAGCGATCTTAGTCCGGGGCTCTTGGGGTCATCTTGTGTTTCTGTAACATGACTGTAGTTTACAGATAGTTTCCGCTCAACCCAGCATGAACGTACAAGTACCAGTCAAAAGTTTGGACACCTATTCAAGGGTTTTTCTTTATTATTAGTATTTTCTACCTTGAAGAATATTAGTGAAGACATCAAAACAATGAAATAACACATATGGAATCATGTAGTAACTAAAAAAGTGTTAAACAAATCAAAATATATTTTAGATTCCTCAAAGTAGCCAACCTTTGCCTTGATGACAGCTCTGCACACTTGGCATTCTCTCAACCAGCTTCACCTGGAATGTTTTTCCAATAGTCTTGAAGGAGTTTCCACCATATGCTGAGCACTTGTTGGCTGCTTTTCCTTCACTCTGCGGTCCAACTCATCCCAACCCATCTCAATTGGGTTGAAGTTGGGTGATCAAATAGCCCTTACACAGCTTGTTGGTGTGTTGGGTCATTGTCCTGTTGAAAAACAAATGATAGTGGGACTAAGCGCAAACCAGATGGGATAGTGTATCGCTGTGGTAGCCATGCTGGTTAAGTGTGCCTTGAATTCTAAATAAATCACAGACAGTGTCACCAGAAAAGCACCCCCACACCATCACACTTCTTCCTCAATGCTTCATGGTGGGAACTACACATGCAGAGATCATCCGTTCAACCTACTCTGCGTCTCACAAAGACATGGCGGTTGGAACCAAAAATCTCAAATTTGGACTCATCAGACCAAAGGACAGATTTCCACCGGTCCAATGTCCATTGCTTGTGTTTCTTGGCCCAAGCAAGTCTCTTCTTCTTATTGGTGTCCTTTAGTAGTGGTTTCTTTGCAGCAATTTGATCATGAAGACCTGATCCACACAGTCTCTCTGAACAGTTGATGTTGATGTCTGTTACTTGAACTCTGTGAAGCATTTATTTGGGCTGCAATTTCTGAGGCTGGTAACTCTAAGGAACTTATCCTCTGCAACAGAGGTGACTCTGGGTCGTCCTTTCCTGTGGTGGTCCTCATGAGAGCCAGTTTCATCATAGAGCTTGATGTTTTTTACGACTGCACTTGAAGAAACGTTCAAAGTTCTTGAAAAGTTCCGGATTGACAAACCTTCATGTCTTAAAGATGGACTGTTGTTTCTCTTTGCTTATTTGAGCTGTTCTTGCCATAATTTGGACTTGGTCTTTTACCAAATAGGGCTATCCTCTGTATACCACCCCTACCTTGTCACAACACAACTGATTGGCTCAAACGCATTAAGAAGGAAAGAAATTTCACAAATTAACTTTTAACAAGGCACACCTGTTAATTGAAATGCATTCTAGGTGACTACCTCGTGAAGCTGGTTGAGAGAATGCCAAGAGTGTGCAGAGCTGTCATCAAGGCAAAGGGGGGCTACTTTGAAGAACACTTTTTCTGGTTACTGCATGATTCAATTGACTGGTACTGTGTATATGCAGGGAGGCAGTAAGCTGTAGGTGCCAAATCCCACAGAGGGGTCAGATTTCTACCGGCTGACTCATATGGTTCCTCTTTCACTGTGACGCCACAGCAGGCTGTGTGTGTGGGTATATAGTTTTGACCTCTCTCTGGTAATCTTCCTATGACCCTTGAGGTGACTATGAATGCTCCCCTGTGACTGTGGGTCATGCTGCGCTCTGCTCTGACCGTCAGTGGTCCTTCGATGGCCCTGGCTTAAATAAGAACAGTGTGGTCGCTCGCCAATGACATAATAAACTCTCAAAGGAGTTTAAGGCCTCTTCTGTCATGATAATGACTTTTATCTATTCTAATCCTTTTATGCCTCTTTCAGATTATCAGTTGCTTCTATTGTGCTGTATTATGAGGTTAACTAAATGGCTATGTGTGCGTGTCTGCGTGTGTGTGCGTGTCTGCATGTGTGTGTGCATCTGCGTATGTTCGTGTGTTCTCTTCAGATGAGTCAGGACTTCCACCAGCAGCAGTTTGTACAGCAGAACCAAGTGTTCCACAGTACCCCAGCCATCCTCTTCCAGCCCATCAACACTGACACGGTGGGTAGTAGTACTACGCTAATGCTACTTCTCTCATGGAACGTGGTGGCTAGTGCTACACCACACACTAGCTATGCTAAAGCTACCCTCTTGTAGAACCACTGGTCCTTCTTCACCGCTAGGCTAGCTAACCTGCTCTACCGTACATGCTTGTGCGTATGTGTAACCAAGTTGAATTTGTAGGCTCACTCCTCAACTTGAAATGCCTCTACCCATGCCATTGAATTGCTAGCTTTTCTTTGGCGTAGCTGGCTAAGGCATTGCGAGACAGGATTGTGATTTGTAAAATCAACCCCAGTAGTGGACCTGTGAGGGAGGAAGCAAAGCTGTTAAATGACAGTGACGTCCATTACATGCGATGTGTGTGTTTTGGTGAGTGTGTTTGTGTTGCACGCAGGTTTGTTTGTATGGTTTATGGTGTGTATGTATATGGTGTGCATGCGAGCCCCAGAGGAACATGTTCTCAACTGACCCAGCCTGCCAGTCAGTTCGTCTGCCCGCCAGTGCACTTGTCCGCACCTTCTGCTGCCTGCAGAGGGTGTTTGTTTCCAAGACCCTCGTTGTTTTCCGTTGGTAGTGAAACAAGCGGTGGCCTGTTCCTAAAGAAAACATTTAGTGATGCAGTTGCACCCTCCACCTCCCTCAAACCTACCCCCCTTTCCCCTCCCTGCACAATGTGACAGAGGTATCCGGAAAATAACAGCACTGAAAGAGGCAGGCCGTCTGTGAAAAAGGGGCATTGTGAGGGAGACTCACTCCAGCCCCCCACCTCCACCCTTCCACCACTGACTGCCTCGGCCTCTAAAAGTAACTCAGTGTGGCTTTCCTTTATTGATTTATTGGCCTTAGGCATGGTCCACATTGAATAGCGCTTGCTCTCTCTTGCTGGCTCTCGCTTTCTCCCTCGCTGGCTCTCGCTCTCTCCCTCGCTGGCTCTCGCTCTCTCCCTCGCTGGCTCTCGCTCTCTCCCTCGCTGGCTCTCGCTCTCTCCCTCGCTGGCTCTCGCTCTCTCCCTCGCTGGCTCTCGCTCTCTCCCTCGCTGGCTCTCGCTCTCTCCCTCGCTGGCTCTCGCTCTCTCCCTCGCTGGCTCTCGCTCTCTCCCTCGCTGGCTCTCGCTCTCTCCCTCGCTGGCTCTCGCTCTCTCCCTCGCTGGCTCTCGCTCTCTCCCTCGCTGGCTCTCGCTCTCTCCCTCGCTGGCTCTCGCTCTCTCCCTCGCTGGCTCTCGCTCTCTCCCTCGCTGGCTCTCGCTCTCTCCCTCGCTGGCTCTCGCTCTCTCCCTCGCTGGCTCTCGCTCTCTCCCTCGCTGGCTCTCGCTCTCTCCCTCGCTGGCTCTCGCTCTCTCCCTCGCTGGCTCTCGCTCTCTCCCTCGCTGGCTCTCGCTCTCTCCCTCGCTGGCTCTCGCTCTCTCCCTCGCTGGCTCTCGCTCTCTCCCTCGCTGGCTCTCGCTCTCTCTCGCTGGCTCTCGCTCTCTCCCTCGCTGGCTCTCGCTTTCTCCCTCGCTGGCTCTCGCTCTCTCCCTCGCTCTCTCTCGCTCTCTCTCGCTCTCTCTCGCTCTCTCCCTTGCTGGCTCTCGCTTTCTCCCTCGCTGGCTCTCGCTTTCTCCCTCGCTGGCTCTCGCTTTCTCCCTCGCTGGCTCTCGCTTTCTCCCTCGCTGGCTCTCGCTCTCTCCCTCGCTGGCTCTCGCTCTCTCTCGCTCTCTCTCGCTCTCTCCCTCGCTGGCTCTCGCTTTCTCCCTCGCTGGCTCTCGGTCTCTCTCGCTCGCTCCCTCGCTGGCTCTCGCTCTCTCCCTCGCTGGCTCTCGCTCTCTCTCGCTCTCTCCCTCGCTGGCTCTCGCTCTCTCTCGCTCTCTCCCTCGCTGGCTCTCGCTTTCTCTCGCTCTCTCCCTCGCTGGCTCTCGCTTTCTCTCTCGCTCTCTCCCTCGCTGGCTCTCGCTTTCCCCCTCGCTGGCTCTCGCTCTCTCCCTCGCTGGCTCTCGCTCTCTCCCTCGCTGGCTCTCGCTCTCTCTCGCTCTCTCCCTCGCTCTCTCTCGCTTTCTCCCTCGCTGGCTCTCGCTTTCTCCCTCGCTGGCTCTCGCTCTCTACCTCGCTGGCTCTCGGTCTCTCTCGCTCGCTCCCTCGCTGGCTCTCGCTCTCTCCCTCGCTGGCTCTCGCTCTCTCTCGCTCTCTCCCTCGCTGGCTCTCGCTCTCTCTCGCTCTCTCCCTCGCTGGCTCTCGCTCTCTCTCGCTCTCTCCCTCGCTGGCTCTCGCTCTCTCTCGCTCTCTCCCTCGCTGGCTCTCGCTCTCTCTCGCTCTCTCCCTCGCTGGCTCTCGCTCTCTCTCGCTCTCTCCCTCGCTGGCTCTCGCTCTCTCTCGCTCTCTCCCTCGCTGGCTCTCGCTCTCTCTCGCTCTCTCCCTCGCTGGCTCTCGCTCTCTCTCGCTCTCTCCCTCGCTGGCTCTCGCTCTCTCTCGCTCTCTCCCTCGCTGGCTCTCGCTCTCTCTCGCTCTCTCCCTCGCTGGCTCTCGCTCTCTCTCGCTCTCTCCCTCGCTGGCTCTCGCTCTCTCTCGCTCTCTCCCTCGCTGGCTCTCGCTCTCTCCCTCGCTGGCTCTCGGTCTCTCTCGCTCTCTCCCTCGCTGGCTCTCGCTCTCTCTCGCTCTCTCCCTCGCTGGCTCTCGCTCTCTCTCGCTCTCTCCCTCGCTGGCTCTCGCTCTCTCTCGCTCTCTCCCTCGCTGGCTCTCGCTCTCTCTCGCTCTCTCCCTCGCTGGCTCTCGCTCTCTCTCGCTCTCTCCCTCGCTGGCTCTCGCTCTCTCTCGCTCTCTCCCTCGCTGGCTCTCGCTCTCTCTCGCTCTCTCCCTCGCTGGCTCTCGCTCTCTCTCGCTCTCTCCCTCGCTGGCTCTCGCTCTCTCTCGCTCTCTCCCTCGCTGGCTCTCGCTCTCTCTCGCTCTCTCCCTCGCTGGCTCTCGCTCTCTCTCGCTCTCTCCCTCGCTGGCTCTCGCTCTCTCTCGCTCTCTCCCTCGCTGGCTCTCGCTCTCTCTCGCTCTCTCCCTCGCTGGCTCTCGCTCTCTCTCGCTCTCTCCCTCGCTGGCTCTCGCTCTCTCTCGCTCTCTCCCTCGCTGGCTCTCGCTCTCTCTCGCTCTCTCCCTCGCTGGCTCTCGCTCTCTCTCGCTCTCTCCCTCGCTGGCTCTCGCTCTCTCTCGCTCTCTCCCTCGCTGGCTCTCGCTCTCTCTCTCCCTCGCTGGCTCTCGCTCTCTCTCGCTCTCTCCCTCGCTGGCTCTCGCTCTCTCTCGCTCTCTCCCTCGCTGGCTCTCGCTTTCTCCCTCGCTGGCTCTCGCTCTCTCTCGCTCTCTCTCTCGCTGGCTCTCGCTTTCTCCCTCGCTGGCTCTCGCTCTCTCTCGCTGGCTCTCGCTTTCTCCCTCGCTGGCTCTCGCTTTCTCCCTCGCTGGCTCTCGCTGGCTCTCGCTCTCTCTCGCTCTCTCCCTCGCTGGCTCTCGCTCTCTCCCTCGCTGGCTCTCGCTCTCTCTCGCTCTCTCCCTCGCTGGCTCTCGCTCTCTCTCACTCTCTCCCTCGCTGGCTCTCGCTCTCTCCCTCGCTGGCTCTCGCTCTCTCTCGCTCTCTCCCTCGCTGGCTCTCGCTCTCTCCCTCGCTGGCTCTCGCTCTCTCCCTCGCTGGCTCTCGCTCTCTCCCTCGCTGGCTCTCGCTCTCTCCCTCGCTGGCTCTCGCTCTCTCCCTCGCTGGCTCTCGCTGGCTCTCGCTCTCTCTCGCTCTCTCTCGCTCTCTCCCTCGCTGGCTCTCGCTCTCTCCCTCGCTGGCTCTCGCTCTCTCTCGCTCTCTCCCTCGCTGGCTCTCGCTCTCTCCCTCGCTGGCTCTCGCTCTCTCTCGCTCTCTCCCTCGCTGGCTCTCGCTCTCTCCCTCGCTGGCTCTCGCTCTCTCCCTCGCTGGCTCTCGCTCTCTCTCGCTCTCTCCCTCGCTGGCTCTCTTTCTCTCCCTCGCTGGCTCTCTTTCTCTCCCTCGCTGGCTCTCTTTCTCTCCCTCGCTGGCTCTCGCTCTCTCCCTCGCTGGCTCTCGCTCTCTCCCTCGCTGGCTCTCGCTCGCTCCCTCGCTGGCTCTCGCTCGCTCCCTCGCTGGCTCCCTCACGCGCTTTCTCTGTTCTTTTTTGCTCTGGCTCTTTCTCGCACGGTATCGCTTTCTCAATTCAAAGGGGCTTTACTGACATGTAATTGAAATGGGTTTTATTGACATGTAATTCAAACAGTTAACAGCAATCCCTAACTCAGAGAGGTTGCTGCCTACACTGAGACCCAATCACTGGTCACTTTAATAAATGGATCACTAGTCACTTTAAACAATGCCACTTTAATTTTTTTTACATATCTTACATTACTCATATGTATATACTGTATTTTATACCATCTACTGCACCTTGCCTATGCCACTCGGCCATCGCTCATCCAGATATTTATATGTACATATTCTCATTCACCCCTTTAGATTTGTGTGTATTAGGTAGTTGTTGGGGAATTGTTAGATATTACTGCACTGTCAGAACTAGAAGCACAAGCATTTTGCTACACTCGCATTAACATCTGCTAACTATTTGTATGTGACCAATAAAATTTGATTTAAATATTGCATCCACAAAGTTTTCTGAAAGATAAAGGCATTTATAATTTTATCAGCTGTGTACAGTGTTTTAACAATGTGCAAATATTTGAAATACAAATGGTAGGGGTGTCTGTGTTTTAGAATAGATAAAAGCGCATATTATCGTGACCGAAGAGCTCTCTCCCTTTCTCTCGCTGAATGCACTCATAATTATACATTTAGCCATTTGGACTGTGTTTATTATTTTGTCAGGGCTCAGAGATTAGAGGTCAGCTGTGTGCGCATGAATCATTCCAGGGGTCATCATCAGTCATAGGAGTTGACCTATACACCTCCTGAGGAGAGGTGAGACCAAACTTTGTGGTCCTGTTGCGTGTGTCCATCAGATGGCCAGTGATCTCTGTTCATTACAGAGTGCAATGGAAAATGTTTAAAATCATTTTGTATTAGGAAACAAGAATGAGCGTTTGATTATTAGACAAGTCCAGGGACGTCCCTCCCCGTTTCAGTACGTTTTCTTCTGTTTGGTGGATAATGAACACTTAGTGTTACAGAACGTTCTGATATAAGTCTATTGTGTAGAACAAATATGATTGTCGGTCATGTAGACTAGAGAACCGTGTCAGCTCTATTCGTTTATATTTTGCAATGTTCAGAACATATCACATTACACATCAGATAGGCCTGGACCGAGACTTCAGGCCTTGTAGATGAGTTGTGGAGAGAAATAAGCACAAGATTATTCCATTTTAATCTGAAATGTATGTTTTTCTGATCGCCTTCTAATCCTATATTATTGGAATCAACCTACCCCCGAGCAAATATCAGACATTTCACATGTTGTACTGATTACATCCCTGATTTAGAGACATTGCCTCTCATCCCATTGGGATGCGTGGATTGGCTGTGTTCCTCTTGTGAGGTCATCCATAGAGGAAGTGTTTTCCTCTAGGTTGTTTTCCTTTCGACACAAACACACACTGTTTCGCCGTCTGCCTCAATAGTGGAATAATGTTTTTACTACGCCGCCTTGAGTTCATTTCTCAAAAATCTAATTTCATAATATTTGCCAACATTCACCTCAAACGAATATCAGCTCTAATATCCAACCATTAAATATTTAGGTGAATGTGTCTGTTTTATGTCTTAATATGTCTGTTTTATATGTACCATATATTATATATGTCTTTTTGACTTATTTTAATAGATGCACGGACAGATATACGGACGCTGAATATGTTTAGCTGAATATGATCAATTATTATTAAACTCTCTCCCTCCCCTATACATCATCCCTGGTCACTAGGTGGGGCAGTTGCAGAAGGAGAGTGGCACAGTGGAGGAGCACAGTCTGGATAAGGAGGCACGGAAGTGGGCGACCCGAGTGGCACGAGAACACAAGAGCATCATCCACAGTCAGAGGGTGAGAGAGAGTGAGGAAAAGAGAAAGGGATAGATTTTTTTTTTTTTTAAGTGAGAGCGAGGGATAGTCTATTTTCACAAAGTGTCTCAGAGTAGGAGTGCTGATCTAGGAAAAGTGTTCTGCCTTTTAGATAAGATTACATGGACTCATAGACTTTATGAATACGGGCTCAGATTTGTTCATCCTCAGTACACTTCCAACTGACTCAACACGGAGATATCATTAACCCAATATAAAATACTAATAATTAATCAGTTTTATGATGCTTGCACTGTGTCAGAGGGAAGGGAAGTGATAACGTTTAGGAAACGTTCGACCATCGCCCTACTGGCCTGATGGTTTGTTGTTAAAACTTGGTGATAAGATAACGGATGTAGGCAGTTCTTGGATAAACTCTGACAAGTGTTTTCCAGTAAACCAGGATGTAACATGGCCCTTTAACAACCCCATTACTTGAAATGATATTAAATGAGTCATGTTTTATCTGTGAGAGTTTTACAATTTCTTCTATTCACTGTAATGTTGTCTACCATTTATTGCTTGATTATTTCAGTGTTTCTCATTTTCATGGCCCTATTGTTTTAGCATTTCCTGCTTTTGATTGTCATTTGGTTCCTCCTTTTCATTGTGTGGTGGTGTGTAGTTTTTTAAAAGATTTGTCATAGGTTGTGTCTGAAATGTAACCCTATTCACTACTGTACAAAGTGCACTATGCAGGGAATAGGGCGCCATTTCAGACGCAGCCATTAAGATTGCTTTGTTCTCTACATGTTACCTGTGACCTTTCAGACCCTGGAGGACTATGGGACCCAACAGGGGCTGTCGGAGCAGAACCGCAGCGAGCTAGAGCTCAAGATGGAGGAGGCCAGGGAGAACCTGCGGAGAGCAGAGGTAAACTTGTGTGTCTGTAGTGAAGTTTAGTAGGATTGTTGTGTTTTTTTAATTAACCTTTATTTAACTAGGCAAGTCCGTTAAGAACAAATTCTTATTTACAATGACGGCCTACACCGGGCAACGCTGGGCCAATTGTGTGCCGCCCTACGGGACTCCCAATCACGGCAGGCCGTGATATAGCCTGGATTTGAACCAGGGTGTCTAGTGACGCCTCTAGCACTGAGATGCAGTGCCTTAGACCGCTGCGCCACTCGGGAGCAATGAGGTAGGCCTGCCTGCGGCTTAAAATCTGTCAGTCTTGGCCCAAGAAGGAGATGTTGGTTTCCTGAGCAGGAGACCATGGTTACGATTCCACCAGTGCTCACGTGTGTGTGTGTGTGATCCCTTACTGAGGTTTGTTTATCAGTAGTGGGCCAGCAGGTTGTCTCACCTTAGTCTCTCTTGCTTCTGATGCCCCCTGTTGGTGGATAAGGCAGAATACATCCAACATAGTTCTAATGGAGCTTTTTATTATAGCATGAGCCATTACTAGGGTTGCAAAATCCCAGGTTTTTCAGAAATCCCAGTTCGTAGATTCCTGGAATTAGGAGGGAATAAGCATGAAATTCATAATATGACAAAATAAGCATGAAATTCATAATATGTCACTAACTCCAGACCGTGAAGCTGAAGGCGGATGCTCGTCTGGCTCTACTGAGAGAGGCAGGCATCACTGTGGAGACGTGGCTGAAGAGCGCCATGAACCAGGTGATGGAGGAGCTGGAGAACGAGCGGTGGGCCAACCTAAATGCCCATGATCTTTCACTCTCCGTGAGTCACAAAACACACATATAATCAAATACGAGACAAAATTTCATACACACAAATGCATCTCAATTTGTCATTTTGTCCCCTTTATACCTGCCTACTGGAATTTGCCGGTCTCAGTTAAATCCCATAAGGGAGCTGAGGTGCATCTTTAAGACACTATTTCTCAACCTTAAGGTGCTAGCTTAGCCTGTGCTGCGTTTGTGTTTTGAGATTGACTAGCCTTGTGAAACCATGAATTAAGGTCATTAATTACTTGATTGATGAATTAAGGTCATTAATTAGCAAGGGACTCCCCTCTCTTGGTTGTCTAAGTCGTAATTGAAAGGAGAAACTTAAAACCAGCAGACACTAGGGCCTCCATGGAATGAGTTTGACACTCCTGCACTAGGTGATCGAAAGTATCGATTCTGCGGCTTCCCTTGCTCAAAGGGATCCTCTACAACATGCTGTGTGTGTGTTTTTAGGGTACAGGTGACCTAGAGAGGGAGGAGGATGAAGATAGTGGAGAGGTGTTGGACGACAGCAGCTCCAGCCCCTCCAGTACCCTCAGGAACTACCCTCTCACCTGCAAAGTGCTCTACTCATACAAGGTACACACACACACACACACACAGAGTGCTTTCCTATTATCATCTTTAAGCTGGCAATTAACTCAGCGCCTTGGATGCGGTGCAGTATGGTACCGCGCCTCATACCATATAGGTCCTGTGAGCAGCACGCAGCTCCAACCTATAATATATTAACGGAATGTACCTCTTTCCTCTCCCTTCTCTCCCAGGCGTCTCAGCCAGACGAGCTGACCATCGAGGAACAGGAGGTGCTGGAGGTTATCGATGATGGGGACATGGAGGACTGGGTCAAGGTACAGAGCGCTTTTCTAGAGTGGCACTACCTCACAGTTTGTGTTTTGACTAGAATAAAGCAAGAGGTACTCTGAAGTCATATCATACGCCTACTGTACACACCAGGGGTTGTGTCCAGTGGGGAGAGAACTTTTTGAAACCGAGTGAAATAGGGAGGTACTACTTCAACTTGTTCAATAAGAACTTTGTTCTGTTTTCCATTACAAAACATGTTGCTACGGTGTGCCCTACTATCATTGACGATAACCGTGTGTGTGTTTGTGTTCCAACATTGTCTCTAGGCCAGGAACCAGACGGGCCAGGTGGGCTACGTCCCGGAGAAGTACCTGCAGCTGCCCTCGTCCAACAGCCTAATGAGCATGCTCCAGTCTCTGGCTGCCCTGGACGCTCGCTCCCACTCCTCCAGTAACTCTACCGAGCCCGAGCTAGACGAGTCAGAGCTGCACACGCCGGGCACACCTATCGTCAACGGAGACTCCAGCGGTGGTGAGAGATTAGTGAATTTGGCCGAAACGTTTGGAGCAGCATGACTCAACATTCTCTTAAGTCCGATTTTCACTTAGTCATGCATTGATGTCAGTGGGAGATGAAAGGAAATTGGATTTAAGTAAAAGTTAGGATTCGCCCCACATTGAATAAACAATGTCTTTGAGATGTTGTGACCATTTCTTTTTTTAAATGTTCTCTTCATTTTGATCTCTTCCTTGCTCTCTTACTCTCTCTTTCCCCTCTATCTCCTTCCCTATTCCACCTCCCATTTTCACCTCCGCTCTCTCCCCCTCTGCCACCCTCAGTGTGCTTCGCCAAGGCCCTGTACGACTATGCGGGCCAGACAGGTGAGGAGCTCTCGTTTCCTGAGGGCGCCATCATCCGTGTGCTGAGCCGCGAGACCTACGAGGATGACGGTTTCTGGGAGGGCGAGTTCAATGGCACCGTGGGTGTCTTCCCTGCTGTGCTTGTGGAGGACCTTCTGGCAGTGGGTGGTGCCGGTGGAGACAGCGAGAATGGCGACGTCTCAGGAGAAGCCAGCAGCAATCCGCAGGTACACACATGTATGCAATCACCATAGGAGTTGTTTACCATACAGATGGATAGTGGACTAGTGCCCAAAATCCCATTTTAGCATGGGCAGCACCACTGAGGATTTTCACCATTTTGTTGAACTAGTCAACTGGGTGGGACTTCCTATGGGTTAACCTGGATGGAATTATGTGATCCTTCCTTATCAGGAGCCAACCGTTGCTTTATAGCTGTTCAAACAACACACTACATCCTTTCAGTTTGTTTGACGCCATAATGGGACAGATGCAATGTGTCCTCTAACTATCTCTATGCTGTTTACACTCATGAATCCATGAATGAATGAATGGGGGGGAAAAAGGTTCTCACGGCTCACATTCTCATCCATACAGTATACGTCATAAAGATATTGTATAACAGTAATCAATATTTTACTGTTTTATTTAATTCTGTGGTGTGCTCTGTCTTCCAGGCGTGCCCCGTTCCTCTTTCCGAGTACTCTCCACAGAGTCCCTTCCCTCTGGGCCCGTTCCACAGCAGCCCTTGTCAGAGCAGCCCTCTCCTGACCCCCACTCTGCCCTCGCCCCAGTCCAGCCCCTCCAGTGCCAGCGCTTCCCCCACACCCCGCCCCCCCTCCATCAACAGCCACCATAGGCCACCGCCCGCACCACTCAAAGGCCACTTGCAAAGTAAGAACCACTCCTCAAAGGCTGACTATTTATTATTTTGCACTTCAAATGTTATCGCAATGCATATCATTCATTGCCTGGTCCCAGATCTGTTTTGTGCTGTATTATAGTCCATGGCATGACAACAAACATAGAAGTTGGTAAGATGGAACAACCAGATCTGGGACCAGGCTATGTTATTTATCATAATAAATGCACACAAAATAGACCATGTAAAAAGTAGGGACATGGACAAGTAATAAACAACAGCATGGATTTTAAGAGTCCTCATTCTGAGATTTGACACATCTGGGTTGTGTTCATTAAGGCACAATGTCACTACCCTGTAGTGATTTTGATGCCAAGATGTGGTGATGATGACTCTGTGTGCCCCCCTCACCTTCAGGTCCTGCCCAGAACTCCACCCAGCCCCCCAGGTACCCAACAGATGGTGGTGCGGGGGGCACCATTCGACCTGTAAGTCACCACACACACTGTATGGATACTGACCCTTGTCCGGTTTGAAAAGACTCGTTGAGGTTCCACTTGGAGCTCAAAGGAATAACCTAGCTTGTTTGTATGTTATGGACAGGTCCGCGCTGCTCCGCCGCCCCCCAAGCCACAGCAGCCTCGTGGCCAGGTGAAGAAGAGGGAGGAAGTGGAGATCACACTGGTGTAACGACGCCGCCGTGGCTGCCACCCACAACCAGATCAGACCTGGTGGATCCAGGTCCCTGACCGACTGAGCCCCCCCCCCCCCCCTCCCCCTCCTCCAGGGAGAGACAACAAGGTCCAAGGCCCCTGAACCAACCAGGGGGTATCCCCACTCCCCACCGGAGAGGCTCCATGAGGTGGCCCAACATTTGGTTTGTCTCCCTCCACACAGTCCAGAGCCAGTAGGGCTGAAACGTTGTGCGGTGCGGAGAACCCAAATAATTGTGCAATTTACACCGTTTCCAAATTCCAATCCCACATCCCATTTTCTAGTTCTCTTTATTATTTTTCTCTGTTACCCATCTTTTTCCTTGGTCTATACCTCTTTTTCTCTGTGCTGTATTTTAACACTGTGTTTTCTTGCTCTTTCTCTTTTTCTCTCTCTGGCTAGCTCCCTCGCCTTCATAACTGGGAATTGAGCAATGGGGGGGTCTTGGCTTGTTTTCCGAGCAAGATATCGCCATTGGATTACTATACAACAAAGTGTTGCTAATTTTGTGAGAGGATTGTACATCTCTCACAATGTTTTAAAAAAAACACAGCTAAAGTCCAAGGCAGATCTCTGTTTGGTTCTTGGTAGATTGTGTTATTGTGTTATTGTTGTCTCCGCACATTTCAGGGAAATTGACAACACGGTAGAGGCGGGTTTCACTCCTGTACCTGAAATACTTCTTTAAAAAGTGTTTCCAACATTTCATAAACAAGGGAAAAGTGGCAATTTTGGGGGGGTGTAATTGTTTTAAGATAGGAATAGCCCCATTGAGGGCAAAATCTGGGTCACACTGTGAAACTAGAACAAAACTGCCCCTGACACGTAAATCTACTACTCTTCTAAGTGTATTTGTACAACTTCCTTGTGTTAAATCTTGGGACATTTCAAGATTGCCAGGGGCAGTCTGTAGTGTATGTATGAGTAAATGTAGACTTATTTTGTGCTACTTTTTGTTGTAAAAACAAGGATCTAACTATGTTGTCATCAATACTAATCTAGGCGTAAACTAGCCAATAATGGTTGCTGGTGAGAATAGTTTTTTCAGTCAGGAATGCAGACTGGGTCGCAGTTCAAGATGGAAAGCATCGCAAGGTGATTTGCAGTTGCGCGGTGCATCCCTGGGTCAGACCATGAGTCAGACGTGCCTTAAAGTTCCCGGAGGAGAATCACCATAGTTCCTAATTACCTACAGGAAATGTGAACTGACTGAAATACTGAAGCACTTTTTTGATATTCTGTTAAAGCCCTTTTCAGTATTGCTGCTTGGTCTCTCTCGTGGTTGCTGCATTGTTTGTCTACTTAATTTTTTTTGCTCCATCTATATCGGTATGAGTATTGTTCTCCTTGAGAAATGCATTTGATTTATGTCGCCAAAAAATATATATTTGTTTACGTTGGGAGGTATGATTGATTTTATTTGAAGTATGCCTTTTAATTGTATCATTTAAATATTAATAGTTTACAGAGCTTTGAGATGGATAGCTGTGCAGAAATTTTACATTAAGGATTAAAACATACGGAAACGTATAAATTGTTTATCATAGGAAATCAGGAATCTGTCAGCCACGTTGCTGTGTTCTCGTTGATCTCCTTGAGATTTGAATGTCAAACTTATTTTGAAGTTTACCCTGTTATATTGAAAAAGTACATGTGGTTGTGAAATACTTTGACACAACCATGAAGTAGTTTTTTGTCATTATGTTCCTGATTTATTTTCAGTATCTTCAGAGATACGGTAGAAACAAACGGCCCATTCTGATGTAGCATCTGCAGCAAATCTAAATTATTTCATTCATTAAAATTTTGTTTTGTTAAAATAAATATGGAATAAAATTTGCTGAAATCACATCACTTTGTTCTGTTTTAATCAACATTTCACAAAATAATCGTGGGTTTCCATTAGATGCCACAGACACGAAGTCAACATTGGCTATAAACTTTCACTCAACGTAAACAAAACAAAGGAGATGATCGTGGACTTCAGGAAACAACAGAGGGAGCACCCCGCTATCCACATCAACGGGACAGCAGTGGAGAAGGTGGCAAGTTAAGTTCCATCAGCGTACAAACTGAAATGGTCCATTCACACAGACAGTGTGGGGAAGAAGGCGCAATAGTGCCTTTTCAACCTCAGGAGGCTGAAGAAATTTGGCTTGTCTCTTAAAACCCTCAAACTTTTATAGATGCGCAATTGAGAGCATCCTGTCGGGCTGTATCACCGCCTGGTACGGCAACTGCACCGCCCACAACCGCAGGGCTCTCCAGAGGGTGGTGCGTTCGGCACAATGCATCACCGGGGGCAAACTACCTGCCCTCCAGGACACCTACAACACCCGATGTCACAGGAAAGACAAAAAGATCATCAAGGACAACCACCCGAGCCACTGCCTGTTCACCCCGCTTTCATCTAGAAGGCGAGGTCAGTACAGGGGCATCAAAGCTGGGACTGAGAGACTGAAAAACAGCTTCTATCTCAAGGTCATCAGACTGCTAAATAGCTATCACTAGCACAGAGAGGCTGCTGCCAACATACAGACTTAAAATCATTGGCCACTTTAAATGGAACACTAGTCAATTAATGTCACTTTAATGTTTACATATGTATACTGTATTCTATATTATCTACTGTATCTTAGTCTGTCGCTATCACATTGCTCGTCCATGTATTTATATATTCTTAATTACATTCCTTTACTTAGATTTGTGTATTAGGTATTTGTTGTGAAACTGTTAGATATTGCTGCACTGTCGGAACTAGAAGCACAAGCATTTCGCTACACCCGCAATAGCATCTGCTAAACACGTATGTGACCATAACATTTTATTTGATTTGATCATAAAATATTCATTAAAACAATTCGATTTTTTGTTTAAGGTTAGGTATAAAACTTTTTAAAAAGATAAATTGTAGAAATAGTCATGGTTTGTGACTTTATGGCTGTGGTAACAACCAGACAACCAGAATTGTGGCAGGCTGGTTTGGTCTGTGTATCTTCCATTCATTGGTTAATTGATTCAAAAGACGACGTGAAAAAAACGAAAACGTTTCGTTTCTGAATTTGAAAAACGAAAATCGGAAAATGGCTTTTATCCTTTATTGGGTCAAAAAATGGACATGGAATAACAGAAAACAAATAACACTTTATTCCTATTTTCGTTTTCGTTTTGTTTGTTTGGGGGGATGTTTACAGCACAAATGATTTATTGTGTGACAGGAAGATAAAAATGCTCATGTTAGCTAAGATGCAGAACTTCTCATGAAGTTAGCTTGCCAATAGAACAATCTCTACATCTGCACAGAGTTGGTTTGCAGTAGCTGGCTAGCTAGCACTGGCTGGCTACTGACTAGCTAACAGGCTGGCTAGCTAGCCCTACATGACCACTGGCTATAGTCATGCTAACTAGTAGTAGCAAGTGGAAGTAAGTTAGCCTCTCAACATGCTACAAGATGAAGCTGCCCGGCCAGAGCTACCTGCTGAAGAAGGTGAGATTTCTCCATTGCTTTCTGTAGCTAATTTAGCTAGACCTTCTGGCTGTGCTTAGTAACTGCTGTTCATTATTACTTAGTTAAAAGTGACAGATATTTACTATCTGGCACTTTGCAACGCTAACTTTGCTATTGCTTACACATGCAACAATATCCAGGGAAGCTATATATCAAATTTTATTAGCCACATGCGCCAAATACAACAGGTGTAGACCTTACAGTGAAATGCTTACTTACAAGCCCATAACCAACAATGCAGTTAAAAAAACATGAATAATAAAAGTAACAAGTAGTTAAAGAGCAGCAGTAAAATAACAGTAGCGAGACTATATACAGGGTGTACCGGACAGTCGAGGTAATACGTAAATGTAGGTAGAGTTATTAAAGTGGCTATGCATAGATAATAACAGAGAGTAGCAGTTGGTGTGTGTGTAAAAACTCCCGGGTGGCGCAGTGGTCTAGGGCATTGCATCGCAGTGCTAGCTGCGCCACCAGAGTCTCTGGGTTCGCGCCCAGGCTCTGTCGCAGCCGGCCGCAACCGGGAGGTCCGTGGGGCGACGCACAATTGGCATAGCGTCGTCCGGGTTAGGCCGGTAGGGATATCCTCGTCTCGGTATGTAAAATGTAATAAAATGTATGCACTCTACTGTAAGTCGCTCTGGATAAGAGCGTCTGCTAAATGACTAAAATGTAAAATGTAAAAAATGTGTCCTGAATGTTACAGCAGGAGAAGGGCACAGTATGGCATCTGAGCAGATCATCATGAACTTCATGTAGTGACATCAGCCAATACAGTAAGTTAAAATGTGCCTTTTTATTGCTATGGGTATACTTCACAAACATTCTACCTGCTCACTACAAATGGCCTACTTCTTGTAATGTATACCCCTTGTCTGGGGGGGAGGGACTGATGATCAATGATACAGAGCCAGTCTGATATTACACACACACAGGACCATTCAGTCACTCAGCCCTATCCAGTGGACAAGATATTCTCAAGGTCCTGCACTAAATAGGTATCTCCCCTGGGCATGTTTTCAATAGACTCCTTTAGTCGTACTTTATTCAAATTAGGCATCCAGACCTTATGAAAGTTTCCCAGTATACCCTTAATCTGGTAATACATCAATTCTAGTGATATATAACGTGACATTGTGAGAGGATAACCAACCTTCCAATTAATGGCATGCATTACTTAGCCGCTATAAATGCTTGGTTATACAGTTTCTTCAGATAAGTCTCCAGTATCAACATTTTCCAAGCAAACAAAAACAGGAGAAGGGAGAATCCTTAGACATACTGAGATAAAAGAACATACTCTTTGCTAGAATTCGGCCAGCCTTCACAAGACAATAACATATGCAAATATATCCCTTTTGTGTTTTACACCGCCAGCAGAGGGATTACATTTCTGAGTGCATGATATTCAGTTTCACTGGCAAATAGTACATTCTACTGATGGTCTTAAACTGCAGTACTTTATGTCTGAGATGATATGAACATGACTGGGCATTCAAATATATCTGTATCCATTCATCATCATCAATAGCTTCTACCAGGTCTTCCTCACATTTTTGTTTGACATGTTTTGTGTCATCTGGAAAAGCCTCTATCAACCAAATTTTGGAAATCAACATTGGAGGTTTGTCAGACTGCCTTAAAATAACATCTGGCTTGTCCAGTGTTTCACTGCACAGAGGGAATATAGTGTTGTATCTGCAAAAATTAATCTCACCTCCATCACAGGCTGGTCTTCCCTGGCTGCCTGACCCTGCTGAGACCCCTGTCACCATCTGATCCTTCTAAAATGAGGCATGACAAAGAATTATCTTGGTGTATTATATTATCCAAGAATTTACTCAATGGTTCAATAATTGAATTGACCATTACTCTCAGATCCCAGACTATAGCTTCAGCTGCTGTCCTGTAGCTACTGTAGTTCTACCCATCAAGTTCAAGATGGAACTTTGTACCATTCACTGATATTGTTAATATACTGCAAAATTCACCTTAGCTCCGTAGACTGGTCTTCCCTGGCTGTCTGATCCTGCTGGGACCCCTGTCACCATCACCCTGCTAAGACATGATGAGCATAGTGTTGTGTACTGACTGCACTAGAATAGAGATGCCTGAGGGACCAACAGACATCATTACGGCGGTCTGCATTTTTCATGCTGCATGTTGGAGCGGGCGGTCAGACAGACAACTGTGGAATGAAAATAGTTGGTTTCCTCCCTATTGTATTAAAAGCACATTTTTCACATTTATACACACAATTCGCTGCTTCAACTTCAGTAGCCTACCTCTCCTATTTGGGCGTGAGAGTATAAGCGTGCTTAGCATGTGTGGTCTCATTGAAATAGAGTTGCGGTCCAAACACTTAAAATACACCCTATCCCCTCAGCCCTCAAATTAACTGGACACGTCTGACGAGTATACACTTGCAGGGCGAGGAAAGAAGGAATGATTTTTAAATGGACCACCCTTGGCCGGAAATTCGTCACTTGTTCATCCCGCGATGATTGTGTTTTCAGTGCTTTATATGGGTGTTTTATATGCGCTACTTATTAGTATTAGTTTTTACTTACATTTGTATGTTGACTTCTCAATTGATGTTTTTAAGTTTTTGCGGTCTTAGTGGATGTACAATCGTCGAGAATTGAATTATGGGGAGTTTCAGGCCCCGGAGTGAACATAATTGTACACTCGCAAAGCCGACTAAAAACGAGTTTACATACACTTAGGTTGGAGTCATTAAAACTAGTTTTTCAAACACTCCACAAATTTCTTGTTAACAAACTATAGTTTTGGCAAGTCGGTTAGGACATCTACTTTGTGCATGACAAGTAATTTTTTCAACAATTGTTTACAGACAGATTATTTCACTTATAATTCACTGTATCACAATTCCATTAGGTCAGAAGTTTACAAACACTAAGTTGACTGCCTTTAAAAAGCTTGGAAAATTCCAGAAAATTATGTCATGGCTTTAGAAGCTTTTGATAGGCTAATTGACATCATTTGAGTCAATTGGAGGTGTACCTGTGGATGTATTTCAAGGCCTACCTTCAAACTCAGTGCCTCATTGCTTGACATCATGGGAAAATCAAAAATCAGCCAAGACCTCAGAAAAAGAATTGTAGACTTCCACAAGTCTGGTTCATCCTTGGGAGCAATTTCCAAACGCCTGAAGGTACCACATTCATCTGTACAAACAATACTACGCAAGTATAAACACCATGGGACCACGCAGCTGTCATACCGCTCAGGAAGGAGACGTATTCTGTCTCCTAGAGATGAATGTACTTTGGTCCAAAAAGTGCAAATCAATCCCAGAACAACAGCAAAGGACCTTGTGAAGATGCTAGAGGAAACAGGTACAAAAGTATCTATATCCACAGTAAAACAAGTCCTATATCGACATAACCTGAAAGGCCGCTCACCAAGGAAGAAGCCACTGCTCTACAACCGCCATAAAAAAGCCAGACTACGGTTTGCAACTGCACATGGGGACAAAGATTGTACTTTTTGGAGAAATGTCCTCTTGTCTGATGAAACAAAAATAGAACTGTTTAGCCATCATGACCATTGTTATGTTTGGAGGAAAAAGGGGGAGGCTTGCAAGCCGAAGAACACCATCCCAACCGTGAAGCACGGGGGTGGCAGCATCTTGTTGTGGGGGTGCTTTGCTGCAGGAGGGTCTGTTGCACTTCAAAATAGATGGCATCATAGGGGAGGAAAATGATGTGGATATATTGAAGCAACATCTCAAGACATCAGTCAGGAAGTTAAAGCTTGGTCGCAAATGGGTCTTCCAACTGGACAATGACTCCAAGCATACTTCCAAAGTTGTGGCAAAATGGCTTAAGGACAACAAAGTCAAGGTATTGGAGTGGCCATCACAAAGCCCTGACCTCAATCGTATAAAAGATTTGTTGGCAGAACTGAAAAGGCGTGTGCGAGCAAGGAGGCCTACAAACCTGACAGTTACACCAGCTCTGTCAGGAGGAATGGGCCAAAATTCACCCAACTTATTGTGTGAAGCTTGTGGAAGGATACCCGAAACGTTTGACCCAAGTTAAACAATTTAAAGGCAATGCTACTTCTGACCCACTGGGAATGTGATGAATGAAATAAAAGCTGAAATAAATCATTCTCTCTACTATTATTCTGACATTTCACATTCTTAAAATAAAGTGGTGATCCTAACTGACCTAAGACAGGGGATTCTAACTAGGATTAAACGTCAGGAATTGTGAAAAATGTAGTTTAAATGTATTTGGCTAAGGTGTATGTAAACTTCAGACTTCAACTTTAGGTTAGGCTAAGTGGCGGTTCTAGCTTGTATGGCTCCCTGGGCGAACCCACCCTTCAGTGCCCCCCACTTTAGCATCAATACATTACCCATCCCCAACACTGTCAACCAAGAGTCAAGACTAAACCAATTCACCTTGGTGGTGTGCTGACTGGTTTTATATTATTCTTAACGAAAAAGAATGCAACAATATGTCTGTGAAACTATATATTCACAGTTATAAATAAATTGTGGTTTATTTGGTAGCATTTCGTAGTGTGACTGATGTTACTAATTGCATTAGTACTGTACAAAGTTAGAGGTGCGCTATTTGATAGATTTGCTCCGCTCCCCCTACCTCGGGCTTACAGTGGGGAGACCTGAGATCAACCTACCCCCGTACCCCTCCCCATCTCGTACTTCTAAGTGGGAGACCTTCCCAGGCTGTAGCCTGCCAAGCTCACAAACTAGAATCAAGGTGCTCACTGCGACAAGGTTATTGACCCACATTCCCACACGGTGACATGATATCATTGACTTGACATGTAAATGAGCAATAGAAAACCAATCAAATCAAAATCAAATCAAGTTTATTTTATATAGCCCTTCGTACATCAGCTAATATCTCGAAGTGCTGTACAGAAACCCAGCCTAAAACCCCAAACAGCAAGCAATTCAGATGTAGAAGCACGGTGGCTAGGAAAACCCTCTAGAAAGGCCAAAACCTAGGAAGAAACCTAGAGAGGAACCAGGCTATGAGGGGTAGCCAGTCCTCTTCTGGCTGTGCTGGGTGGAGATTATAACAGAACATGGCCAAGATGTTCATAAATGACCAGCATGGTCAAATAATAATCAGGAGTATATGTCAGTTGGCTTTTCATAGCCGATCATTAAGAGTATTTCTACCGCTCCTGCGGTCTCTAGAGAGTTGAAAACAGCAGGTCTGGGACAGGTAGCACGTCCAGTGGACAGGTCAGGGTTCCATAGCCGCAGGCAGAACAGTTGAAACAATCACACAAATGTCACCATTCCACATTTTTTTGTGCAGGCGCCCATGTCGCCTATACCTAAATCCGCCACTGGTTAGGTTACTATGGTGAGCAAGCGTTGCTCCTTTTTCTTTTTAAAGCAGTATCGATTACCCATTTATTTGTCTGTGCTTACAAATCGTCCTCCTAAAAGGTAAGTTATATCCTATAGGCCTATGCAAAACATAGCAAGTGTTGCTGTCCCGTGCATCATGACAGTGACCTCTACTGTGCACCATGACATTGAAACTTATAACATTTGAGCTGTTTATTACGGTTTCACTGTGAAAAGTAGGGATTTAGTTAGGGAAACTGACAGATCAATAATATTACATTGCCATACTGACCAATAAAACTCATATTGCACTGAAAAAACGTCAGAATATCTTCAAACGTTTGGCTGATGGTTTCATTGTTTGATTCAGGTCTAACGTTAGTGTGATTGAGGGGGTGGGTATAATTTGTGTAACGATCAACGCATACAAAGTTGAATAGCAGCAGAATAAGATACCGGGTGGGCTATTTAATTAAGTTTTTCACTCACTCGCCAGGTTTATTCTGAAAAGTGTCTGTCCTCACTCTGGTAGCCTATTCATTCACCTCAGCCGAGAATGGATGAAACATTAGATAACATTACATGTCAGTTGTAATACTAACTCAGCACTACAAGTAAACACTTGTTTAGTTTTTTTCCCCTGTTAAGTTAAACAGCCGTTACATTCCCAGCTACATCAGTCAACTAAAGAGTAGACACTTTCTGCTATGCTCTCTTTTACAACTTGATGAAAAAGCACAACACATACACACTGAACTATGTTCAACTCTCCCGTGCTTGTCCAGCCAGCCTTCCAAAAGCTTTGCCTTCACACAGCCTAACCGACCGCTCGGAGGCGTCCGCATGGTCCTAAAGCACACCATTGTATATATTTTTTTACACATTGCAATGATAAAACTGGGAGGGCCAAAAATGCCATTTCGGAATGTGGGGAGGACATGACCCCACTGAAAGTTGCGCCAATGCCATGGAACCTTTGGGCCAGCATAGCACCCATCAAAATTATAATGTCAAACACCCTACGATACCCTTTAAACCCAGTCTCTACTTTCAACCGTGTACCCTTTTATCATTAGGCTATCCTGTCGGGGCAGCAAGAACATTTCGGTACTAAAGTTGCAAATAGGTAAAACAATAATGTCTGTTTCATTATCAGGGGCAAATGAGCAAGATTTACTACATTGAAATCAGGACTGCAATTGGTGGGTTTTACTTGTTTTACTCTGAGCCAAAAAAACAACTGGAAAATGGGCTATATGCTCACATTACCCTTTGAAACATCTAACTCCATACAAGTGACATTTGTCAACTTTCAGTAGAAGGGGTTGCCCATTACTTCCATCTAGTGGATTAAAAAGTGTACAACAGTTTTCTGTGCATACACACCAATTCATCCATATTTGAGACTTGACCCAGGATTAGGGCCATGTTTATTTATTTTTGGGCACTTTGCTTTCACTGGTATTTCCAGTATGATCCACTAAGTTTGCTGCAGGTAGAAAATCCTAGGAAATATTTCTTAACTGAGACAACCTGTCTCCAATCATCAATGTCTGGTTGTGCATGTGTATTTGGTGGTGGAGTGGGGTCACCTATGCCAGGGGAGGTGAATCTTAATCACATAAAGCCTATTATTTGGCAGAGAATACTATTTGTAGATCAGTGACTTTACACCTCACTTTGCTCAAGCTGTTCCTCTCCAACCGACTCAGACGTTGTAGCTAAAATTGTTGCAGTTAAAGGGGAGGGTCAATGAAACCAATTTAAGTATATTCTAGAAAATTCGGGGGGTAGCCTCGACCGGGACTTGAACCCTGATCCAGCGACTGTCAATCCAACGTCTTAACTCAGCATTTCCAGAACTCGGTCCTCGGGACCCCAATGGGTGAGCATTTTGTTTTTTTCCCCAACACTACACAACAGATTCAAATGATCAAACCTTGATTAGTGAATCAGCGGTGTAGTGCCAAAACGTGTTTGTGAATCCTTGCCTTAACTGTATGCAAACAGGTTTGGACCACAAAAACCCAACAGTTGCTAGCCAGCTAATACAATCCAACTTTGTTCCGTTTTTGCTGAGTTGTTCTTGTGCAGGGCTGGGCAATTCCAATCATCGAGGGCTTGATCGGTGTCACAGTTTGCCCCAGCTAACACACCTGACTCCAATAATCACCTAATCATGATCTTCAGTTTAGAATGCAATTTGATTAATCAGCTGTGTTTGCTAGGGTATGGAGAAAAAGTGTGACACCAATAAGTCCCTCGAGGACTGGAGTTGCCCACTCCTGTTCTAGTGGCCTGCTAACGTCTGCATGTTAGCTAACATTTGTCTTCCTTTCACAGTAAAAACACCTTAAGCGTGAACTTCCGGATATTAACAAGACGTTAGGTAGAATAGCTGAAATACGTTTAAAATGTAATTGATCTGGAATGTTATACCATTACATTTATTTCCGTCAAATAGTGTGCGCTTTAGTTTGTCAGTTTTAGCTTTGTTGTTTTTGAAAAAAATAATTTCAGCTGTGTTTGAATCTGTTGTGTAGTGTTGGGGAAAAAACAAAGACAACAAAGCTAAAACAAACTGACAAACTAAAACGTACACTACTTGACGGAAATAAATAGAATTGTATAACATTCCAGATCAATTACATTTTGTACGTATTTCAGCTATTCTACCTAACGCAGTGAGGAAGAGGGTAATCAGGGAATGTGCATGCGCTTAAATGAAAACAATAGCATATGGTTATTTCCGGGAAGCCGGAACAGTCTTTCCGGTCTATGAAACTTCCCAAGATGGCAGTGCAAATATCTAAGAAGAGGAAGGTTTGTACCGATTTATCTTTAGTTTTAGAGATTTCAGTTCACATATATAGAAACCACCCTTATAGTTAAGAAGTTAGTTACTGCGGTAACATGTCCTGAAAGTAGATGTACAATTTTCCGAAGTTTTTTAAATTTATTTTTATTTTTAAAGCTACGGCTGGTGACCTAGCATGCTAGTCAGCACGCGCACATGATCCCATACTGTAGTGTGTTGAATTATATTTTTCATTGACCAGTGTAGTTTGCTAAAGATGTTAACTAACTAGTTACTTTGCTAACCCACTGGTACCTTTCTTATCCGCAGCTTCAAAATGTCAATCAATCCCCAACCTGCAGGGTATTCTCCTGGCCATGCAAGTTTAGGTCTTACAATATTACTATGCCAGTTTTCCATAAAACATCAACATGCCACCGTGAGGCCAGATAATGTGTGCGTCGGAAAAATAAGTTGCCCCCGGATAGATGGGGTTTTCTCGGTTTGACCAGGAGAGTTAAACTGTATTTAATGTGATCGAAGTGTACATGTAACATTCCAATCTTTACTTTGGTTAGACATGTGTCCTTGGTAAGTCTACTGATTGTTGCAATGAGCAGCCAGGATGCTGTATTTCAAACTGTCCCTGCTAAATTACTTGCTGATTACCTCACTCACACTCCTCCTGTCTTCATATTTTTACAGTTTGTCGCTGACGGCATCTTCAAAGCTGAACTGAACGAGTTCCTCACCAGAGAGCTCGCTGAGGATGGCTATTCCGGTGTGGAGGTTCGTGTCACTCCAACCAGGACCGAAATCATTATCCTGGCTACCAGGTGAGTCCAAACACCTGGACATCAAAACCACAGGCGTACTGGCACATTCTGACAAACATTGATTTGGAGTAGATGTTTTGACCTCAAAAGTAGTCTGTCAAGATGAATCCACACTTGGTTGTGCATGTCCAGCTAAATGCCTGAACACCCCCCCCCCCAAAAAAAATATATTAGCTCTGGAAATGACATGGTGCATATCTGTTCCCATTATTTTGGGTTGTGGTTTATAGCTGTATCTGTGGGGAGGGGGGGGGGGTTAATGACTGCGTGCTGATCGCCATTCATGGTGAATGCAATAGTGTTCCCTATATTTTCAATGTGTTTTCTGCAATGGATGGGATCGTAAACTTTTCTCCACATATGACCATATGAGGTTTGACTATCTGATAAACTTAGATTTTTTAGAAAGTTGTCTCTGATAATGAACACTACTGTTGAGAGCCAGTGAGTTGACTCAAACTGTTGAGGTGCCAACAGACCAAATACTCTTTCACCAGGACACAAAACGTTCTTGGTGAGAAGGGGCGTCGTATTCGTGAGCTGACTGCAGTGGTCCAGAAGAGGTTTGGCTTCCCAGAGGGCAGTGTTGAGGTAAGGGATGCTTGGTTTGACACCCATTGTTCTGTTATGGCCATGATAGATCTCTACATTTTTGTTTTCATTGCTTCAGGATCATATTTTAGGGGTGGTGGATGACTATAAAGTTAGTATTTGCTTGTGGCTCATTCCTTGTCAAATACTACCAGAAATTCTATCGTTGTCATCTGGTCCCCTAAACACTTTCTGCTCTGTGAAAGTTTGCAACATATTGTGAGTGTGGTTATATAATTGTCCTTGTCTGTTTTTCTTGCCATCAGCTGTATGCTGAGAAGGTTGCCACTCGTGGTCTGTGCGCCATCGCCCAGGCAGAGTCCCTGCGCTATAAGCTTCTTGGGGGTCTGGCTGTCCGCAGGTGAGGATCTTTGCCCTGTGTTTTCTCGTACTAACTATGGTTATTACTTAATTAAAGGTGTGTGTTAGTTACTTATTTTTTTTAACTAGGCAAGTCCGTTAAGAACAAATTCTTATTTACAAAGACGACCTACCAAAATGCAAAAAGCCTCCTGCGGGGACGGGGGCTGGGATATTAAATAAAAATAAAAGACAAAACACACATCATGACAAGACAACACTATATAAAGAGAGACCTAAGACGACAACATAGCATGGCAGCAACACGTGACAACACAGCATGGTAGCAACACATGACTACAACATGGTACAAACATTATTGGGCACAGACAACGGCACAAAGGACAAGAAGGTAAAGACAACAATATATCATGCAAAGTAGCCACAACTGTCAGTAAGAGTGTCCATGATTGAGTATTTCTCTCCAGCTTTAAAGCAATTTTCCTGCAATTCTATACATTTTGCCATGGAACTGAGAGAAAATGTTGCAGTTTTAAAGATGTCCTACAATTCTATGCATTTTTCTATGGCTAATGCTGTGTTCTTTTGCTCAAACATAATTAGCAAAATCAATACTGCTAAATTAATTGTTTTTGGAATGTTCAATTCTCCCTGACTCTGGTTTTGTATTTTGTTGATTGTTAGTTTTCAAAGATTATATATTTTTTTAAATGGTCCATTATCTTTCCTACATGCTCAGTCTGGTTTTAGGGGTTTTAAGTTTACACTGAAAATGTTTTTCATCCCGAAGTTGTGTTCATTTTTTTTTTAAATCTATAAAAAAAAATGTTTACTCTGCTCTAAATTTGGAGATGCAGCTATACTAGCCTTCCCAAAGATTTCAATGGCAAAAAATCCCTGCTCTATTTTTTTAAATGCAACTATTTAGCAGGCAAAATGTATAAGCACTGATAACATTTCAAACTCTAAGATGTTTGTTTGTGGAGTATGACAAGTGCTGTGAAAATGTTACGTTTTCAGTTGTGTACTGTAAGCTTTTTGCTTTAAGCCCCTTTTCACTTTTTAAAACGCGAATTAATAATTTTCATGAGTACGGACATGAACGGACATTCTTAATGCCCATCCTGTCAAACTTTGAAAAGATAGTGAAGTGATGCAGTGGTATGGTATACCTCTTGTGACTTCAGTTATTCTTTTAGGTGTTAGTTGAAACTGGAAGATCCCAGTGTTAGAGCGCAATCTCATCTTTTACAATATTTTACACACTACTCTAAAGGTTGGGATGCATAGAGTTTAGGAGATCAAGACTGCAATTATCTGTTGTATATTGTTTTCATGCCACTGTCTGGCAAAGTTGAAGACCTGGGACTTGTAAGAATATATGGTGTTTTAATTCAGCTTGTTTTGGTGTTGCAGAGCCTGCTATGGTGTCCTGCGCTTCATCATGGAGAGCGGATCCAAGGGTTGTGAGGTGGTGGTCTCTGGAAAGCTCAGGGGTCAGAGGGCCAAATCTATGAAGTTCGTGGATGGCCTCATGATCCACAGCGGAGACCCCGTTAACTACTACGTCGACACTGCTGTCCGCCATGTGCTGCTCCGTCAAGGTGAGGTCACCCTGGGGTTTTATGCCTGTGTTAACTGAAGAGTAAAGAACATTTCATGCAGTGTTTTACCCTTACTGCCACAATGACATGCAGCTCATTATGCGTGTATATTCCTACAACCAAATCACATGTAGGCCTTTGCAAATATGAGCAAACCAGCCAATCTATTATACACTGAACATTGAAGTTAAATTCAATGTGTTGTATTGAATAGATGTGTGAATTCGGCAGCTTTTTGCGTAGCACATACGTAGAACGTTTAGAAAACGCAGGGTTCGCACAAGGCACTTGAGGTGCTTAAAGTACTTGAATTTGGAACTCCGAAATTAAAGTATTGGAATACCTTAAATCGTACATTTTCAAGTTGATACTTGAAAAGTACTTGGATTAAAATGAGAAAACAGATAATAACCAAATATGTTCAACATTTATTGGTCTTACTAATTAATTTCCAGGCAGACTACTAAGTTTTATTTCCTCACGTGTTTCATGCTGTGGTTGCCAGACGAGCTCGCTCATCCCATCCACACTGCCACTCAGCCAGGCAGGTACAGAACTGACTGTACCTGCCTGGCAACGTCACATCGATAGCTAAAATGCCAGGCAAATGTAGATTTAATCCTACCTTTTGTGGGTATGGAACATTTCTGGTATCTCTAATTTTACCTCTGAGAACATTAGACCAACACTTTACACATTGCGTCTTGTATTTTTCTTCAGTATAGTTTACCCACCTTTTTTTACCACTATATCACTGGACCCAATCATCCCACACTTCTCTGCAACAACCTTCAGCTTTTTTGCCAATAGCCTCATTTACGGGGCGCCCGCGATATTCTGATTTATCAAGCGGCAGCCGTGTGCCTGCCGTTCTGGTGGCCGTTCACATGCCATTTTCCCTTCACACAGGCCACACACCCTTTCCCGACCAGCAACACTAAAGCTGCAGTCGGACGCAAGACACTTTTCTGTAACTATTAATTAGTAGATTCCCAAATACCCAATAAAAACAGTCATTCAGCTGGAATTGTGTAGTAATGTGAATAGGAAATGTGTTCACCAGTAGGCATGTCTCAACTCTGCTCGTCACTACTCAAGTTACGAAATCATTAGTACTGACTTAATTAACACTCATGTAGTGAAACATCGTATTATTTAGTAGAACTTGTAAGGTAGTGATGAATACTGTTTTTCCCCCATGAGGTTGTGGCAATATGTTGCTACTAGAAACAATTGCATAATATTAACTGTTACAAATTGATGGTCCTTGAAAATAGATATTAGTACTTGAAAGTCCTTACTTGACTTGCCACTGTCTGTACGAATCCTGAAAACGGGAACAAGCGTCTTGGGGGTGAACAGGATACTAGGCTGCTGATTTCCCCCTATGGTATCGCAATACTGCTTGGTATCGAGATAATTGGCCTGGTATCATTAGTACAAGGTTTGTATAGTGACAACACTAATCAAGATGACTTGTCGTCTTATGGAAAAGGACCAGAAATGATAAGTGGTGAAATGGTGTCAAATACTTGAGGTGCAATCTGTTCTGCCTGTCCAAAGGTGTGCTGGGGATCAAGGTGAAGATCATGCTGCCCTGGGATCCCAGCGGTAAGATCGGCCCCAAGAAGCCTCTCCCTGACCACGTGAGCATCGTGGAACCCAAGGACGAGCAGGTCCCTTCAACCCCCATCTCAGAGCAGAAGGGAGCCAAGCCGGAGGCCGCTGCCGTCGCACCTGCGACACCCGTCCCCACAGCATAACCATGAGGGAGCCCAAAACCAGAGTCACAATTGTCCCAATGTAAGGCAGGTTTAGCTAAGTGTTAAAAAGGCAGGATAAGTTTGAGTACAGCTTGCATAGTGCTGCTTTGTCGTTCCCCCTGAACACAGAAACCCTGTTTCCTACTATCTTGGTCTGTCTGCATCCCACGGCTGGCAGAGACGCTTGGTTTCAGACACCATGTTGCCCGTTGACATAAATCTATGCATTTTGTTAGCATAGCCTAAAAGGAGTGCAAAAAAGTTTAAGGTAGAAAAATGTCTGCTCTAATTTTCCATATTTTATCAGGTCATCATGAGTCATCTGGAAATTATCCAAATACCTTTTTCAAGTGTTGATAAAAAAAATAAAAATAGTAAATGTTTGTAAATGTTTTCTTTTAAATTATTTGACCAAATTACCTTTCACTATGGGAAGTTACACGATGCTTGCTTTAAAACGGAGCCTTTGCCTTTTTAAAGTCACTTTGGTTCTTGACACCCACCCCAGAGCATCTAGAATGTAGTTGCAACCTATTGCCAAACTGTTACTTTTGCTTAATTTGTCATAATGGTGGTTAAAAAGTTAAGCAATTTAACTTGTCTGTGTGAATTACAATTGCATGTGTAATATAAAAAATATCTGGAACATTTTGTATGACAAAGTATGGACAACCACTCATGCCAAAATCATGGGTATTCATATGGAGTTGGTCCCCCCTTTGCTGCTATAACAGCCTTTACTCTTCTGGGAAGGCTTTCCACTAGATGTTGGAACATTGCTGTGGGGACTTTCTTCCATTCAGCAACAAGAGCATTAGTGAGGTCAGGCACTGATGTTGGGAGATTAGGCCTTGCTCGTGGTCGGCATTCCAATTCATCTCAAAGGTGTTCGATGGGGTTGAGTTCAGGGCTCTGCAGGCCAGGCAAGTTCTTCCACACTGATCTCAACAAACCATATCTATATGGACCTCGTTTTGTGCATGGGGGCGGTGTCATGCTGCAACAGGAAAGGGCCTCCCCAAAACTGTTGCCAAGAAGTTGTAAGCACAGAACTGTCTAGTGTATATGACTGTATAGTGTAGCATTAAGATTTCCCTTCACTGGAAGTAAGAGGCCTAGCCCAAACCATGAAAAACAGCCCCAGACCATTATGACTCCTCTAAACTTTACAGTTGGCACTATGCATTCGATCAGGTAGTGTTCTCATGGCATCAACCAAACCTAGATTGGTCCGTCGGGACTGCCAGATGGTGAAGCGTGATTCATAACTCCAGAGAACTCGTTTCCACTGCTCCAGAGTCCAATGGAGGCAAACTTTATAACACTCCAGCCGAAGCTTGGCATTGCGCATGGTGATCTTAGGCTTGTGTGTGGCTGCTCTCCCATGGAAGCTCCCGACGAACGGTTCTTGTGCTGACGTTGCTTCGAGGCAGTTTCAAACTCGGCAGTGAGTGTTGCAACCGAGGACAAACTATTTTTATGCATTTCAGCACTTGGCGGTTCAGTTCTGTGAGTTTGTGTGGCCTGCCACTGTTTGGCTGAGCCTTTTGCTGTTCCTAGACATTTCCACTTCACAATAACAGCACTTACAATTGAAGGGGGCAGGGCAGATATTTTACAAACTGACTTGTTGGAAAGGTGGCATCCTATGACTGCCATATTGAAAGTCACTAAGCTCTTCAGTAAGGCCATTCTACTGCCAATGTTTGTCTATAGAGATTGCGTGGCTGTGCTTGATTTTATACACCTGTCGGCAACGGGTGTGGCTGAAATGGCCGAATCCACTAATTTTGAAGGGATGTCCACATACTTTTGTAACATTACCTGTGTCAGTATTTACCATCACTCATTGCATTTGAAAAATCAGGGTAATTGACTTCTAAATCATTAGCAAAATCATGTTTTTGGTGGGTGAAATACAGCTTTGCATGGAAAACATAATTCTATAGTTTTCCCAAAATTATTTTTTTGCTGTGGAGACTCATCCAACGGACGAATAAGTAAAAATACTTAGTTTTTTGGGATATCTGTACTTTACTATTTATTTTTGACAACTTTTATTTAACCACATTCCTAAAGAAAATAATGTACTTTTTGCTCCATACATTTTCCTTGACACCCAAAAGCACCCGTTGAATTTTGAATGCTTAGCAGGTCAGGAAAATTGCCTAAATCACACATTTATCAAGATAACATCCCTGCTGCCCCTGATCTCACTAAACACATACTTTGTTTTTAAGTGATGCCTGAGTGTTGGAGCATGCCCCTGGCTATCTGGGAATGTAAAAAATAAAAGACGATGCTATCTGGTGTGCTTTTTTATAAGGAATTTGAAATGATTTATACTTTTACTTTTGATATTTAAGTATATTTAAAACCAAATACTTTTTGATTAACTCAAGTAGTATTTTACTGGGTGACTTTCCTTTTTTGAGCCATTCTCTATGATGGTATCTTTACTTTTATACCCACTGAGTGTTCGTGGCGTTACAAGTGGATTAATTGATACAATTGCCAATAGGCAGGCAGTGTATCACATTGTAGAAGTTATTCAAGCTACAAAATGGCAGCTGCGTCCGAGCCACTGTATCGCAGACTTTCCATGTATTTATTTGGGGCTAAATTGCTTAACTATGGAAGAATGTGAAACTTCACATCTTCATCAGTGCCTAAATTATCACTGAAGGATCATTCCGCGCGCATACTCTTTACATTAGTAATTTTACTTTTTACCGCAAAGACCTCTGGGCTGCTATTTTCTTTTTCGCGGTGAATTGTGGGCAATCATTGGTCCTCCGAGCTTTTCGAGTCTGCTGCTCCACCATTGGAAAAGATGGCTGCCTCGGCTCCATCAGCGGGTTTCTCCTCCGATTTGTGCCCAAGCTACGCCGTGATATGCTCTTTTCTAGAGCGTTATGGAGCTTTGCTGGATCTACCGGAGCTCACATTCCCGCAGTTGGAGAGATATCTCCAAGACACATCTTCAGGTATAGTTTGAAAAGCGCGAACTGCTGTAGGGACGTGCGACTCCACACCATTGCATAGTGTTCTGTGTCGTTTGTCCCAGCTAGCTAGTTGTTATTGTGTATACAAACGTTACAAACGTTTTATATGCATTTTTGCTGTCCCAAATTCATACTAAAGATCCCGGGTGAGTCAGATACTTTGTTTTTGCACTGTTTAACTCCGAACTTTTCAAAGACTGAAAGGCTTCGGTGAAATTTGCTGATTTTAAAGGATTGAATTTATTTTCCAGCCTTTATCTACCATAGACCGAATTGCACGATATCACATCCTACAGAAACTGCTTTGAGTTTTTGCACAAAGATTAATTGCTGTTAACAATTATGAAAGTATGGGGCACACATGTTCTTCGCGTTATGACGTATGTTGTGAAAAGGACAATTGTCCATTTGTATTTACCGTTAAGTAATATTTTAGTTGTGGTTCGCTCGCGCTGTATTGCGCACGCGCACACCTGGTCTTCCTACTCAATGGACTCCTTAAGTAATTAGGTTCCAATTAGCTTGTATAGTAGCCACAAAGTCCAAATTGTCAACAAATCTTAATGGTTAGGTTTAAAATAAAAAATGTATGATTTTGATGCATGAAATAAAAAACATATTTGGGGCCGAATAGTGATTTGGAGGTCCCAGGCAGAGGCCTGTTCGCCCCCAATTGTTTTTATTTATAGTGAAGAGTAATTTATCTGTAAAAATGTGCTACCTTTTAATGTGCCATGAACATGAACCAGTCACTTTTTGAAGTGATTTGATGAGAGAGACATTTTTACCATAGTACATTAATCCCAAAATAATTCTAGCATCTGAACCGCCAACTTTCCTTCAATTCACAAGTGGCTGAAACTATCTCATTGGAGAAAGCATCAATGATCGAAACAGCGCCTCTGTCTTACTGTATGTAGCCCATGTATCTGATGCCAAAATCTTTTTGGGCAGACCGCATCAGATATAGTGTCTATAGAAAGTCTATTAATTCATTTTATTGTTACAAAGTGGAATTAAAATGGATTTAATTGTATTTTGTCAACAATCTACACATTACTGTCTAAGAACAATTCTCTATATTTTTTTAAGGATTAATGAATAAAATAAATTATATACCTTGATTAGATAAGTACTCACCCCCCTAAGTCAGTACATGGTAGAAACACCTTTGGCAGCAATTACAGCTGTAAGTCTTCTTGGGTAAGAAATTCACTATGTACTAAACAACCAAAGATTTCAACACTAAAAGCTGGTTTATACTACGGGTCTGTTCGTAAATTTAATCTGGAGTGCCAGAGGGTGCTCTGGGTGTAAATAAACTGTTGTCAGATTGTTCATTCGTAAATTGAGTGTTTCGCTCTGAGGGCACACTGGATGCTCTGGCTGAAAAGTAGGGTTGATCCAAGCGTTCTGACCTAACAGCAGTCAAGCACCCAAGCTAACTGGCTAACGTTGGCTAGCTTGCTAGCTAAACTCAGCAAAAATAGAAACGTCCCTTTTTCAGGACCCTGTCTTTCAAAGATAATTCCTAAAATTCCAAATAACTTCAGATCTTCATTGTAAAGGGTTTAAACACTGTTTTCCATGCTTGTTCAATGAACCATAAACAATTAACCTCACTAGGATATGTGGGACGGTAGCGTCCCACCTCGTCAACAGCCAGTGAAACTGCAGGGCGCCAAATTCAAAACAACAGAAATCCCATCATTTAAATTACTCAAACATACAAGTATTTTACACCATTTTAAAGATACACTTGTTGTAAATCCAGCCAACATGTCCGATTTCAAAAAGGTTTTACAATGAAAGCAAACCAAACGATTATGTTAGGTTAGAGCCAAGTCACAGAAAAAGACAGCCATTTTTCCAGACAAAGAGAGGAGTAACAAAAAGCAGAAATAGAGATAAAATTAATCACTAACCTTTGATTATCTTCATCAGATGACACTCATAGGGCTTCATGTTACACAATGCATGCATGTTTTGTTTGATAAAGTTAATATTTATAACAAAAAATCTGAGTTTACATTGGCGCGTTACATTCACTAGTTCCAAAAACATAAAGTGATTTTGCATAGCCACGTCGTTTCAACAGAAATACTCATCATAAATGTAGATGATAATACAAGTTATACACATGGAATTATAGATATACCTCTCCTTAATGCAACCGCTGTGTCAGATTTAAAAAAAAAACTTTGCGTGAAAAGCAAATCATGCTATAATCTGAGACGGCGCTCAGAACAATAGCCAAATTAGCCGCCATGTTGGGGTCAACGGAAACCGGAAAATACATGATAGTTTCCTTACCTTTGATGAACTTCA
Organism: Salvelinus fontinalis; assembly: GCF_029448725.1. NCBI lineage: Eukaryota > Metazoa > Chordata > Actinopteri > Salmoniformes > Salmonidae > Salvelinus > Salvelinus fontinalis. The sequence goes on from NC_074666.1 coordinate 46,358,163, forward strand.
TCAGAATGCAGTCCTAGGAATCCCAGGTCCACAATAAATGCTTGATTTGTTCGATAATGTCCGTATTTATGTCCAATTAGCTACTTTGGTTAGCGCTTTTGGTAAACAATTCCAAAGTAACAAAGCGCGTCCACTATAACGTGACGAAATGTCCAAAAGTTCCGTAACAGTCAGTAGAAACATGTCAAGCGATGTACTGAATCAATCTTTAGAATGTTGTTAACATACATCTTGAATAACGTTCCAACCGGAGAATTTGATTGACTTCAGAAGAGCGGTGGAACGGAGGTCCTCCTCATGTGAATGCGCATGTGAAAGCATGGTCAGCTCGTGGCAGTGATTACTAATTCCTGTCTCCTTCGGCCCCCCTTCACATTAGTCATCAGACAAAGTTCTATTGACTGTTGACATCTAGTGGAAGCCGTAGGAAGTGAAAACTCATCAACATCTCGCTGTAATTTCAATGAGAGCTTGGTTGAAAATCTGACACCTCAGAAAAAATTCAAACAGGAAGTGGAACTTCTCAGGTTTTTGCCTGCCATATGAGTTCTGTTATACCTTGAGCTGTTTCTACAACTTGATTGGAGTCCACTTGTGGTAAATTCAATTGATTGGACATGATTTGGAAAGGCACACACCTGTCTATGTAAGGTCCCACAGTTGACACTGCATCTCAGAGCAAAAACCAAGCCATGAGGTCGAAGGAATTGTCCATAGAGCGTCGAGGCACATCTGGAGAAGGGTACCAAAAATGTCTGCAGCATTGAAGGTCCCCAAGAACATACTGGCCTCCCTTATTCTCAAATGGAAGAAGTTTGGAACCACCTAGACTCTTCCTAGAGTTGGCTGCCCGGCCAAACTGAGCATTTGGAGAGAAGGGCCTTGGTCAAGGAGGTGAACAATAACCTGATGGTCACTCTGACAGAGCTCTAGAGCTCCTCTGTGGAGATGGTAAAATGTTCCAGAAGGACATCCATCTCTGCAGCACTCCACCCATCAGGCCTTAATGGTAGAGTGGCCAGACGGAAGCTACTCCTCAGTAAAAGGCACATGACATCCCGCATGCAGTTGCCAAAACACACCTAAAGACACTGACCATGAGAAATAAGATTCTCTGGTCTGATGAAACCAAGATTGCACTCTATGTATGGCCTGAATGCCAAGCGTCACGTCTGGAGGAAACCTGACACCATCCCAATGGTGAAGCATGGTGGTGGCAGCATCATGCTGTAAGGATGTTTTTCAGTGTCAGGGACTGGGAGACTAGTCAGGATCGATGGAAAGATGAACGGAGCAGAGTGCTCAGGACCTCAGACTGGGGTGTTGGTTCACCTTCCAACAGGACAATGACTCTAAGCACACAGCCAAGACAACGCAGGAGTTGCTTCTGGAGAAGTCTGAGTGGGCCAGCCAGAGCCCAGATTTGAACCTGATCGTACATCTCTGGATAGACCTGAAAATAGCTGTGTCGCAACGCTCCCCATCCAATCTGACAGAGCTTAAGAGGGTTTCCAGAGAAGAATGGGAGCCCAAAAAATAAGTTTTTGCTTTGTCAATATGGGGTATTGTGTGTAGATTTGATGAGGGGGGGGCAACAATCAGTAAAAAAAAAAAAAAAAGGCTGTAATATTACAAAATGTGGAAAGTCAAGGGGTCTGAATACTTTCCGGTACTGTATTTGTTGTCTTAATGGAAAAGGTGTTACAGGCTTTCGTTTTTCATTTATATTTAGAGGTTGGATGTTAGCACGTTGGGCACACTGATTTGGTGTCACCTCGTTAGTCAGTATGTTACACCCGTGCTGACTTGTCATCTCGTTAGTCAGATGTGATGTTTTAAGAGTTGCTGGCCCAGTGCTCCAGTTGGTTTGAGAGATGTGGAGGGTTAATACTTTTTTTTAGTTGGGTCTCCCTATTTCATTTATTTAAAAAAATATATATATATATGATCTTCCTTCCTGTTTTTTTGTTTGTTTTGCTCTACTTATTGGTTTGCTTTGTCTTCAAGTTTGGTGTAGGTTTTAATTTTGTTTGCCTTTTCTTGGGCAAGTATAGTGGGTTCTCTTGGTGGGTGTTGTCACGATCGTGTGGAGGATTGACGGACCAAAACGCAGCATTTGGAAAATAAGCCATCTCCTTTTATTTTTTAGAAGAAGGCAAAACGAAAACAAAACACTTACGAACTTAACCAAAACAATAAACGACCGTGAAGCTAATAAAACGTAGTGCACACACATGCTACAAACATATAACATAGACAATTACCCACATCAAACGAAAGCCTATGGCTACCTTAAATATGGCTCCCAATCAGAGACAATCAGCTGTCTCTAATTGGGAACCCATTCAGGCAACCATAGACTCTCCTAGACAACTACACCCAACATAGACACAGCTAGACACATACACTCAACACAAACCCATACACTACACCCAACACCCCCTTTACCATATAACCACCCAAAACCGATAAAACACAAACATTCCCCATGTCACACCCTGACCTAACTAAAATAATAAAGAAAACAAAGAATACTAAGGCCAGGGCGTGACAGGTGTCTTTTCGGTCCCAGTTGTTGCTAGTCAATTCAGTGGACAACCCCATAAGTTTTTTTCAGAACCCCTCTTAGAACCCAACCTGTTTTTGTTTTGGTTCATGTTAGTGACTCTTTGTTAGTTCGCCATTCTGTTTGAGCAAAACTTTTTGGTTCATTGCTGGGGACGTAACATCTACACACAATACCCCATAATCTCAAAGTGGAATTACGATTTTAGACATATTAATAAAAAATGAAAAGCGGAAATATCTTGACTCAAATGTTGAACCCCTTTGTTATGGCAAGCGTTAAGTTAAATAGTAAAAATGTGCTATGTCAAGTTGCATGGACTCACTCTGTGTGCAATAATAATGTTTAACATACAATTATCTGTAAGGTCCCTCAGTCGAGCAGTGAATTTCAAGCACAGATTCAACTACGAAGACCAGGGAGGGTTTTCAATCCGTCATAACTCATTGGCCGGAGAGGAAGGAAATCGCTCAGTGATTTCATCATTAGGCCAATGGTGACATATAAAACAGAGATTAATGACAGTGATAAGAGAGACATGAGGATGGATCAACAACATTATAGTTACTCCTAATACTAACCTAGACTGAACAAAAATAAATGCAACGTGAAGTGTTGGTGCCATGTTTCATGAGCTGAAATATAAGATCCCAGAAATGTTTCAATCTTTTCAACTTTTGTGCACAAATTGGTTTACATCTGTTAGTGAGCATTTCTCCTTTGCCAAGACAATCCATTCAACTGACAGGTGTAGCATATCAGGAAGCTGATTAAACAGCATGATCATTACAGGTGCACCTTGTGCTGGTGACAAAAGTGCATTTTTGTCACAACGCCACAGATGTCTCAAGTTGAGGTAGCACGCAATTGGCATGCTGACTGCAGGAATATCCACCAGTGCTGTTGCCAGAGAATTGAATGTTCATTTATCTACCAATGTCGTTTTAGAGAATTTGGCAGTGCATCCAACCGGCCTCACAACCGCAGACCATGTGTAACGGCGCCAGCCCAGGACATCCACATCTGGCTTCTTCACCTGCGGGATTGTCTGAGACCAGCCACCTGGACAGTTGGTGAAACTGGGTTTGCACAACTGAAGATTTCTGCATAAACTGTCAGAAACCTTCTCAGGGAAGCTCATCTGTATGCTCGTCATCCCCACCAGGGTCTTGACCTGAGTGCAGTTCGGCTTCGTAACCGACTTCAGTGGGAAAATGCTCATCTTCGATGGTCACTGGCATGCTGGAGAAGTGTGCTCTTCGTGGATTAATTCTGGTTTCAACTGTACCGGGCAGATGGCAGACAGTGGCGTCGTGTGGGTGAGCGGTTTGTTGATGTCAATATTGTAAACCCCACCATGGGGCACTCTGTTATGGTATGGGCAGGCATAAGCTATGGACAACTAACATGAATTGCATTTTATTGATGGAAATTTGAATGCGCAAAGAAACCGTGCCCGAGATCCAATGCACGACAATGGGCCTCATTCATTCACCCCAATCACCTAATGTTTCAGCATGATAATGCACAGCCCAATTTCGCATGGATCTGTACACATTTCCTGCAAGCTGAAAATGTCCCAGTTCTTCCATGGCCTGCATACTCACCAGACATCTCACCAATTAAGCTTGTTTGGGATGCTCTGGACCAACATGTACGTCAGCATGTTCCAGTTCCCGCCAATATCCAGCAACTTCGCACAGCCATTGAAGAGGAGTGGGACAGCATTCCACAGGCCACAATCAACAGCCTGATCAACTCTGAGAAGATGTCCCGCTGCATGTGGCAAATAGTGATCACAGCAGATACTGACTGGTTTTCTGATCCTCTCCCCTACCTTTTTTTGTTTTTGGTATCTGTGACCAACCAATGCATATCTGTATTCCCACTTGTGAAATCCATAGTTCAGCCAATTGAAGTGAATTATTTCAGCCCTAATGTCCTTATATGAACTGCAACTAAGTAAAATCTTTGAAATTGCATGTTTATATTTTTGTTTAGTTTAAATGACAGAGTGAAAAGAAGGAAGCCTGTACAGAATAAAAATGGTTATCCTTTTTAGATAAAACTATACTAAATATATTCAGGGAACCAAATAATTTATTAAAACATACTGTTTTGCTATGAAGGTCTACATTACAGGGATGCAAACTAGGCACCTTTTAGCAAAATTTCTCAGTTTTGAATCCAAAATAGGTGACCTACGTGATTCGTGTAGATCCGATGAGAAAAGTTTGGTGGGGGGCTTGGATCACTACTGGCTGTAAGCATACGAGTGATTAGCGTTTGGAGCAGTACTGGCTGTATCCAAGGCTCAGCCAATCATTCATATAACAGAATGCAGCACGCCACTGAAGAGACAATCAATTTGCCAATTTCCGCATCACTGCACGCTTTGGAAAGACCGCGGAAGAGTGTAAAGGCCGTTTTCCAGTTACAGCAGCGCGTCCCCTGAACGATAACAAAGAGTTAGGTGAGAAGGTGATGGAGCATACTTCATGAGCTGTAACTGAAAAACAACTGGCATTTGAGATGAGGGAGAAAGTGTGGTGGAACAAGCATGGTTAAGTATCTTGCTAGCTGGATCAAATTCTCCGTTAGTTAGCCAGAGAAATGTTGAACAACATTAGCCAACTTCACTGATCAAGTAAGTGAGTTTATGGTGTGAAACTTAGCTGGCTAATGAAGGCAGACGGCTAACGTTACAACATCAGGTGAAGTAACATTAGTAACCTAACCAATTCGCTATAGTATTAACTGGTATATGACTCCTTGCCGTTCCTCAAGTTATAACGCGTTAGTTGGTTACTGGACCCTGGCAATCTGTGTGAAATGTTAACTAGCTAACAAACCAATTACTATCAGTGAACTTATGTTTTCCCTCAAAAGTATGTGGTTACTTTTCAGAATGAGAGAATTAGGTGAAAATAAGGCATTGCTTGTTCAACAAGTGGATTCAGGGATAACGTGGAGCTGGACCTGGCTTAAGCTGGATGCCACTATCGAGTTGAAAGGAACACCACAAACTTTCCCTCTTTCTCACTTTTTCAATACAGTGGATTAAAAGGGGTATGCCAGGTGTACTCTCTGCCTGAAAGAGATCAATTATGCCAACAAAGGGTATCATGCTCTGCTGGCACGTTGTAGAACAGATGTCCACAGGCAGAACGTAATAATGTGTAGCCCAAAGATATTGCTTTTGTTGAACTTGACAGTAACACTTTTGTGTGTGAGTGAGGGGATGCTCTTTAAAAATACTTTATTTTTTACTCAACGTTATTTCTGCACACATGTAGCCTTGTGCACTTGATCGACGTCTACTGTAGTGGCCACTATAATAGAGAAAATATAGAATGCCTGTTTCATTCTATTTCTACTTTTTTCCCAAGTGCAATATTTCTATAATAAAGGCTGTCATGGTAACTGCAATATTTGTGTATTGTTTTTTCTCAAGACTGGAGTGTCAGTTGCAGTAAAGTCTAGGCAACAAATAACATTGGATTGCTTTCTTAACTTTTTTTAGCTGTTAGTTAGGTTCACTTTAACCTCCCTTATTATTATTTTTACACAGAATGATCATGTAGATCATAATATTTTGTTTAACTTCTTACGGCTGAGATCCCGTTAACGGGATCCATATGACAACAGCCAGTGAAAGTGCAGGGCGCCAAGTTCAAAGCAAATCTCATTAAAATTCCTCAGACATAAGTATTTTACACCATTTTAAAGATAAACTTGTTAATCCCACCACAGTGTCCGATTTTCAAATAGGATTTCGCTTTTCGGCGAAAGCACCACAAACGATTGTTAGCTCAGAGCCAAGTCACAGAAAAACACAGCCATTTTTCCAGCCAAAGAGAGGAGTCACAAGAATCAGAAATAGAGATAAAATTAATCACTAACCTTTGATCTTCATCAGATGACACTCATAGGACTTCATGTCACACAATACATGTATGTTTTGTTCGATAAAGTTCATATTTATATCCAAAAATCTTAGTTTACATTGGCGTGTTATGTTCAGTAATGTTTTGCCTCCAAAACATCTGGTGATTTTGCAGAGAGCCACATCAATTTACAGAAATACTCATAATAAACATTGATGCAAGATACAAGTATTTAACATGGAACTTTAGATAAACTTCTCCTTAATGCAACCGCTGTCAAATTTTTAAAAAACTTTTCGGAAAAAGCACAACATGCTATAATCTGAGTACAGCCCTCAGAGCCCAAATAAGCCATAAAGATATCCGCCATTTTTTTGGAGTCAACAGAAGTCAGAAATAGCATTATAAATATTTACTTACCATTGATGATCTTCATCCGAATGCACTCCCAGGAATCCCAGTTCCACAAGAAATGTTTGTTTTGTTCGATATAGTCCATTTAAGTCCAAATACCTTAATTTTGTTCAGTCCAGTAATCCACATTCATGACGCGCAGTTCAGACAAAGTAAAACAATTCCATTACAGTTCGTAGAAACATATCAAACGATGTATAGAATCAATCTTTAGGATGTTTTTAACATAAATCTTCAATAATGTTTCAACCGGAGAATTCCTTTGTCTTCAGAAATGCGATGGAAAGCAGGTCGCTCTCACTTGAGCGCGCATGTTCAGCTCCTGACAGACACCTGACTCAAAAAGCTCTCCTTCCCTCATTCTTCACAGTAGAAGCATCAAACAAGGTTCTAAAGACTGTTGACATATAGTGGAAGCCTTTAGGAAGTGCAAAATGACCAATATCCCACTGTATATTGGATAGGCAAACCTACATACCTCAGATTTCCCACTAATAATATGCATCTCTGAGCCTGAGTAGTAGGCAGTTTACTCTGGGCATCTTTTCATCCAAGCTACTCAATACTGCCACCCAGCCATAAGAAGTGAATTAGTTAACCTGCATTTCTCCCTAGCAGAGATTTTTTGTAGGTTTCAGTGTAAAAAAAAAGTGTCACCAGTTTGGATCCCTGACATGAACCTTAACCTTTTACGGGGGCAGCCCGACACCGGTACACTTATGACAACATCCAGCTCAAAGTGCAGGGCGCGAAATTCAAAATCTATTTTTTTTTTTATATTTAACTTTCACACATTAACAAGTCCAAGACACCAGATGAAAGGTGCACATCTTGTGAATCAAGCCAACATGTCAGATTTTTTTTAAATGTTTTACAGGGAAGACAAAATATGTAAATCTATTAGCTAACCACGTTAGCAAAAGACACAACTTTTTCTAACTCCATCAGTTTCTTACTCCATCAGGTGCTATCACAAATTCGACCAAATAAAGATATAAATAGCCACTAACCAAGAAACAAATTCATCAGATGACAGTCTGATAACATATTTATTGTATAGCTTATGTTTTGTTGGAAAAATTTGCATATTTCATATATAAACCATAGTTTACATTTCGGTGCAATTTCGGATTGTAGCTGAAAGCAGCCATAATATTTACAGACACCAACGTCAAATAGCTAATTACTCATCATAAAACATTTCTGAAATATACATAGTCTGCAGCAATTGAAAGACAGGCATCTTGTGATTCCAAACAATATTTCCGATTTATTAAATGTTTTACAGCGCAAACAAAATGTATCGCTATATTAGCGTAGCTACAATAGACAGAAATAATTGGGCGCCCACGGCCAGTTCACATGCACGACAGATATATGAAATAACATCATAAAATGGGTCTTACCTTTGCTGATCTTTCATCAGAATGTTGAAGAACGTGTCCTCTGTCCAGATGAGTCGTTGTTTCGATTCAGAATGGCAAATGTCCCTCTTCAATTAGCATTGGCACTAGCCGAGTGGCATAAATTTCTCCAACGTAAACACAGTCAGAGGACGGAACACGGCAAAACTCCCCAATAAAGTTTCAATAATCTGATTAAACTATATTGAAAAAACATACATTACGATGATATGGTCACATGTATCAAAAAAAATTCGAGCCGGAGACGTTAGCCGTTCGTTACCAAGGCAAAACAGAAGTCAATCCCACTTCCTTCAGAGTACCGGAAGTGGACGGTCACGTCAAAGAAATAGGTTTTTTTCCACCACAGACCAAGATTTGAGTAGGAGGCCGTTTGAAATGGGCACGATTTCACTGGCTACTCAACACTTTGCCTTGCAGCCATAAGAAGTTAACAACACTGTGTAGGGTAGCACCATGGTGCAGCTGGAGGACAGCTAGTTTCTGTCTGTCCTCTGGGTACATTCATTTTAATCCAAAACCGAGTAGGCTCTTGGTTCCTTCCCCCTTCAATAGACTTACACAGTAATTATGACAACTTCCAGAGGACGTCCTCCAACCTATCAGAGCTCTTGCAGCCTGAACTGTTGTCCACCCCGTTAAAGGATCAGAGAATGCGCATAAGCTACAGCTGGCTAGCACTGCAGTTCATCAAAAGTGGTGAGTAGTTGACTCCGAGCGAGACAATAGTTGAACAGTTTTGAAAAAATATTAACTTATTGAAAAATGAAGGAGCAGCAAGAGGGGGAGATAGCTAAATTGATCTTATTTAGCCTACTCAAACACCCGGCTCAGAGAGGGATGCCATGTTAGCTAGCTGTCTATAGATGTCTAATACTGGAACTCTTTCAAGTTAAGGTAATCTTTTGGTTGTATTAATTTATTGCCACCGGGCCTGCCGGTGTAACTGCTAAATGGCTTGCTGATGGTACACTGTACTGCTTGATTGTAGCGGGTTTACTAACATGTCAGTTCTAGTAGCTATGTTGACTATGATGTTCACTAATATGGTGACAACAATGTAGGCTGTGTGCAGCGATTATGATATGAAGATTTGGCTTGGAAAGTATTTTATTTTGCCTGGTCACAGACAACTGATGTTTTGCACTGAAGTCCCCAAGCATAGGGAAAAGGTGAGAGCGCGTAGATGCGAGAAGGAATACAAAGAGCATAGTGATCATGCTGTTTGTATGTGGCTGCTATGTAAGTAAACAGTGTTTGCATGTGATCAGGGGTGTATTAATTCGTCCGATTCTTCTGTTGAAAAATGTTTCTTAAACGGGTATAAACATACCTGAATTTGTCCAATAGAAACTCTTGGACTAATCAGCTAGATGTATGCAAGGCCATTTTAAATGGGTCACTGTCTGTCACCTTGATTACTCAAATGTTTCTCTCAACCTGTGCACCTACATTGTAAACTTTAATTCATAGGCTAGGTTGTAGTAACCTCATGATTGTTATAAAGAAAATTTGAGTAAGCTGTAGTAGCCTAAATATGTTGGTGTTATATTGAGCTGGGTGAATGGAATATGAATGACAGTCATCCAATATGTTGTAATAGAAATAAGGCCATGCTCATAAAAACAAAATTGTCCTCCCTCATCTTAAACAATACCGACTGACACTAATTCCAAAACCTGCATTTTGTTTGCAAGAAGGCACGAAAGTTAAACTGCAAAGAATGTGGCAAAGAAGTGAACTTCATGTCCTGAATAGAACGTGTTATGTTTGGGGCACTCAATATTTTAAAGTATGGTGGTTGCTGCATCATGTTATGAGTATTCTTGTCATTGGGAAGGACTACAGAGGTTGTTGTTTTTTAGGATAAAAAAAATGAATAAAGCTAAGAATAGGCAAAATCCTTGATGGGGAAAACCTGTTTGTCTGCTTTCCAACAGACACTGGGAGACCTTTCAGCAGGACAGTAACCTAAAACACAAGGCCAAATCTGTGCTGGAGTTGCCTACCAAGAAGACGGTGAATGTTCATGAGTGGCCTAGTTACAGTTTTTGACTTAAATCGTCTTGAAAATCTATGGCACGACTTGAAAATGGCTGTCTAGCAACGATCAACAACCAACTTGACAGAGCTTGAAAAATGTAAAAAGAATAGTGCAAATATTGTACAATCCAGGTGTGAAAAGCTCTTAGACTTACCGGAAAGACTCACAGCTGTAATCACTGCCAAAGGTGATTCTAACATGTATTTACCTGGAGGTGTGAATACCTATGTAAATTTGATTACTGTATTTCATTTTCAATAGATTTTCTTAATCTAAAAACATGTTTTCTCTTCGTCGTTAGGGGGTATTGTGTGTAGATGTTTGTGTGTGTGTGTGTGGGGTGGGGGGTGTAATACACAGCTCTGGAAAAAATTAAAAGACCACTGCAAAATGATCAGGTTCTCTGGTTTTACTATTTATAGGTATGTGTTTGGGTAAAATGAACATATATATATATATATATATATATATATATATATATATATATATATATATATATATATATATATATATATATATATATATATATATATATATATATATATATATATATATATATTTTTTTTTTCTACAAACTACTGAACACATTTCTCCCAAATTACAAAAACAAGTATTGTCATTTAGAGCATTTATTTGCAGAAAATGACAACTGGTCAAAATAACACAAAATATGCATTATTGTCAGACCTCGAATAATGCGAAGAAAATAAGCTGATATTCATTGTTAAACAACACAATACTAATGATTTAATGTAGGAAGAGTTCAGAAATCAAATTATTGGTGGAATAACCCTGATTTTCAATGACAGCTTTCATTGGGAGAAATGTTTTCAGTAGTTTATAGAAATAAACAAACTTTTCCATTTTACCCCAACACATACCTATAAATAGTAAAACCAGAGAAATGGAGCATTTTGCATTTTGCAGTGGTCTCTTCATTTTTCCCAGAGCTGTATATAATCCTTTATGAATTTAGGCTGTAACACAATGTGGAATAAGTCAAGGGCTATGAATACTTTCAGAAGGCACCGTATATTCGTGCATAAAGGCCTTTTCACCAACATTTCTCACATAATTAATTTTAATGATCCCAACCTGTCTAGTGTATTTTGTTTTATCGACATTTGGAAAGTTTTTACTGACAAATTAGCTGTTTCCATCAGGCCTGTCGTGACTTTGTTTTTTATCCGACATGTACTTTACTCGCTTAAGGTTGGATGGAAACCTGGTTAGAATGTAAGTGGGATTCATATTCAACATACACATGCTATAGCTACAGGTAATGGCCAAAATAATAGAAACACGAGTAAATGAGGGATACAAAGTATATTGAAAGCAGGTGCTTCCACACAGATGTGGTTCCTGTTAATTTAAGCATGGCCTGAGACAGTTTTTTGCATCAACAAAACACCAAATGATGGTGTTTCTTGTGGAAGAATAAAAGCAAGTAACACACTTGTTAAATGTATGCCACTGTGCATTGAAGCTGATCTGGTTCGTAGTGGCCCGATGCCTTGTTTTCTTTATTTTGGCAGTTACCTGTATATATTGGCTTATACATAGGGCCAGTTAACATTTCTTTTCTTAAATTATTATACATTTTTGACTGGTATTTTCAGCATTATCCACTAGGTTTGCTGCAGGTAGAAAATCCTAGGAATTGTTCTTTAATTGACTTTTACTGCCTCAGAAACCCGGATCCGGGATCCCCCCCCACACTGATTAGCATCGCTAGCATAGCGTCACATTTAAATAGTAGCATCTAAATATCATTAAATCACAAGTCCAAGACACCTAATGAAAGATACAGATCTTGTGAATAAAGTCACCATTTCAGATTTTTTTAAATGTTTTACAGGGAAGACCAAATATGTAAATCTATTAGCTAACCATGTTAGTAAAAGACACCCTTTTTCTTTGTCCACCATTTTTTCTCAACACCAGTAGCTATCACCAATTCGGCTAAACTAAGATATTGATAGCCACTAACCAAGACAAAACCTCATCAGATGACAGTCTGATAACATATTTATGGTATAGGATAGGTTTTGTTAGAAAAATGTGCATATTTCAGGTATAAATCATAGTTTGCCATTGCAGCCACCAACACAAATCTCACCAAAGCGACTAGAATTACTACAGAGAGCAACGTGTATGACCAATTTACTCATCATAAAACATTTCATAAAAATAGACAAAGCATAGCAATGGAAAGACACAGATCTTGTGATTTCAGACAATATTTCAGATTTTCTAAGCGTTTTACAGCGAAAACACAATAAATCGATAAGTTAGCATACCACATGTGCAAACGTCACCCCAGCATGAATTCAAGCCAAAGGGAGCGATATCGTTATCATCGCCAAAAGATATAAATTTTTTCACTAACCTTTTCAGAATTCTTCCGATGACACTCCTGTAACATCATATTACAACATACATATATTGTTTGTTCGAAAATGTGCATATTTAGCCATAAAAAACCGTGGTTATACAATGAAAATAGTAGCAAATCAAGCCTGAACATGTCGGACGCCATCTTTCATAGTGATCTAGTTTAATCGAAAGCTAATCATATACTTGACTAAAAAATACAGGGTTGACAGGAATCGAAAGACAAATTAGTTCTTAATGCAATCGCTGATTTACATTTCTAAAATTATCCTTACTGTGCAATACAGGGTTCGCCAAGCGAAGCTATAGCAAACAAAATGGCGGATATATGCATTTACAATATTTCGACAGAACAACGATTTATCATATTAAATATTTCTTACTATGAGGTGATTTTCCATCAGATTCTTGGGCAATGCATCCTTTCTTGGGTCTAATCTTCTTTTGGTCGAAAGATGTCCTCTGTCCGTCGAAATGCACACTAACGTTCGACCGGGACCCCGAAATGTGCCCAAAGCTTCAAAGAGCATCACATAGAAATTCCTCAATCGCACTAAACGGATATAAATTGCTATAAAACGGTTTAAATTAACTACGTTATGATGTTTCTAACTCCTATATCGAATTAAATTACAGACGGATACATTTCACGTTGATAACCGAGCCTCTGGAAATGGCATCCCGAAGACCTCTTCTGCGTAATGGCCAGAGTCGAAAGGGGGGCTACCCTCACTCCTTGGCCTTTTATAACCTCTGAGAGCTACGCAGAAAGCCCATTCCACTTCTCATTGGTTACTGACATCCAGGGGAAGGCGGGTGCAGTTCATGTCGTTCCATAGGATATACACAGACTTTCAAAACTGATCTGAAATCAGAGCTTCGCTCTCAGACCATCGCAGTACCTGTCATGGATTTCGCTGTAGAAAGAGTTCTGGGTCACCCACAGACAAAATTCCAACGGCTATAGAAACTAGAGAGTGTTTTCTATCCAATAGAATTAATAATATGCATATTGTACGATCAAGAATTGAGCACGAGGCAGTTTAATTTGGCGACACCCAGAAATAAAAAATGCTAATTGCGCCACCTATTGGCAAAAGGTTAATTGACACAAGCTGTCTCCAATCAATGTCTGGTTGTATGTGTGTTTGGTGAGGTTATCGCCTAAGCCAGGGGGAGGCGTAGCTCTACGAATCTTCATTGCACAAAGCCTATTATTTGGCAGCAAATACTATTGGTCGATTCTACAAAAATTGGTAAATTAAGGGCAGTTCAACTCTGGGTAACCCCGACCAGGTCTCACTATGTGTTGGCTTAAGATCCCTTCACGTTTCTCTATATCAAGTCCCTCGTGTTTACACGCCTCTTCATTGGCCTTACTGGCGGCATCCCACTTCTGACGCAACTGTCAAGCCAACACCTTAACCATTATGCCAAGTAATCCAAACCTCTTGGCGTAACAGTCAGTGTGTTGGCTTAACAATCGCGTCAGATCCCGTTTGCCCCAGAAGGCTACAGTAGTGCTCACCAGAATAATGTCAAACATCGATAGAATGAATGCATAAGTAAGCTAGTTAACACCGGTAAAGTTGTATGTTCCGTTTAGGGACCGGGGAGAGAACCCAATAACTCCCAACAGTGGAAAGTTTGGTCCTGTGCAAAATGTCCAAATGTCATCAGTTTGACCGGTTTTAAGAAATTAAAGCTGAGAAAACGAGTGTACATGTTTCTGGTAAATGAACACGTTTGTCTTGGGGGCATATTTTATGTGGTTGAAATTAGAGGTCGACCGATTATGATTTTTCAACACCGATACCGATTATTGGAGGACAAAAAAAGCCGCAACGATTAATCGGCCTATTTATTTATTTATATTTTTGTAATAATGACAACTGCAACAATACTGAATGAACAATGAACACTTATTTTAATATAATACATAAATACACACACACACACACAGCTCTGAAGTGACAATGATACTGAAGAGTCTGCTTAGGAGACAAATACTCTCAACTGTTTGAATAAAAATTGAGTTGAAGTTACCTGTGAATGTTGAAAACAAACTGTCATTTCTATATGCAGGAAATCCTATTTTAATAATGGGCATGGTAAGAATTGACGACCAAAGTGCGAGTCATAATTCCCATGACACCTAGCAAAATCTGAAAAGCGGTTCCTTCATTTATTCCAAAGGATATTTTTAGATTCACTTAAAATAAGGTCTGTGTTTCGTGTAGGCTTACACCACCTTGCCAATTTTATAACTGTAGATATCCATAGGACAAGGTAACTCTGATCAATATTGGCTAAATATAAGCGAAGATAATTATTTTTGTAGAGTGGATTTATGAAAATATGTTGACAAACGTTAACTTATCCTAGTGAGATTTACACGGGTATCAAAACGTCGAGGCGGTTTAAGCCTGCACGAAACACAGACCTTTATTTGAAGTAGATCAAGACATTCTCTATGGAAGACATGAACAGTAAAATAATGAAGGAACCCCTGTCAAGTTCAGCCGCAAGTTATTACAGGAATTATAACGCGTCGACTATTTCTCTCTAAACCATATACCTTTTGACTAATCCAGAACCTATCACCTCGAAAACAAAACCTTTATTCCGTTCCGTATTTTATCTAACGGGTGGCATCCACGAGTCTAAATATTCCTGTTACATTGCACAACCTTCAATGTTGTCATAATTACGTAAAATTCTGGCATGCAATGAACGCAAGAGAAATGACACACTTTCACCTGGTTAATATTGCCTGCTAACCTGGATTTCTTTTAGCTAAATATGCAGGTTTAAAAATATATACTTGTGTATTGATTTTAAGAAAGGCATTGATGTTTATGGTTAAGTACATATTGGAGCAATGAGTCATTGATTGTTTTTTATAAGATAAGTTTAATGCTAGCTAGCAATTTACCTTAGCTTACTGCATTCGCGGCACAGGCACACTCCTCGTGGAGTGCAATGTAATCAGTGTTAGAGCATTGGACTAGTTAACTGTAAGGTTGCAAGATTGGATCCCCCGAGCTGACAATGTTAAAAATATGTCGTTCTGCCTCGTTCCTAGCCGTCATTGAAAATAAGAATGTTTTCTTAACTGACTTGCCTAGTTAAATAAAGGTGTAAAAAAATATATATATAAAATTTCAGCAAATCGGCGCCCAAAAATACAGATTTCCGATTGTTATGAAAACTTGAAATCGGCCCCGATTTCAATCGGCCATTACGATTAATCGGTCGACCTCTAGTTGAAATACTGTCTGCTTGCGTACAGTGCATTCGGAAAGTATTCAGCCCCCTTCACTTTTTCCACATTGTTACGTTACAGCCTTATTCTAAAATTGATCATAGTTTTTTCCTCTCTCATCAATCTACACACACTACCCCATAATGAGAAAGAATAAACTGTTTTCAGACATTTTTGCAAATTTATTCAAAGTAAAAAACTGATCACATAATTATTGAGACTCTTTACTCAGTACTTTGTTGACGCCCCTTTGGCAACGATTACAGCCTCGGGTCTCTTTGGGTATGACGCTACAAGCTTGGCACACCTGTATTTGGGGAGTTTCTCCCATTCTTCTCTGCAAATCCTCTCAAGCTCTGTCAGGTTGGATGGGGAGCGTCGCTGCATATTTATTTTCAGGTCTCCAAAGATGTACGATCTGGTTCAAGTCCGTGCTCTGGCTGGGCCACTCAAGGAAATTCTGAGACTTATCCCGAAGCCACTCCTATATTGTCTTGGCTGTGTGCTTAGGGTCGTTGTCCTGTTGGAAGGTGAACCTTCGCCCCAGTCTGAGGTCCTGTGCACTCTGGAGCAGGTTTTCATCAAGCATCTCTCTGTACTTTGCTCCGTTCATCTTTCCCTCGATCCTGACTAGTCACTCAGTCTCTGCTGCTGAAAAAATCTTCACGCATGTTGCTGCCACCACCATGCTTCACCGTAGGAAATGTGCCAGGATTCCTCCAGATGTGATGCTTTGCATTCAGGCCAAAGAGTTCAATCTTGGTTTCAACAGACCAGAGGATCTAGTTTCTCATGGTCTTTCGGTCCTTTAGGTTCCTTTTTAGCAAACTCTAAGGTACTGTCATGTGCCTTTTACTAAGGAGTGGCTTCCGTCTGGCAACTCTACCTTAAAATACCTGATTGGTGGAGTGCTGTAGAGATGGTTGTCCTTCTGGAACGTTCTCCCATCTCCACAGAAGAACTCTAGAGCTCTGTCAGTGACCATCGGGTTCTTGGTCACCTCCCTGAACAAGGGCATTCTCCCCCGATTGCTCAGTTTGGCCAGGCGGCCAGCTCTAGGAAGAGTCAATAGTGGTTCCAAACTTCTTCCATTTTAAGAATGGAGGCCACTGTGTTCTTGGAGACCTTCAATGCTGCAGACATTTTTGGTACACTTCCTCAGATCTGTGCCTCGACACAATCCTGTCTTCGTGCTCTACGGACAATTCCTTCAACCTCATGGCTTCATTTTTTTCTTCTCTGACATGCACTGTCAACTGTGGGACCTTTTTATATAGACAGGTGTGTGCCTTTCCAAATCATGTCCAATCATTTGAATTTACCACAGGTGGACTCCAAGTAGTTAAAACATTAAAGGATGATCAATGGAAACAGGATGCACCTATGCTCAATTTCGAGTCTCATAGCAAAGGGTCTGAATACTTATGTAAATAAGGTATATCTGTTTTCTTATTTGTAATAGATATGTAAAAATTTCTAAACCTGTTTTTGCTTTGTCATTATGGGTATTGTGTTTAGATTGAGTGAAAAAATATAATTTTAGAATATGCCTATTAAGTAATGAAAAGGGGAAGGTCTGAATACTTTCCGAATGCACCATAAGTGTCAAAGATAACACATTACACGTGCATTCACATTTTCTCAAGAAATGTAATATTTCTTAACTCCTGTTCCCGAGACAAAATGAACATTTGTTGTGTAATTTCACTGCAAGAATTGCATCATTTTGCAGGAGTTAATATTATATTAGCTACATGTGAAAGGTTACAGACCTACATTCATTGTCCGTATTTGAGTTACTATTCCATTTAACCCATATGAACTTAAATATTCTGTTTATTCGTGGATACAGGGATACTCATGAGCAGGATATCAAAGGTGTATGTAAACAGCTTATCCCAAGTAAGACCTTAAGTGGGATATGAGCTACTACCCACAATACTGTGCCCATGTAAACTGCCCCTAATTTACCCATTTACCCAAGTCTGTTGGAGAGGATCAGCTTGAGCAAAGTGAGGTTTATAATCACTGATCTACAAATAGTATTCTCAGTCAAATAATTAGTAGAGCTCCGCCTTATACTATGCAACTATTAAGTTTGTTTTGGTGTTCAGCAGTTTTTCTTTATTTCGTTTTTTTCGGCTGTTCTTGAGGCTTGTCGAAGTTCGGTAGCCGAAGCCTACGCCCCTTCGTCAGTGATTGATCAACATTAGGGATTCTTGAAATGTGGGTTGTCATTCAATGACAGACGACTAGATTTTATTTAAAAAATTTCACTAGAGAAACACTCACCAAACATTTTTGTTAAGTAAAAATAGCCTTTGAATGATCAAAATATCACCCATAGTATTTTTATGTTATTAAAATGCTCCGAATTTTTATTGTACCTTTTCTCTCTAACTATCAGAAAGCCTGAAAGAACAGGCTGAGTGGGCGGGAGCTTACGTTCACGAGCTTGCCTTGACTGAAAGCTCTTTGAAATGCCCTTGTGGTCGTTGCCAGGTAACAATGTAAACACTGGGTCACTTCATTGATAAGGTCAACAATGGACCACATGTCATTCTTACCCTAAATAGTATGCCTCAACCCATTTTTTTCTATTTTTTATTTTTTTGTGTGTGCAAAATGCTCATGTTCAACAGGGCAGATCATAGACTGTTGGATATCAGACAAACCGCAGCAATACACAATTTAATTAATATTGTTTTGTAACTAATTACAGAATACAGTTAGTTCACTGATACACTTCACAGTAATTAGTAAAGCCTCAGTCACCTTAGACGCTCTATGAATGTACACAAAACAGCACACAATAAGTGTACTGGACAATTTATTGGTGCCGCTGCATTAGCATTCTACAAATGACCATATGTTCAGAATTTGTGTGTATTGATCAGACCTTTATTTGATAATTTACAATTGGCCAGCATAGCCAAAATATTGATCAACATGAACACTCATGAGATGTGACTTTTTTTCTTACAGCCATAAGCCAAATATAGGCACCTGGCAGCCATGCAGTGTGCAGGACCCGTTGATTCTTACAATTTAACACTAATCTCCCATCTGAATGCTTGGGGGGGAAAAGTAACAATGTGATTATCATACACTGCTCAAAAAAATAAAGGGAACACTTAAACACAATGTAACTCCAAGTCAATCACACTTCTGTGAAATCAAACTGTCCACTTAGGAAGCAACACTGATTGACAATACATTTCACATGCTGTTGTGCAAATGGAATAGACAAAAGGTGGAAATTATAGGCAATTAGCAAGACACCCCCAATAAAGGAGTGGTTCTCCAGGTGGTGACCACAGACCACTTCTCAGTTCCTATGCTTCCTGGCTGATGTTTTGGTCACTTTTGAATGCTGGCGGTGCTTTCACTCTAGTGGTAGCATGAGACGGAGTCTACAACCCACACAAGTGGCTCAGGTAGTGCAGCTCATCCAGGATGGCACATCAATGCGAGCTGTGGCAAGATGGTTTGCTGTGTCTATCAGCGTAGTGTCCAGAGCATGGAGGCGCTACCAGGAGACAGGCCAGTACATCAGGAGATGTGGAGGAGGCCGTAGGAGGGCAACAACCCAGCAGCAGGACCGCTACCTCCGCCTTTGTGCAAGGAGGAGCACTGCCAGAGCCCTGCAAAATGACCTCCAGCAGGCCACAAATGTGCATGTGTCAGCATATGGTCTCACAAGGGGTCTGGGGATCTCATCTCGGTACCTAATGGCAGTCAGGCTACCTCTGGCGAGCACATGGAGGGCTGTGCGGCCCAACAAAGAAATGCCACCCCACACCATGACTGACCCACCGCCAAACCGGTCATGCTGGAAGATGTTGCAGGCAGCAGAACGTTCTCCACGGCGTCTCCAGACTCTGTCACGTCTGTCACATGTGCTCAGTGTGAACCTGCTTTCATCTGTGAAGAGCACAGGGCGCCAGTGGCGAATTTGCCAATCTTGGTGTTCTCTGGCAAATGCCAAACGTCCTGCACGGTGTTGGGCTGTAAGCACAACCGCCACCTGTGGACGTCAGGCCCTCATACCACCCTCATGGAGTCTGTTTCTGACCGTTTGAGCAGACACATGCACATTTGTGGCCTGCTGGAGGTCATTTTGCAGGGCTCTGGCAGTGCTCCTCCTTGCACAAAGGCGGAGGTAGCGGTCCTGCTGCTGGGTTGTTGCCCTCCTCCACGTCTCCTGATGTACTGGCCTGTCTCCTGGTAGCGCCTCCATGCTCTGGACACTAAGCTGACAGACACAGCAAACCTTCTTGCCACAGCTCGCGTTGATGTGCCATCCTGGATGAGCTGCACTACCTGAGCCACTTGTGTGGGTTGTAGACTCCGTCTCATGCTACCACTAGAGTGAAAGCACCGCCAGCATTCAAAAGTGACCAAAACATCAGCCAGGAAGCATAGGAACTGAGAAGTGGTCTGTGGTCACCACCTGCAGAACCACTCCTTTATTGGGGGTGTCTTGCTAATTGCTTATAATTTCCACCTTTTGTCTATTCCATTTGCACAACAGCATGTGACATTTATTGTCAATCAGTGTTGCTTCCTAAGTGGACAGTTTGATTTCACAGAAGTGTGATTGACTTGGCGTTACATTGTGTTTTTTAAGTGTTCGCTTTATGTTTTTGAGCAGTGTTATGTAAAAGTGAATTACTTAGGCTTTAGGAAATGCAACCAATTACCGAGATTGATCAAGTGAGGAAGGGGAACCATGTACCTTGCTTCAATCAAGCAGGCTTCAGTCACCCACTTTGCTTCAGTCACCCCCAAGGTTGAAGCGGGATACAAATCCAGCTATGGCCTCCTTGTCAGGCCTCTCACACTGGGCAGACGGGTCCTGGGATGGACAGCTCAAACAGCTTCCCCACATACAACGATGGATCACGGGTGACCTCATTGAGGAGGAGATCCAGGAGCCTGTCCACGTAGCCTGTAATGTTTTTGAAAAGGGAAATGTTTGTTAAATGGGTATTTAATATTCTGAGTTACTGTCGATGTAGTGGTCTACTCATTCGATAATGTGTTTTTGAAGTACTCAATTTGAAATACACAATTTTTGGTTGTGCACTTTTTTTTGTGAAACTTCACAATGTTTGTATTTGAAAATGTTGGTGTGCTCAATTGATGCAGATTTGAAATTAATAACTATGTTGGGTCTGTCTGCACAGGCTTCACAGCATATCCCCCCTTTTCCTTTGGGAAAGCTGATTTTGTATCACAGCATTCCTGTTGCGGTGGTTGCCTGAAGCTGTGCAGACATGTTGAATTCTCTAAAATGCCTATCATTACAGCTTGATGATAGTGGAAAGACGACAGGTGATGGAAATGTTCCTATCATTACAGCTTGATGATAGTGGAAAGATGACAGGTGATGGAAATGTTCCTATCATTACAGCTTGATGATAGTGGAAAGACGACAGGTGATGGAAATGTTCCTATCATTACAGCTTGATGATAGTGGAAAGACGACAGGTGATGGAAATGTTCCTATCATTACAGCTTGATGATAGTGGAAAGACGACAGGTGATGGAAATGTTCCTATCATTACAGCTTGATGATAGTGGAAAGACAAAAGGTGATGGAAATGTTCCTATCATTACAGCTTGATGATAGTGTAAAGACAAAAGGTGATGGAAAGCGAAATGACTGTTGGCTTGCTAGCTAAGTCACACCACAGATGAAAGGTTACCAGTATCTTTGGTCGTACATTCTGCTTGAGCCAGCTACTAGCAGCTATCTTACGGTCTGTAAACAAAACTAAAGCAAGGTATATATGTGATGACGGTTTTTAGGCAGTACATATTTCAATTAGTAAAGATAAGATGCTACCAAAGCCGGAAGTAAATCCTTGATAATGCCTGCCTCCTATATCTAAGTTTTTGACACTGGGGGAGGGGACCGTTAACTTTATGATCAAACTTTATCTTTTGTCTTTACCAGCTACAGTCATTTTTCATACTTGGGCACCATACTTTGAACTGGATTCATCCAAATATTGTCAAATTTGAAGAAAATAACATGATTTAGATTGTTTGGGACCAAAACACTCATGCGCAACCAGATGATTTGATTGGAGACCGCTTGAGTCAATTAAATAACATTTTCTAGGATTTTCTACCTGTAGCAAACCTAGTCGATAATGCTGGATATACCGATCAAAAAACAACAACACTAAAAACAACTGGCCTTACCTATACAATATCTGAATGTGATGTGTCGTTGAGATACATTGATGTTTAGCAAATTGTGCCATTTATCCCGACTCTCCCCTCAGTTCCAAAGCTCTTGGTGGACCTTCATGTGAAGTTGCTGAGGAAGATTGGCAAGTCGGTGTCCGCAGACAGATGGGAGAAGTACATTGTGAAGGTAAATAGAGCTCAACAAGGCTGGTCATTTTTCTGCACACTCGATACAGTTAGGCTTAACTTTTATAGATGATTAAGCTGTACCCCTGCACACTGACTCGGTACCAGTGCCCCCTGTATATAGCCTCGTAGTATTATTTTATTGTTACTTTTTATTATTATTTTTACTTTAGTTTATTTGGTAAATATTTTCTTAACTCTTCTTGAACTGCACTGTTGGTTAAGGGCTTGTAAGGTCTGCACTTGTTGTATTCGGTGCATGTGACAAAGTTTGATTAGATTCAACTATCAATATATTTAATTTGAATTAAAAATACAGGCAGCAGCATAACTCTGGGCATTCTGAAAGATGATTCTATATATTTTAGAGGTTAACCAATGGTTGATGGAATGTGTTTCCTTACAGGTGTGCCATGAGTTCAACAGTACCTGGGCATGGGAACTTGAAAATAAAGGATACAAGGACATGTCTGTGGAGTGCAAGACTGGAATCCTCAAAGTAAGTGGCCAGTCTTTGTATAAAGTAGGCCTAACATCTAGGGATGCACTGTTTATTTTCTATCAAAATCTCAATATTGACATGTCCATTATAGTTAGTTTGCCATATACAGTGCATTTGGAAAGTATTCAGACCCCTTGACCTTTTCCACATTTTGTTATATTACAGCCTTATTCTAAAATTGTTTGAATTCATTTTTAGCTACACAAAATACCCCATAATGTCAAAGCGAAAACAGGTTTCTAGAATGTTTTTTCAAATGTATTAAAAATTTAAAAAAACACACCTTATTTTCATAAGTATTCAGACCCTTTTCTACGAGACTTGAAATTGAGCTCAGGTGCATCCTTTTTTACTTGATCATCCTTGACATGTTTCTACAACTTGATTGGAGTCCACCTGTGGTAAATTCAATTGATTGGACATGATTTGGAAAGGCACATACCTGTCTATATAAGGTCTCACAGTTTACAGTGCATGTCAGAAAAAAACAAGCTATGAGGTCGAAGGAATTGTCTGTAGAACAGGATTGTGTCGAGGCAAAGTTCTGGGAAGGGTACCAAAAAATGTCTGCAGCATTGAATGTTCCCAAGAACATAGTGGCCTCCATCATTCTTAAATGGAAGAAGTTTGGAAACCCCAATACTCTTCCTATAGCTGGCCGCCTGGGCTATCGGGGAGAAGGGCCTTGATCAGGGAGGTGACCGAGAACCCGATGGTCACTCTGACAGAGCTCCAGAGTTCCTCTGTGTAGATGGAAGAACCTGTGGAGAAGGACAACCATCTCTGCAGCACTCCACCAATCAGGACTTTATGGTGGAGTGGCCAGACGGAAGCATATAAAAAGGGCATCTAAAGGACTCTCAGACCATGAGAAACTAGATTCTCTGGTCTGATGTAACCAAGATTGAGCTCTTTGGTCTGATTACCAAGCGTCACATCTGGAGGAAACCTGGCACCATCCCTATGGTGAAGCGTGGTGGCAGCATCATGCTGTGGAGATGTTTTTCAGCGGCAGGGACTAGGATGACTAGTCAGGATTGTGGAAAGATGAACGGAGCAAAGTACAGAGATCCTTGATGAAAACCTGCTCTGCTCAGGACCTCAGACTGGGGTGAAGATTCACCTTCCAACAAGACAACGACCCTAAGCACACAGCCAAGACATTGCAGGAGTGGCTTCTTGACAAGTCTGAATGTCTTTGAGTGACCCATCCAGAGCCCGGACTTCAACCCGATCAAACATCTCTGGAGAGACCTGAAAATACCTGTGCCGCAACACTCCCCATCCAACCTGACAGAGATTGAGAGGACCTGCAGAGAAGAATGGGAGAAACTCCCCAAATACAGGTATGTCAAGCTTGTAGTGTCATGCCCAAGAAGACTCAAGGCTGTAATCGCTGCCAAAAGTTCTTCAAAAAAGTATTGAGGAAAAGGTCTGAATACTTATGTAAATGTGATTTCTGTTTTTGTATTTATTTTTGCAAAATAAAAAAAATAAAAAATAGTTTTTGCTTTGTCATTGTTGGGTATTGTGTGTAGATTGAGGGTAAAAAAAACTTTTAGAATAAGGCTGTAACGTAACAAAATGTGGAAAAGGTCAAAGGCTTGAATACATTCCGAATGCACTGTAGCTATAATTAGGCTAGTTCTGCATGCAAACATTTCAACATATATTTCCAAACAAAATGCAGGTGGTAAAAAGGACCCCGCTTTTCACCTAAATAAATCTGCATATTTTCTGTGTGATACAAAAGTTAATTCTCTGAAAATAGTGGTTGCCAGTGGTGGTGGCACAGATCTTGTTCAGTTCACTCAACTGTGTTGTGTTGCTAGTCATATCGCAATATTCCATAAAAAAATCGAATAATAATCCATATCTTGCCGCCCTACTAACATCGTGTTTTTGCCAAAGGAAACATTTCTCATACTTTTTATCTCTCTGTCTAGCACTTATGTGAGTGCCAGTTTGATGACAATGTCAAGTTCAAGACTGCAATTAATGAGGAGGATCCCGATAAGATGCGGCTCCATCCCATTGGCAAGGACAAGGATGGCCTAATGTACTGGTTCCAACTTGACCAGGATAACAATGTGAGGGTCTATGTGGAGGAGCAGGACGACCTGGACGGGTCCTCCTGGAAGTGCATTGTCAGGTACTATGGAACTTTTGGGGGAGGGGGGCTGTTGTGCTTCAGGGGATGAAAGAGGCATACTATGGTACTGCAGAGCCAAAATGTCAAGTCTTGTATTCCATGTGGATTATAGATTACTTGGTTCATATGTAATTCTACCACGACTACTGAGCATGTCTGTCTGCGAAATTGGAACGACTGAATTGAATTGAATTCTCCATCTCTGTAGAGACAGAAACAGCTTGGCTGAGATCCTGGCACAGCTGAAGACTCAAATCGACCCAGCACTGTTGACAAAGAAAGAAGGAGAGGAGGAAGATGGGAACAAGAAGACTGGGGGAGAAGGTAAAGTTATATAGACAGGGCTTGTGACGTCAATAATGTCATATGCCATCTGTTTTTTGCTGTTTACTCAAACATATTTATGATATTGCATGAGTTCAGTCATTTGCCGTGGATCTATTTTATCCAAAGTAAACTAAACGTATTTCCCTGACAGATGCAGTTATAAATGTTGTACTTGTATTTTCTATTTATAATACCTTTGTCCATTAGGGGAAATTAAAAAGACAGAGGATACCTCGGGGGATGAAGAGGACAAACCCTCCAAGGATACAGTTTCTTTAGTGTCCCCTAAAACAGAGAATACAGAAAACAAATCCCCAAAAGAGGAATCAAAGCTGGACGAATCAGATGCCAAATCCCCATTGAATGGCCTCAAAGACAACCAAGTCGAGTCAGAGTCAACAAGACAATCCGAGAAGCCAATGGTGGATGACAAGGCCACCATTAACACCCAGGCCATCAAAGAAGAGCCGATGGAGGTATCAGAATCCAAGGAGAGTACAGCCACAAGCGCTACAGAGCCTCTTGCGGAGAAACATTGTGTGACGCCACAGACAGAACAGACTGAGGAAGCCAAGAGGAAGACTGCAGAGGAACTCCAAAGGGTGATGAAGAATGACCAGCAGGCCAAAATCCCCTTGAAAAAGAGAGAGATGAAACTTAGTGAAGATTTTGATAATAGCAGTGGTGGTGGCAGTAGAATCATGGTGCGTAACCCATCTGTTGCTCCTGTCAAAGAAGCTCCTAAAGTTGAGGAGACAAGTAAAGAGGTCTCTGTTGCCCTGGTGGGGACTATGGAGATTAAAAGCGATCAAGTGAATGGTGATGCTCAGCCTGTCACAGAAAAAAGTGTCAATAAGGGGATGAGAGAATCTCCTAAAGAGATGGGAATACAGAGAGAATCTGCTGACAGCAAAGAACAGCAAACAAAAGTTGTTGCTAGGGAAGAATGTGAAGCAGCAGAAGCTAGTGAAAAAGAGAAAACAAATCTGTCCCTGGACATGGACAAAAAGGAAGGGGAGATGGCAAGCAAGGCTGAGGAGCCCATGGAGGTGGCCATGGCTGATGAAACTAACCTACAGAAAACTGTTCCAGCCCCAAAAGCAGAGAAAGAAAGCACTGAAGCACTGAAAAAATCATCCCTAAAAGAGGCTAAATCTTCATCTCCTCTGACAAAGCCATTGACTTCATCTAAGGATGCAACAAGCACACCGGAAAAGTCCTCTGATCTTAAAGAGGAACAAAAAGTCAAGGTATCCAAGTGGGATGTGAAAGTGCGTCGTACAGAACACAAGACATCCACATCAATAGAAACAGATAAAAACCCTTTATCTAGTAAGTCACAGAAACCAGATGAAACTAAAGGAACAGATTCATCCATTGCATTTCAAGAGGTAAATTTGGCTGCCTTGAAGGAAACAGTTGTCCCTAAAGACAGTTGTCCCCTTTCTGTAGTGAAAGAGATGGAAAAAACATCCATTATAAAAGCCACAGAAAAGTTGTTGAACCCTAAAAACCCAGAAACATCAGTCATCACTAAACAAACCGAGAGACCTGATCCCATTACAGATAAACCAGAAAGCTCGAAACACCCTGAGTCGCCAGCAGTCATAAAAAATACAGAGAATCCATCTAACAAAGAGAGTGCAGAGAAATGTGATGGTTCTAACGATATTAAAACATCTTCTGTCATTAAAAAGACAGAGATTTCAGAAAAGAGTAAAGATGCCAAGAACCTGGCCAGCTCTAAAGAGACCAATACGTCCTCATTCCTTAAAAAGGCAGACAAACCAGTTCCCAATAAAGAAGCAGAGAAACTGGAGAGCACTAATGAGACTAATAAATCGTTGGTCATTAAAATGACAGTGAAACCAGAGGCATCTAAACATACTGAAAAATGTGATACCCCTAAAGACATGTCAGCTCTCACCAAGGAGAAACCTGCTGTCAGTGCTGTAAGCACACATACAAATGTTGCCCCTGAGGTGAAGAAAGAAAACGTCCTGGAGAAAGACTCTAAGAAAACAGCCATCTGTAAAGATGAGACAAGAGCTGTTGCAGCAGTGACTGAGAAACAATCTGTCCCTAAAGACGTGGAGATGGCAGACATCTTTGAGAAATCAAACCAATCACAACTGGAAGGACCGAAAAAGGTAGCGAAATTGGGGATCCCTAAAGACACGTTGAAATCGACAATGCCTAAATACGCAGAGAAATCCACTAAATTGGCTACGCCTAAAGACGGCGAGAAATTGGCTACGCCTAAAGACGGCGAGAAATTGGCTACGCCTAAAGACGGCGAGAAGTTGGCTACGCCTAAAGACGGCGAGAAGTTGGCTACGCCTAAAGACGGCGAGAAGTTGGCTACGCCTAAAGACGGCGAGAAGTTGGCTACGCCTAAAGACGGCGAGAAGTTGGCTACGCCTAAAGACGGCGAGAAGTTGGCTACGCCTGAAGATACAGAAAAATTGCCTACATCGGCTACGTCTGAAAATGCTCGGAAATCTGCTACCCCTACAAACGCTGAGAAATCGGCTACCCCTACAGACGCTGAGAAATCGGCTACCCCTACAGACGCTGAGAATTCCGCTAAATCGGCTACGCCTATCCCTAAAGATGCAGAGATATTGGCTACTCCTGAAGAAGCAGAGAAATCGGTTAACACTAAAGACACTGAGAAATCGCCTACCCTTAAAAACACAGAGACTGCTTCTAAAAAGATTGTGAAATCTTCAATCTGTGAAGGACAGAAACCAGATGCCTCTAAAGAAAATGAGAAACTGGCAGACATAAAGCCAGCTGCAGCAGAAGGAGAGAAACATGTCGCCTTTGAAGATTCCAAGCAATTACCTTCTCTCAAAGAGTCTGTCCCAGTGGGGAGGAAACGGGAAGAGCCTATGGAAATAAGTTCGGAAAAGTCAACAGATGTAATTATTAGGGGACATGCCGATAAAGGCTGGACAAAGTCTGTTAAAAGTGGAGAGAATTCTGAGAGCGAGCCTCAGAAGACTCAAACCTCAGAAGACTCAAACCGCATAGACTGTAATGCACCATCAGAAAAACAGGCTACCAGCAAGAAGGCATCTCTCACTGAGGCTGAAGGTGAGACAGACAAAAGCCAGGACAAAGTAATCAAGGAAGATGCCACAACACAGGGATGCCCTAAAGAGAATGAGAAGGAAGATGATCAGGCTGAGAAAGATGACAAAATGGAGGATGATGGTGCTGAGAAAGATAACTCAACTGCAGCAGAGAAAACGGGTGCGGCAAAAGCAAGTAAAGGGTCTGAGAATAAAGAGGATGAAAAAAAGGATGCAGGAACAACATCAGAGATTCAAGAGGAGGGGATTCGTCTGAAAATACGGGGGATTACTCATCGAAGGAGAGCTGAGCTCCAGAGAACGGAGAGGGACTCTGGGTCCGATACTGGTGAGACTGGGAGATCCCTGAGGAGGTCACCCAGGATTTGCAGGCCAACCGCTAAGGGGGTGGAGTTCCAGGACAGGAGGCTGGAGAAAAAAGAGACCACGCCCCCTGAGGAGAAGGAGGACGAGGAAGAGGAAACTGTTCAGAGGAAACCAAGAGAAAAGGTTGATCAAGATGGACAGTCCAAATCTAAGGTAAGTTCTTTCAGTAACTGCAGGTATTTCTACATTAATATTACAGGTGGATTGTGAATGAATGTTTTTGGATCAACAGTATCTTTTAAATCAGGGATCCACAGTGTCAGCCTTCAGTAACTTATGTGTATGCTGTCCTACATTAACCTCATGAAATCCAAAAATGAGGTGATGTCTTTTGTTTTCAGGGGCGACGGAGGAGAAAGACCCGGTGGTCCAACACTCGAACACGAAGGCGCAAAAAGAATGGTTCTGGTGATGACAATGAAAGCGAGTCAAGCGAAGAGGAGAGTGAGGAGGACGACAGTGATGAGAGCTTTAAGGTGGAGAAGGGCAAGAGGAGGTGGAAGAACCGGAACAGAGAAAGGCACAGCGACGACTCTGACACCTCCTCGGATGATGACCTCCCTCCTAACGAAGATCCCTGCAAACACTGCGGCCTCCCCAACCATCCCGAGCTGGTGGGTCCTCATTGAAAAGCATTTAATTGAATTGGAATTGGCCCCAACCCTGGTGGGCTGTAATCATGGTTATACTAGGCTGTATCAGTCTCATAGGGCGGTGCACAATTGGCCCAAGCGTTGTCCGAGTTTGGCCGGTGTAGGCTGTCATTGTAAATAAGAATTTGTTCTGAACTGATTTGCCTAGCTAAATGAAGGTTGAATTTAAAAAATATGCTATATTCATAATATTTATCTCCACTGACAGATAAGACTACCATATAATGTGTTCCAGCTAATCCCCCTCCGTGTTTACCCCACAGATCTTGCTATGTGACTCGTGTGACAGTGGCTACCACACGGCCTGCCTCAGACCCCCTCTCATGGTCATCCCAGATGGGGAGTGGTTCTGTCCACCTTGCCAACATGTAAGTAACATCCAGATGCGAAACAATCTGTACTCACACTACAGTTTGGATACTAGCCACATCACTATGTTTTGAACTAATGGCTTGATTACGCACTCCCCTACATATTTATTTGGTCAGTGAAGCTAATACTTTTAATTTGACTCTACTCCAGCCTTTTGGATATGAGATTAAATGTTTTATGAGGCGACAGTACAGAATGTCACGTTGTATTTGAGGGTATTTTCATACATGCAATCAGGTCCATAATTACTGGCACCCTTGATAAATATGAGCAAGAAAATGCTGTATAAAATAAATAATACAAATCCTGAGCTACAGTATATTGTATGCTCCCCAAAAAATGGGAGAGATGATGAGTTTATTTTTTACCAAGTAATAAAACCAAAATCTCAAAGATGGCACCCCTGTTTTCAATACTCTAGCACGCTTCCCTTGCGATGATAACGACACAGCCTTTTTCTGAGATTGTTATTTTGTCACTTTTATTGTAAATAAGAATATAATACACTGCTCAAAAAAAAAAAGGAACACTTAAACAACACAATGTAACTCCAAGTCAATCACACTTCCTTGCACAAAGGCGGAGGTAGCGGTCCTGCTGCTGGGTTGTTGCCCTCCTACGGCCTCCTCCACGTCTCCTGATGTACTGGCCTGTCTCCTGGTAGCGCCTCCATGCTCTGGACACTACGCTGACAGACACAGCAAACCTTCTTGCCACAGTTCGCATTGATGTGCCATCCTGGATGAACTGCACTACCTGAGCCACTGTGTGGGTTGTAGACTCCGTCTCATGCTACCACTAGAGTGAGAGCACCGCCAGCATTCAAAAGTGACCAAAACATCAGCCAGGAAGCATAGGAACTGAGAAGTTGTCTGTGGTCACCACCTGCAGAATCATTCCTTTTTTGGGGGTGTCTTGCTAATTGCCTATAATTTCCACCTTTTGTCTATTCCATTTGCACAACAGCATGTGAAATTTATTGTCAATCAGTGTTGCTTCCTAATTGGACAGTTTGATTTCACAGAAGTGTGATTGACTTGGAGTTACATTGTGTTGTTTAAGTGTTCCCTTTTTTTTTTTTGAGCAGTGTATATTTCTGAACATTTCTACATTAACTTCTCTAGGATATGTGGGACGCTAACGTCCCACTTGGCCAAAAGCCAGTAAAAATGCAGAGCGCCAAATTCAAATATATTACTCTAAAAATCTAACTTTCATGAAATCACACATGAAAGACACCAAATTAAAGCTACACTAGTTGTGAATCCAGCCAACATATCTGATTTCAAAAAGGATTTACGGCGAAAGCACACCAAACGATTATTTTAGGTCAGTACATAGCCACAGAAAACACAGCCATTTTTCCAGCCAAAGAGAGGAGTAACAAAAAGCAGAAATAGAGATACAATTAATCACTAACCTTTGATCTTCATCAGATGACACTCATAGGACTTCATGTTACACATTATATGTATGTTTTGTTTGGTAAAGTTCATATTTATATCCAGAAATCTGAGTTTAGGCGGGACGCTACTGTCTCACTTGGCAAAAAGCCAGAGAAAATGCAGCGCGCCAAATTCAAATTAATTACTATAGAAATTACTATAAACATCAAACTTTCATTAAATCACACATGAAAGATACCAAATTAAAGCTACACTGGTTTTGAATCCAGCCAACATGTCAGAATTCAAAAAGGCTTTTCGGCGAAAGCAAACAATGCTATTATCTGACTTAGCACCATTGTAAACAAAGAGAGATAAGCATATTTCAACCCTGCAGGCGCGACACAACGCAGAAATAAAAATATAATTCATGCCTTACCTTTGACGAGCTTCTGTTGTTGGCACTCCAATATGTCCCATAAACATCACAAATTGTCCTTTTGTTCGATTAATTCCGTCGATATATATCCAAAATGTCCATTTTGGACAAACTACTTTTGTAATACAACTAGGTATTTTTTTTAGCATTAATAATCGATAAAATTGAAGACGGTATGATCTGTGATCAATACAGGATTAAAACCAACTATAGCTATCTTTCTGGTCATGCGCTTCTATCTAACAGGACACTTCAAGTGACTCTCGTTCAAGATGGCCGTACTTCTTCATTACACAAAGGAATAACCTCAACCAATTTCTCAAGACTGTTGACATCCAGTGGAAGTGGTAGGAACTGCAAGCAGGTCCCTTTTAGAAATCTGGTTTCCCAATGAAAACTCATTGAAAAGAGTGACCTCAACAAAACAAAAAAATCTGAATGGTTTGTCCTCGGGGTTTCGCCTGCTAAATAAGTTATGTTATACTCACAGACATGATTCAAACAGTTTTAGAAACGTCAGAGTGTTTTCTATCCAAATATACTAACAATATGCATATCTTATCATCTCGGGAAGAGTAGCTGGCAGTTGAATTTGGGTATGCCTTTATCCAAACATGAAAATGCTGCCCCCTATCCTAGAGAAGTTAATGTGGATGCTACCATGATTACGGATAATCATGAATGAATCGCGAATAATGATGGTTGAGAAAGTTAGATGCACAAAGATCATCACCCCAAAACATGCTAACCTCTCACCATTACCACTAGTGAATAATGATGAACGACAAAGTTAGAGGCATAAATATCATACCCCTAAAAAATGCTAACGTTATTGGTAATGGTGAGAGGTTTGCATGTTTTAGGGCATGACCTTTGTGCATCTGTAACTTTCTCATTCATCATTATTCGCGATTCGTTCATGATTATCCGTAATCATGGTAACATCCACATTAATGTAGATGTGTTCAGAAACATATTCTATCCTTATTTACAATAAGTGACTTGAAAATGACAAAACAAACCAAAACAAGCTGAAATTGCATCCAACAAGTATGTAGAGTCACTTGATGTTAGGAATATGGGACCAAATACTTAACTTTTGAATAAATGTAATACACTATCAGTGAATTGGTCCAAATACTTAGGGAATCTTAAAATTGGGGGATTAGATAAATAAAGTGCTGTATTTTCTAAATGGTAAAACAGATGGTGCCTAAAAGTATTCACACCCCTTTTTCAAAATGTTCTTGTTATGCTTTAGTCACATAATAAGTTGCATGGACTCACTCTGTGTGCAATAATAGTGTTTAAAAGGATTTGTTTATGACTAGCTCATCTCTGTACCCCACACATACAATTATCTGTAAGGTACCTCAGTTGAGCAGTGACTTTTAAACACAGATTCAGCAACAAACACCAGGGAGGGTTTACAATACCTTGTAAAGAAGGGCACCTATTGGTAGATGGTCAAAATAAAATAAAAAGCAGACATTGAATATCCCTTTGAGCATGGTGAAGTTATGAATTACACTTTGGATGGCGTATCAATACACCAGGTCACTACAAAGATACAGGTGTACTTCCTAACTCAGTTGCCGGAGAGGAAGGAAACCGCTCAGGGATTACGCCACAATTTTACCATGAGGCCAATGGTAACATTAAAACAGTGGCAGAGTTCAATGGCTATGATAGAACTGAGGATGGATCAACAACATTGCAGTTACTCCACAATACTTACATAATTGAGAGTGAAAAGGAAGCCTGAACAGAATAAAAATATTCCAAAGAACGTGTCCTGTTTGCAACAAGACACTAAAGTAATACTGCTAAAAATGTGACCAAGCAATTAACATTTTGTCCTGAATACAAAGTGTTATGTTTGGGGCAAATCCAATACAACACACTGCTGAGTAGCATATTTTCAAGCATAGTGGTGTTATGGGTATGGGAGGACTGGAGACTTTTTCAGGATAAAATTGAAATGGAGATAAGCACAGGCAAAATCTTAGGGGACACCCTGGGTCAGTCTGCTTTCCACCAGACACTGGAAGACAAATTCACCTTTCAGCAGGACAATCTAAAACACAAGGCCAAATCTACACGAGTTGTTTACCAAGAAGAACATTTAGGTTCCGGACTGGCTGATTTAGTTTTGACTTAAATCTTTTTGAAAATATATGCCAGACCTGAAAATGGTTGTCTAGCAATGATCAATAACCTTGAAGAATTTTGAAAAGAATAATGGGGAAATGTTGCACAATCCAGGAGTGAAAACGTCTTTGACTTACCCAGAAAGACTCACTGCTGTAATCGCTGTCAAAAGGTGCTTCTACAAAGTGTTGACTCAGGGATGTGAATACTTATGTAAAATAGATTTCTGTATTTAATTTTCAAGAAATGTGTCGAATAAAAATCTCAACATGTTTTCGCTCTGTCATTATTGGGGTATTGTGAGTGTGTGTAGATGGGTGAGGGGAAAAATAATAATTGAATCTCTTTTGAATTCAGGCTACAACAAAATGTGGAATAAGTCAAGGGTTATGAATACTTTCTGAAGGCACTGTATGTATGAAAATAAACTCAAACAAAAGGTGGCATTCTGTACTGTTGCCTCTAAAACCCCAAATGCTGGATTATAGAGCCAAATTAAAAAGTTTAGCTTCACTGTCCAAATAAATATGTAGGGGACTGTATGTGTGGTGTTCTGTCATTCTTACCCATCTCCTGGTGACCCCCCTGCAGAAGCTACTCTGTGACAAGCTTGAGGAGCAGCTTGCTAATCTCGATGCTGCCCTGAAAAAGAGGGATCGCGCTGAGCGAAGGTGAGAACCTCTGAACCATGACCCTTGGTGTAAAACAGAAAATGACAACAGGAAGATAAATACATTTAGTTGGGTGGTTCTTATTAAAGAATATGAGGCTCAGTCCACAACACATGCAATTGGAGTCTACACTGAATTGCATTGGTTTGACAATAGAATAGGTACAATCACCCTGATCTGTTTATCGATCTCAAATATTTAATGGAGCTTACATTGCTTGACATGTCTTGTTGTACAACGGCAGTGGGCCTCTGATAATGGGAAAGCTGATTCTTTTCATTTATTTTTAATTCTATCAGAAGTTGTTTTAAATAAAATGATTGTATTTTCTCCCTCCAGAAAAGAACGTTTGGTCTATGTTGGAATAAGTGTCGAAAACATCATCACTCCCTCTGTAAGTAGCATTTGGTTGTTATGGTTATATACCATCATGAAAGTCCATTGCAAAACATCCAGAATTCGGTGTGTGTGTTGGACGTCCTTCTAAAATGGTCTGTCACACTGTTCACTGCCCAGCCTAGACTGATTGCTTCCTATAGTGTACTGACACGTTGCCTACTCTCATTTCAGTTGGAGGTAGAGGAAGAAAAGGAGGAAGAAGTGAAGAAACAGAAGAAAGAGAAGAAAGAGAAAAGCAAGAGCTGGGGTCGAAGGTCGACAAGGGCAAAGAAAAGCATAAGTTATAGGTATGAAGTCTGTACTAAATTCAGGGTTATTAGAATAGTCTGTGTTGTGTGGTTGGTCTTTGTTATTTCAGTATGGTGGCTGTTAAATCCCTGAATAATTTTGACATCTTGTTTGCAGGTTTGATGAATTTGATGAGGCTATCGAGGAGGCAATTGAAGAAGACATCAGAGAGGCTGATGGTGGAGGTACAGTTGGAGGACATTATGGAATCTGGCAACAAAGTCACAGAATTACGAATTTAGTTCAATGTCTCTTAGTTTTGTTCAGAAATTACTTCTGGCTGCAGCATTTCACCTGTGCGCCCCCTGGTAATTGTGCATTGTTCAAGCTTTAAGAAGGGTTATGAATAGTCAAGTCTGAGGCTGTGTTTCATTTTAGATCTGTCAAGGAGCGTGAACGAGGGCAAAGGAGGGAACATCTACCCTGAATGAAACACAGCCTGAGAGCCTTTTAACTCATGTAGCCTGCAAACAATCTTTCATTCTTTAGTCTAAGACATTGGGGGAGGGGGGGTGCTAAGTTGACATGGAATTGTTTTAAGATTGTCATACTATGGATCATTTAGCTATTTTGAATTTTAGGACCCCTTTAGGTATAGAAAAATACACTACCGTTTAAAAGTGTGGGGTCACTTAGAAATATCCTTGTTTTTGGGAAAAAAAAGCAATTTTTTTGTAATTTAAAAAACATAAAATTGATCTGAGAGACAGTGTAGACATTTTTAATGTTGTAAATGACTATTGTAGCTGGAAACGACTGATTTGTAATGGAATATCTACATAGGCGTACAGAGGCCCATTATCAGCAACCATCACTCTGGATGGAATAGCTATAAAAAAAAAAATACACATTTAACCCCTTTATGGGGGGTTAGGCACAAAACTACCTTCACACTTCCATCATTTAAAAAAAAAAGAAAGAAACGGTACCGGTTTCTTTGTGTTCTGTGACACGTGTGGGGGTCGTAGAGCAAAACGAAGAACACCATCGGGTTCGTGAGAGTCTCTCCTTTCTATAGAATAGTTTCGGGATGTCTCAAAGTCTGACAAACACCGCTCTAGCTCTGCTACCTTTCACCCAGATGCGGAAGTATGACACTGGCGGATGCAGTAGATGGAGACTCATCCAATGCTAAAAAACTATCTCTAGCTTAAACTGACAGATTTTGATGGGAATTCTTTTGTTATGTAACTTTGATTGATGCACCGGTTTGTCAATTGACTCTAGGGGGTTAATGTGTGCCTGTTGGATTGTCTAAATGTTGACGTATGCTGCCCTCTACAGGAGCTGGTCGGGGCAAGGACATGGCCAACATCACAGGCCATAGCAGAGGGAAGGACATGTCCACCATCCTGGCAGCAGGAGAGGTTGGTGAGGGCAAGGAGAATGGACGCCCGCCACGGCCAAATGCCGGCCAGCGCAGGAAGAAGCGCCGGCGTCTCAACGACCTGGACAGCGACAGCACTGTGGAGGAGGAGGAAAGCGAGGACGAGTTCCGTCTCAGTGACAGGTAGGGTCATCTGGCGGGTGGGAGGTGTAGGGGTGCTTAAGTCAGGACAAGGACGACAGGGTTGTGTTCATAAGGCACCAAATGGAAGACGACAGACTGTTTTCTGTTGGGTGCCGTAATGAACACAACCCAAGGTACCACTTTATTGACAGCTATTACAGCCAAAAAGGTGTGACACAAAGGGGTGTTGAATTAATTTCTCATTTTCTTCTTTCCCCCTGCACACTTTTATGCGTAGTACGGAGGAAGAGGAGTTTGTGGCGTCAGACAAGAGCGACGCAGAGAGCGAAGCGGCTGTCGACTCTAACGACGACAGTGACTTCGGCAGCACGCGACGCAGAACTGCCAGGACAAGGAGGCCGGCCAAATCTCAAAGGAGCACTCGGCCGCGAAGGCGCCGCAGAGCGAGAGGGTACTCAGACGATGAAGAGGAGGAGACGAGTGATGAAGATGAGGACGAAATGAGTACGTTGGTGTCGTCAATTCCTCTTTGTTGTTTGAAGGGACATCACTCTCCAGAATTACACTTTGTTAGATGTTTTCAGATCTCAAAAGTGGTCTTCTCCTGAGACAAGTTCCAGGCCATCTGTTTTGGCTTTATGCCACAACCCAAAATAATTTGAAACGGTCCTGATTTGTGGCGCATATGTTTTCCACTAATTTGTGGTTGAGGCCTTCGTTACAGTGGTTAGACAGCCGATTGGGTGGGACATGGATCCATCTTGATATTATAAAAATCTTATGGTCTGAAAACATCTGACATAATGACATTATGTGTTGATTTTGTAATTGTCCTTTTAAAGACCAATAGGTATGTGTTGGCGGCCCTGTGACGTGGCTCTCTGTGTTGACTGGCTTCTCTCTCTTTGTTGACCTTTTTAACTAGTGTCAGAGGGTTCCAGCGAGTTCAGTGACAGCGACCTGGACTGTAGCCAACGCCGATCCCGCCGTAGTCATACAAAGAAGCAGGTCAACTACTGCGAGTCGTCCGGCGACTCCGACGGCTCAAAGGCCGGCACCAACCGGGACAAAGTCAAACCGCGGAGGCGCCTCGCCAGCTCCGACAGCGAAGGTCAGCCATACTTTTTTTTTGAGACACGTACTCTTTGCCTCACTGCCACTGCTATTAGCATATTTTTCTGTAGTGTGTCTAAGTCATATGAATTAGATTCTTAAGCGAGTCCTCACTGGCCATTACTTTAACTGATATTAACAATATGGTTTTACCTAATGTCCACCGTTTCATGCCTTGCTCTTTCAGCAAGCTCCTCCAGAGGCTCGGACGTGGGCAAGAGGGAGAGGACTAGGTTGAAGAGGAGGGCTGACTCGTCTGAGGAAGAGTCCCAGCAGCGCCGCAGACGCCTCTCGCTGAAACGGAGGCGAGCCTCCGAGGAGGATGATGATGATGATGATTCCGACGAATCATCGGAGGGAGAGCGTCCGGTCCGCAAGCGTGTGAACCGCATTGACTCGGACGACTCTGACGAGGAGGAGAAGGAAGAAACAAAGGAAGAGGAGGAAGGGGGTGTGCTGGGGAAGGGAGCCAGTCCGTTGGACTACAACCTGGTGGAGCTGCACCCCCCTACCAACGGACAGAGTCCCATCAAGGCCCTGGAGGGCCTGGCTCACATTGGGCCCCAAAAACCTGGAGCCACAGCCGTCACCATAGCGCCCAACGGACTGGAGTTGGCGCCACAGGACGATGATGAGGACGACTTGCTGGGGGTCACAGACCTAGTGGACTTTGTCTGCAATAGTGATGTGTTGTAAAACCAAGTTGTACGTTTGTTCATTTCTGTAGTATTGTATTTTTTTTATATTATGTTTTTTTTCTCCACTGAAGTCGTCCACCGTTTATTCCTGTCCTCTTGTGTGTTTTTTTTTTTTTTTTTTCCCCAATTCATCCTCGTCCCCTCAGTGTGGCCCCATCCATCCATATGAACTGGATGCCTTACGGGGAGAAGTTAATTCTCTTCACTCTTCGCACCTCTCGCAGTTGGATTGTACAGTCATTGAGAGCACTAACTCTAAAGGTTGTTTTGTGGCACGTGAATTAGCTTTGTCTTATCCTCCATACTTCGTCATCAATGGACATGCGGGTCAGATACTTGACGACAAATAAACCTACCTGTTTCTCCAGCCAACTTCCAGGGTTTCCTACTCAGGGGTATGTCCACTGCCCCACATGACCCCACCATACAAAGAATCCATCTCTCAACTTCATGATTTTGCTCATCAGGCCCCAAAACAGAAGAATGCAGACAAACTGGGAGGGACTAACTAGACTTGTCCAATAAACACTCATTTTTGTTTTCTGTTGTGTGACTTAATGAACACGACCCATGAAAACCTGTTCTGCTGAGAAGCTCCTCAGTGTTCCTGCCTGGGAAAGAGGATGTCTTATTGTAGGATATAATTAATTGTTTGTAGGAAGTGATGTGTTTTAGCTCAGGTGGGCCTGAGCTTCAGCAAACAAAAGGAATGGAGGGGTGCTCAACAACGACAAAAGTCACGAGAATGGCTGACCAAGAATTCATTTTTTTTTATTGGTAAGTCATTCTTGTAGATTTGTATTGTTTAGTCTGTATACCTCTTGTAAGATTTCTAAATTTGTATATGAGAATAGAAGAAGGCAGAGGTAAGGGGTCAAATTGCTTCCATTTACAACTTAAAGTGACAGTTTGTGGATCAGCTGCTGGAAACCAATCATTGTTTTTATCCCCCACTCTTTTCCCCAAACATTTAATATTAATGTCTTTCACTTTTTTTGATATTTTAATTCTGCATTTTAATCCTCAAACAATTTATTTGTTTTGATGTGTTAAATTATATTAGTCAGTTGTTTGACTAAACCCTTAAGCAGGTTTCCCACCCACATTCAGACCATATACAACAAGCATTGGATGAAAAGCATGAGCGCCACAGTTTCCCTTGAGAAAACCGGACACAGAACCATCATCATCATGCTTGAAACAGCTTTTTTTTTACTAGACAGATTGGGTGACCAGAACCCACAACCGTTCCCATACTTGTAATTACAATCTCCAAAAGAGTATTTGTCACAGATTTGTTAAATTGTTTTTACCCAAAGTATTGTAATGTTCTACTGTCACGTACAGTTGAAGTAGGAGGTTTACATACACTAACAGGCTGATTACACCGCTCGCGTCACGTGTGCTGCAAAATACATTTAGAAATCTATGTTATTCAATTATTGCACCCACACTGCTTGCTCGCGCTAACAAGCGTCTGCGTTGCCAAGGGCTAAAATAGAAGTCAGTTCTATTTCTGACGCAGATCGCACTGCAAGTCCTACCTCTCCCATCTCCTCATTGTTTTATATAAGCAGGTACCCACGTGGGATTTCCTAATTGGTTATACCCACGTAGGTGACTGAAAGACAAACACGGTCAGTGGCGGTAATGCGCCGGATTTTATGGAAGTTGCCAATCGCAATATAAAGTCAAGAGAATAAAAAGCCTGGAGGAGAGATGACTAGAAATTATTTGGTTGACCGTTTTACATGTGGATTAATTGGAGGAGTAGAGGACAATGTGCATTTCAGGTAAAATAACTCGATGTTTATATCCCAGGACAAATTAGCTAGGAACAGGAAGCTAGCTAAATCGGACAAATTATCTAGCAAGTGCAAGCTAGCTAGCTAAATTGACATAAATGGTTAATACCTTTCGACCTGTCTCCAAATTAATATAATTGGTTCAGAGTTTGTTTTGATATTTTAACCTGCGTGTCACGATCGCGTTTGGTGTGGGGGTACAAAATACAATTACGCACGATGGCGCACGTGCGCAGCCGGTTTGGGATCCGTGTTAGGTTAGAGTCGTTAAACTCATTTTTAAACCACTCCACAAGTTTCTTGTTAACAAACTATAGTTTTGGCAAGTCGGTTAGGACATCTACTTTGTGCATGACACAAGTCATTTTTCCAACAATTGTTTAGACAGATTATTTCACTTAATTCACTGTATCACAATTCCAGTGGGTCAGAAGTTTACATACACTAAGTTGACTGCCTTTAAACAGCTTGGAAAATTCCAGAAAACGATGTCATGGCTTTAGAAGCTTCTGATAGGCTAATTGACATCATTTGAGTCATTTGGAGGTGTACCTGTGGATGTATTTCAAGGCCTACCTTCAAACTCAGTGCCTCTCTGCTTGATATCATGGGAAAATCAAAAGAA
This sequence comes from Salvelinus fontinalis, assembly GCF_029448725.1. Taxonomy (NCBI): domain Eukaryota; kingdom Metazoa; phylum Chordata; class Actinopteri; order Salmoniformes; family Salmonidae; genus Salvelinus; species Salvelinus fontinalis. The sequence continues at coordinate 46,399,059 of NC_074666.1, forward strand.
ATCAGCCAAGACCTCAGAAAAATATTGTAGACCTTCACAAGTCTGGTTTATCCTTGGGAGAAATTTCCAAAACCCTGAAGGTACCAGGTTCATCTGTACAAACAATAGTACGCAAGTATGAACACCATGGGACCACGCAGCCGTCAAACCTCTCAGGAAAGACACGCGTTCTGTCTCCTAGAGATGAATGTACTTTGGTGAGAAAAGTGCAAATGAATCCCAGAACAACAGCAAAGGACCTTGTGAAGATGTTGGAGGAAACAGGTACAAAAATATCCACAGTAAAACGAGTCCTATATTGACATAACCTGAAAGGCCGCTCAGCAAGGAAGAAGCCACTGCTCCAAAACCACCATAAAAAAAGACAGACTACGGTTTGCTACTGCACATGGGGACAACGATCGTACTTTTTGAAGAAATGTCCTCTTATCTGATGAAACAAAAATAGAACTGTTTGGCCATAATGACCATCATTATGTTTGGAGGAAAAGGGGGTAGGCTTGCAAGCCGAAGAACACCATCCCAACCGTGAAGCACAGGGGTGGCAGCATCATGTTGTGGGTGTTCTTTGCTGCAGGAGGTTCTTGTGAACTTCACAAAATAGATGGCATCATGAGGTAGGAAAATTTTGTGGATATATTGAAGCAACATCTCAAGTCATCAGTCAGAAAGTTAAAGCTTGGTTGCAAATGGGTCTTCCAAATGGACAATGACCCCAAGCATACTTCCAAAGTTGTGGCAAAATGGCTTAAGGACAACAATATCAAGGTATTGGAGTGGCCGTCACAAAGCCCTGACCTCAAGCCTATAGAAAATGTGTGGGCAGAACTGAAAAAGCGTGTGTGAGCAAGGAGACCTACCAACCTGACCCAGTTACACCAGCTCTGTCAGGAGGAATGGGCCAACATTCACCTAACTGGTTGTGGGAAGCTTGTGGAAGGCTACCTGAAATGTTTGACCCAAGTAAAACAATTTAAAGGCAATGCTACCGAATACAAATTGAGTGTATGTAAACTTCTGACCCACTGGGAATGTGATGAAAGAAATAAAAGCTGAAATCATTCATTCACTATTATTCTGACATTTCACGTTCTTAAAATAAAGTGGTGATCCTAACTGACCTAAAACAGGGATTTTTTACTCTGATTAAATGTCAGGATTTGTGAAAAACTGAGTTTAAATGTATTTGGCTAAGGTGTATGTAAACTTCCGACTTCAACTGTATATCCAGTTTTTTTTTATCAAATGTTTTCAAGTGGTATTGACTGTTTTTAATTAATTCATTATTGATACGAAACAATATCAAGGCAGCTCCTCAGTGCATCATGCCAAATTACAGGTGTCATTTAGTCCACATTGAAATCTGTTAACCACCACATTTACAAGACTTTCCTTTTAAATAAAAGTTTGATTGTATATAATGTGACCAACTAGAGTAGACCCATCCTGGTCTTCTCACATCTAATGTGTGCGCATGCACCTGTTTCTAAAAACCCTAGTTTAGTTTTTCTATACTGTATACATATATAAATATTATTTTAAAGTGTGTGCTGCCACACACTTGCCCATGTTTTAGACAAATGTTTTAATATGCTAATATTTAAAGGGATTTGTTATGTGTGAAATCACTGAGTATTTACAGAAAACTCTGCCTATTTTCTTTGTCCATCAAATCGTGAGACTTTAGTATAACCATGTCAGCATTTTAACCATTATTTTACGTTGCATTTTTCTAATGTATTTCTTTCTATATCAAACCCTCCTTCACGTGTGTTGTTTTTCTCCCTAGCAAACCATCAAGTGGCATAATGTTTCCTATGTACCTTCTAGTCAATACTGTGTGTAGGTTCAAAACCTGGAAACTAGATGTACTTACCGAGTACAAATAACTACCTGTCGTTGTTCATCAGACTATTTTGAAGTAATTATTTTTGTCATTTTCTTCCCTGGTCTTTTCGTAACCCTCTGCCACCACCGGTGTGCAGTGTTGATTGTAGAGAACACTACACTTGCTCTAGTCTCCCCTCTACATCTTACTGAATCAACTAAATAAACCTCTCTCTGATCTTAGAAAGCCTATCCTTTTGTCTGTTCTGAAATATGAGCTAATTTTGGTTTTAAGGTTACATTTTGAGGTCAGTTTAAATCATCATTCTGGGCCTGTATTCAGAAAGTGTCTCAGTAGGAGTGCTGTCCATATAATCTTATTCATTATTATCTACAAGGTAAAACTGATCCTATATTAGCACTACTATTCTTAGTCTCTGTGAATACAGGCCCTAGCCTCGAATCAAGAGGATTATGAATTGAAGGCATGCTGGATTGATCTTTGTTTGGAAAATGGTCTAGCAAAACCTCAGTAGGAACTAAATTGACGTGTGTATGTGTAGTTTTTACTGTAATAGGCCTATATATTTAGAGGCTTTTTTTTATCATGGAAAAAACTATTTGGCAATTTTTTACAATTGTGTCTCTTTATAATTGTTTTCCTTGTAGAGGAGTTGTGATATTGGCACAACTGTTTTGTAATGAATTAATCGGAGACCTGGCATGTTTTGTTGGACATCACTTTGTTATGTGCAGACCTATGCGCCGACCGCCCTACGGATTTGCGAGGTTCAATAACCACAGACCTCTAAATTCCTTTGCTCAGCAGTGTTCATTGAGTCCTGCTACTGGACAGGAGAGCATAAACCAACCACTGGAGGCATGGACAATACCTGGGAGGACTGCTGGGTTGTGTTCAGTAGGCACAAAATGGAAGAAAATGTGGTGAATTGGGGAGATAACTGAACTTGTCCAATAAGAAACGCTTGTTTTTGTTTTCCGTTGTGCCCCAATAAACAAGACCCTCGTCAGAATCAGGAACAGTTCAAGATAAATGCGCTCCAATTAAGAAATTAGGCCTGTTTTGTAAATTTGTATTTTGTAAAATAGTTTTGGCATGTGTTCTTCACTGATGGTAAACTCTTATTTTTGGTTGATCACAATGTTTGATACAGTTTGAAGTAAAGGATGATTTCCAAGGCAAAATGCTATTTCTGTGCTGCCTGCAATGCACTCAACTAACATGGTAATATTGACTACAGTTACCACAGGATTAGTTTGACTGCTCCTAAGCTTCTACTGGCAGTTCAATTGTGGGAATTTGACAAAAATGACTAGGGTTGGTTTACCATTGTTTTGGGATGAAGAAATGTACGATTTCTGATACGATGTTCCCAAGATATGAAGTTTCTTAGCTGTATGCATGAGTTTGACATAGTCAGTGGGCATTTTTTAAATCAATGGTAGAAAGACAGTAGTTGGGAGGGACAGTGTCAGTCAGGTACTACAGGCTTTGTTCATTATTGTCTATTACGGGTAGATATGGAGGACTGAGGATCCCACTACAGGTCTGGTGTATGAATATAATTCCCTCGAGGGGTTGCCTATGTTTTCTGTTCCTCTTCAAGACCTTTTTGTTAACTTTCCTGTATTTTCTTTCATGAATAAGATCTTGTACATTTGTCATAATAAAAAGGTTTATAACCTGGTATGGTAGGCGTACTTGTTTTCTGTCAGAGAAAGGGAGAGGACATCGTTGTGGTGTGAAATATTGGTCAAATAAATGTGAAATTATTAGCTTTATGACTAATGCAGGCGTATCCACATAAACCTCCGGAAAAAGTGGTGAGGTATGTCCTCAAAGATGCATTCATGGAAGTTTAGTTGCTGGTTTTTTTTTTTCAGAAATGTTGACTTGTGTTGGCTGTATGGTTTATTTGCATATTATATATTGATATCTTAACTCATAATTCAGTCTTTTTTTCTTTTTTTGCTAATGGGTGTGTGCCCCTTTCTATCAAATGTCTGTCAAATACTTTTTGTCTATTTAGGGGATCCTTTTTGGCTCAAGAGCACCCCTGGTTGTAAAGGTTCAGTATAGTTTCTTTATAACCCACCAATTGCAGTGCTCAGAGGATAAATGGGATGCCCGTCCAGGTAACCTCAATTAGGCTACACTGTCAACTGCAGAAACTGGTTTGGAAGGTAAGGCGACGTAGGACTAGAAGGCTGTGCTAAAGCCGTGTTCACATTGGCAGTTTGAAGTAACTCAAATCCTATTTATTTGCATATTTGAATCTGTTCTTTTTCCTGAGGTCTGAACAGCCAAAAAGCGCATGGAATCTGATATTTCGTGCCACATTTCAAACCACCTACAAATCTGATTCCTGGCCATGTGACTTGTCTGTATGGTCAAATATTATACATTTGCCACCAGTTTTAGACTGTTATTTGGGATATCTCGTTGCTTGCTAGCTACTCTGTTGACAGTTTGACAAGAACATGTGGTAGTTAACTAGCTTGTTAATTGTTTACAAACAAATTAGTGAATGTGCTCAGTGTTGCCATGTTCGCTGTTTTCCTGAAAATTAGGCTACTTTGAAAGTTACACCGCGGCAGCCATGGCATTTGTCTTAAATATTTATTTCACTGTGACCTGCTGCTGACTGTGAGGCAGGCTGTTGCTGAGTGAGTGGTGGGAAGGGCGGGAGGGCTGTGTATGGGGGGGTGATATGTGCCAGAATTAAGCCTAGGCAACCGTACCACCGCGTGGCTGTCGTCTACCATTGAACACCTGACTGACATGACACCAATGCCTTTACTAACGTCTGCGTGTAACTAACATGTCATTACTAACGTTTGCGTGTTAATGAAAGTTAGAGTTTATATTAATTACATCTCAACCATAAATGTTAGAAACGTACCGTTTTTCCCCATGCAAGACGACATCCCGAAGGAGCCACCTTGAGCTATAGTGTAGCCTTCGGCTTGTGTATTTCCTGTTATCGCTAATAGACTGGACATCTTTTCTAGGCAAATAGGTAATCTGTCTTTCCCTTAACACCTCATGGAATGGTACGTTATCCTAACTCGCTGTATACAGATCTAAATGTTGTTAGCCAATCACAGACAGTGTTTCCAGTTCCCAGTAGCCTACTTCAGACAACCAATAAGAGTTGTGTCCATGGCTTTCAGTCGAGTAGAGGAGTTCATAGGCTTTCCCAGAAGGTCTGTGCTATTCGGAATCCTTGATGTCTAAATTAAGTATAAATATAAAATGGTTAAGTTTACTGTTAGTTAAGGGTTATAGTGTAGGGTTCGGGGTAGTGACGTCCCAAGGAATCAGGATAGAGTGATAGACGGGCAAGGTATTTGAGAGCCGGGCGGCGACACAGACATTTATTTGTTTGTTTTTTTACAAGGAGCAGACGTGATTTTCGAGAGTGTCTGCCCCAGATAGTTTCCTTAGAGACTATGCAAATAATTATTAGCTATATTTAAGTTGTGATATCGTTAGGAAGTATTTAGGCCTACTGTGTGGATAAGGCAAATTTGGTTTATTTGAAAATAATTACTTTTTGTTGGTAATGTTGAATGTTTTTATTTTTATTTAACCTTTATTTAACTAGGCAAGTCAGTTAAGAACAAATTCTTAACTTAATTCTACACCAGCCAAATGACACTGGGCCAATTGTGCGCTGCCCTATGGGACTCCCAATCATAGCCAGTTGTGATACAGCCTGGATTCGAACCATGGTGTCTGTAGTGATGCCTCTAGCACTGATATTTAGTGCCTTAGATCGCTGCGCCACTCGGGAGCACACTCAAAAAGCATGTAGGCAATATTATTTACTGTGTCGATAGGGGAGTAGGCTAGTGTACAATAACGTAATTTGATGTGCTTGTATTTATTTCATGGATTAATTATATTGTAAATGAAAATATACACGTGGTGCTATAGGATATATAGATATTTTACAGTGTAATAGACTACCCCTACATGCCCATGTGTGCTGGAGCTATGGGTTTATTTTTCCACTGTCACTAGTCCTACACATTCACATTCGAACTGATTGAATGGGGGATGCATAACTACTTTTGACTGAAGAAGGGAATGAGGTACGACGTACAACTTTGATCGAAGAGCTTAAAATCATGCCTGACAAGACCAATGAAATCATAACGGTATCCTAATATAGTGTGCATACAGGAGTAGCCTATTCTACAATAATGTAACGATGTGCTAGTATTATCTATCTAATTGATGAATGAAATTGTAAATGTGGATGGGTACGCTCCTTCATTCAATGAATACGGAATGTCTTGCTATCTCCGGGAGTGTGTTAATGAAGGCTTTTCAGCTGTTGAACTATGGCAAGGTCGAACTCATTTCTAAATCTATCTTTCTTTTAGTCAAGAAGGGATGAGCCAGAGCAACCAATCAACGTCACTGTAGCTGTTCTACCCACCACCCACACTGCTCTCCATAAGCAACCACATCCTCTTCTCCTGTTCAATTAATTTGCCGCCACACTGAAAAGCACTGTACATGCATACCGCTGTGCCCATCTCATTGCCGTCCGAGGATACTACAGTCACCTGTCATGAGAATTTATGTTCTCGATGTTCATAAACCAATTAAATTAAACTACTCAGTCTGCTAATCAGGATTTGTAAGATACTGATTCAAATGAAACAGACGGAGGCTGTAAAATAGTCAATAAGGTTTATTCACGGGAGCGCGCTAGTTAGTTGTACAAAACCATTCATTTTATACTGGCTTCTTACGCACATACTTTTACACACAAACATTAGGTATCCTACTGTCCCACTACCCAGCCGACAAAGATTAAGGATCGTGAGAAGCACTCCCTGTCCTTTCCCAAATCTCTGTGGCCCCTAGCCAAGGTCGGCACCGAATCTTGCTCAGACAGTCTGTGTTTAAGATACTTTAGAGACATATTGTACAGATATATTGTTTTACCCTAATACTGACTAAGACTACACACATCATTAATAATACTTTGACTATTCGAATGTAATTCACTGATGATTCTAATCAATTACATACAATTATATAGTTTCGGGGTGGAATATTCTAATCATTCATTTAAACATATAAATTCCATCCACAATCCACCCTTAATGACTAAATAATACACCCTGATACATCAATTGTATACAAGGATAATCCAAACCAAGACATGTATGTACATTCGATATTCATCAATGACTGTTATAGGCCTATATCCAATCGTAACGCTTCCTGTTAGGATTTTTATTACAATCTAAACATAAAAAAATAGTATCATCCAACATTGGCTCCTCGTAGTTAAAAGAAACGGAGCCATCTCCTAGGCCTGGAGGCCTGTATTCGTCATCCCACTGGCCGGCGCACGGAATCGGTCCGTACCTCAACATCTGTTGCATCCTTGACCTCTCCAGAGTCCTGGTGATCAAACCTCTCATACACAGAATCAAACAACATCCACACAGAACCAAAACACTCATACAGGTGAAAGTTGCCCACAACACAGTGATTATGACATTTTTCCATTTCCCAAACACATTATCAAACCAATTTGTTAGAGAATTATCCACCCCAGAGTTCTCTGCTAGTTCGTGAGCTAATGTGGTTAAACCAGCCAGGGACTTGGTCACTGATCCGTCTGGAGCTGTGTTATCGGGGATGATAAGTACAACATTCTGATCCGAATATCACACACACGGACTTTCAGCTCCCTCCAAAGATTTTCTATTGGGTTCAGGTCTGGAGACTGGCTAGGCCACTCCAGGACCTTGAGATGCATGCTTCTTACGGAGCCACTTCTTAGTTGCCCTGGCTGTGTGTTTCGGGTCGTTGTCATGCTGGAAGACCCAGCCACGACCCATCTTCAATGCTCTTACTGAGGGAAGGAGGTTGTTGGCCAAGATCTCGCAATACATGGCCCCATCCATCCTCCCCTCAATACGGTGCAGTCGTCCTGTCCTCTTTGCAGAAAAGCATCCCCAAAGAATGATGTTTCCACCTCCATGCTTCACGGTTGGGATGGTGTTCTTGGGGTTGTACTCATCCTTCTTCTTTCTCCAAACACGGCGAGTGGAGTTTAGACCAAAAAGCTCTATTTTTGTCTTATCAGACCACATGACCTTCTCCCATTCCTCCTCTGGATCATCCAGATGGTCATTGGCAAACTTCAGACGGGCCTGGACATGCGCTGGCTTGAGCAGGGGGACCTTGCGTGCGCTGCAGGAATTTAATCCATGACGGCGTAGTGTGTTACTAATGGGTTTTCTTTGAGACTGTGGTCCCAGCTCTCTTCAAGTCATTGACCAGGTCCTGCCGTGTAGGTCTGGGCTGATCCCTCACCTTCCTCATGATCATTGATGCCCCACGAGGTGAGATCTTGCATGGAGCCCCAGACTGAGGGTGATTGACCGTCATCTTGAACTTCTTCCATTTTCTAATGCGCCAACAGTTGTTGCCTTCTCACCAAGCTGCTTGCCTATTGTCCTGTAGCCCATCCCAGCCTTGTGCAGGTCTACAATTTTATCCCTGATGTCCTTACACAGCTCTCTGGTCTTGGCCATTGTGGAGAGGTTGGAGTCTGTTTGATTAAGTGTGTGGACAGGTGTCTTTTATACAGGTAACGAGTTCAAACAGATTTCAAACAGCAGGATTTCTTGTAAGCTTCCGGGTTAGAGTCCCACACCTTGAAAGCGGCAGCTCTACCCTTTAGCTCAGTGCGAATGTTGCCTGTAATCCATGGCTTCTGGTTGGGGTATGTACGTACAGTCACTGTGGGGACGACGTCCTCGATGCACTTATTGATAAAGCCAGTGACTGATGTGGTGTACTCCTCAATGCCATCGGAAGAATCCCGGAACATGGTCCAGTCTGTGCTAGCAAAACAGTCCTGTAGTTTAGCATCTGCTTCATCTGACACTTTTTATAGACCGAGTCACTGGTGCTTCCTGCTTTAATTTTTGCTTGTAAGCAGGAATCAGGAGGATAGAGTCGGATTAACCAAATTGAGGGCGAGGGAGAGCTTTGTACCCGTCTCTGTGTGTGGAGTACAGGTGATCTAAAAAATAAATCCCTCTGGTTGCACATTTAACATGTTGATGGAAATTTGGTATAGCTGATTTAAGTTTCCCTGCATTAAAGTCTCTGGCCACTAGGAGCGCCGCCTCTGGGTGAGTGGTTTGCTTATTTCCTTATACAGCTGACTGAGTGCAGTCGTAGTGCCAGCATCTGTCTGTGGTGGTAAATAAACAGCCACAAAAAGTATAGCTGAAACTCTCTAGGCAAGTAGTGTGGCCTGCAATTTATCACAATATACTCTACTTCAGGTGAGCAAAATCTAGAGCCTTCCTTAGATTTCGTGCACCAGCTGTTGTTTACAAATATGCACAGACCGCCCCCCCTCGTCTTACCAGAGTGTGCTGTTCTATCTTGCCGGTGCAGCGTGTATCCCGCTAGCTGAATATCCATGTAGTCATTCAGCCACGATTCCGTGAAACATAGGATATTACAGTTTTTGATGTCCCGCTGGTAGGATATTCGTGATCGTACCTCGTCTAGTTTATTGTCCAATGATTGCACGTTGGCGAGTAGTATTGACGGTAATGGCAGCTTTCCCACTCACCTTTTTCAGGTCCTGACCAGGCATCCGGCTCTTTGTCCTCTGTACCTGCGTCACTTCCTCTTGCAAAAAATGTGGAAGTCAGCCCTGCCGGTGTTTGGAGAATGTCTTGTGCGTCTTGTTTGTTGAAGAAAAAATCTTTGTCTAATCTGAGGTGATTGATCGCTGTCCTGATAACCAGAAGCTCTTTTTTTGCCGTAAGATACGGTTGCAGAAACATTATGTACAAAATAAGTTACAAATAACGCGAAATAAACCACATAATAGCACAATTGGTTGTGCGCCCATAAAACTGCTGCCATTTCTTCCGGCGCCATTTTGAACTATAGGCCTATTTCTATTTTGCCCTGTTTATCAAAAGTGTTGAAAAAACTTGTCAATAATCAACTGACTGTCTATAGTCTATAGTATTCTCTCTGGTATGCAATCTGGTTCACGCTCAGGTTATGGATGTGTCACTGCAACCTTAAAGGTCCTCAATTTCACCATTGCCCTTGATTCTAAGCAATGTTGTTCTGCTATTTTTATGGACTTGGCCAAAGCTTTTGATACGGTAGACCATTCCATTCTTGTGGGCCGGCTAAGGAGTATTGGTGTCTCTGAGGGGTCTTTGGCCTGGTTTGCTAACTACCTCTCTCAAAGAGTGCACTGTATTAAGTCAGAACATCTGCTGTCTCAGCCACTGCCTGTCACCAAGGGAGTATCACAAGGATCAATCCTAGGCCCCATGCTCTTCTCAATTTACATCAACAACATAGTTAATGTAGTTGGAAGCTCTCTCATGTATTTATATGCAGATGATACAGTCTTAAATTCAGCTGGCCCCTCCCCGGTGTCATGACGGCTATTTTATCAAATCAATTAACTATGTTTAATTATTAAGTGATTAAATTAATCATGTAACAATTAACTCATTAGTAACTTGGGGCACCACGGAAAAGTTAATGATTTACTGTTTCCCGAATTTACTCAGGAATATATTTGTCACGAACCGTCTCGAAGCCGGTTCATGACAGATATATTCAAACAAAAAGGGAGACGACATGGAGATAAGGAATAACAAAATATATTTATTAACTAAAGTAAACTAAACACAATTAACAATGGTGTGTGAAGTCAGTAATCATTATTGTAAGTGAGTGGTTGCGTGCATAAATGTGATAATGAGGGGTGTTGAAAGGTGCCAATGCAAACAAACAAAAACAGCCACAAAAATGCCACAACCAAAATCTATCAGTAGAGAGAGTCTCCTAAATGAATGTGGAAGAGGTGCATTTATCCTGGGACACAACTGAGCCCAGGTGTGTCCCATTTTGCTGACGACCCTCCCGGCTCCACTCACCGACATCCTATTAAGGAAAACAAGAGCAAAGAGAGAGAATTCGGCAGACACAGTGGGAGGGTCGTCACATATCAGAATATATTGTTATCGTACCAGTCATCCATTAATCATTATTACCTTATATCATTCTCATTCTTAACGTTGCAAAATTCTTGGATATCTGCATGAACCCTAGTCTAAATGATGATGCAGCGATATACAAATTGGCTTATTTATTTACTAACTAAATAACCACACAGAAATACATAAACAAACACACACACACACACGGTATACGTTGAATTGATTACTAACATAATGCAATGAAAAGTCCCTAGTGGACTAACCCGATATGATGGCTTGTTACACAATGGAAGGGGAGGAGTAAGATAAAGAGAGCGGGAGAGACAAAGAGAGTGGGCTGGTACATACATGTGGAAGCTATGCTCATGAAAAATTTGTACTTTGTACGTGAACGACCGCTAATTTGAAAAGAAATGCAACACATATATTTTCACTTGTATGCCTTTGTCATCTCTCTTTTGAAACCACTCTTCCATCTATGGCGAGTAGTTCGATGTAAGTCTCTGGTTGTCCACCAGAGGTCACAATGTCCTCAGTTATAGTAGGCTTCTTTGTCTCTGAGTGTTCGTTAGACTGGGTCCTTCAAAGGTACACACACGGTGGTCCTCGGTTGAGTTTACTAGACTAAAGTACTTAAACAACTGCAGACTGAATGTTCCGATGTAGTCTTTATCTTCTTCAATGTAAACATTCAGCTCACGCTATCGGTCACGCTGGTCTCTATTTAAATTGCAACCATTTCAACATATTCAGCTCGGGCTGCACGTATACTGCTGTGGTAGTTTTAAACCATTTCAACATGTAGCCCCGCTCCACACTTTCTGGTCTAATGTAAGTTTTGTTAGCAATCCATTTATGCACTCTGGAAAAAGGGGCATTCCATCCTGTTGGCATAACGTCTGTGCTCAAGTGCGCGTGGTTACTGACAGGGTAAAACTTTATACAACAATTATCTAATTTAGAAGGCTAAAATACCCTTGCTTTCTTTTCACAAATAGTTTTGTATTTAATCATATATGTTTAACAACATTTAGATGTAAATCTGATTTGTAGAGTTACAGTTATTTAGTTATACCATCCTTTATGATATCACAACTTTTGACAGGATTTATTGTTTGGATCCCCACCAACCATTTCCCACATTCTTTAGTTGGATGATGGAGTTCTGGCAGCAGATGCTCTCTCTACACACATCAGATTCCTTTGTTCAGTACTGCAGGTCCAGAGAGAGAGTTTACGACCGGTCGTTAAAGTCATAAGACAGGTCCACTTCCCCTCCTTCCTCTCTTGGAGAGGGGGGGCTCTCTATGATCCTCACCCAGGAGGGAAAGTCATGACACCGGATGTTGTGTTAAACGCTCTACAACAAAGCTTTCTTAGTGTCCAACAAGCTTTCTCTGCCCTTAACCTTGTTCTGAACACCTCCAAAAGAAAGGTTATATGGTTTGGTAAGAAGAATTGCGCCTCTCCCCACAGGTGGGATTACTACCTTTGAGTGTTTAGCGCTTGAAGTAGCCACCTCATACAAGTACTTGGGAGTATGGCTAGACAGTACACTGTCCGTCTCTCAGCATATATCAAAGCTTCAGACTAAAGTTAAATCTGGACTTGGTTTCCTCTATTGTAATCGCTCCTCTTTCACCCCAGCTGCCAAACTAATTCTGATTCAGATGACCATCTTACCCATGCTAGATTACGGAGATGTAATTTATAGATCGGCAGGTAAGGGTGCTCTCGAGCGGCTAGATGTTCTTTACCATTCGTCAATCAGATTTGCCACCAATGCTCCTTATAGGACACATCACTGCACTCTATACTCCTCTGTAAACTGGTCATCTCTGTATACCCGTCGCAAGACCCACTGGTTGATGCTTATTTATAAAACCCTCTTAGGGGGGAGTGAGGCCTATCTGAGATATCTACTGCAGCCCTCATCCTCCACATATAACACCATTCTGCCAGTCACATTCTGTTAAAAGTCCGCAAAGTGCACACATCCCTGGGTCGCTCATCTTTTCAGTTCGCTGCAGCTAGCGACTGGAACGAGCTGCAACAAACACTCAAACTGGACAGTTTTATCTCAATCTCTTCATTCAAAGACTCAATCAATGGACAGTTACTGACAGTTGTGGCTGCTTTGCATGATGTATTGTTGTCTCTACTGTCGTGTCTTTACTGTCATTAAATTGAAGACTTATAGTTTTTATCAAAGATTCTCTGTAATTAGTTATTACGCGATCAACTAAATAATAATGTAACTAATTAACTATGAATTTGGGGGCACCAGGGAAAGTAGTCAGATTACAAAGTTATAATTTCCCAATATAACCTTTAAGATATTTTCATATCTGATCAATAGTATTCTGATTAATGATTTATTTATTTTACCTCACGTAAGTCTCATTCCAAACGTCGTAAATTGTTGGTTATCTGCACGAGCCCAGTCTTCACTATGAGTCATCCATACATCAATTGTCTTAAATCATTTATTTATTACTAACTAAGTAATTCACAGAAATGCATAAAGAAATAAACAAACTTAAAATGGTTACATGAAATGATAGGAGAGATATGCCCTAGTGGGCTGAACCGGCATGGCGGCTGGTTAGACAAAGGGAAAATTGGGGGTCGACCAAGAAGTCACTACAGAGTTCATAATTATAACAATTGACATGCTAATCCTTTACACATCAACACTCACTCATTCGGGAACAATTGCAATCAATATATATATATATTTGCGCTCAGCGTGTCGTCTTGATCGCTGGAGAAAAGTTAGTTTCTGTTGGAGAGATTCGTCCGTCTCTGTCTTGGTTATCGTGGATAGTTCAGAGTGACATTTGTTATAGAATGGATGTTTCGGCGGTTGTCGTTCTTCGCGTTCAATGATACCGAATTCCTTGCTGCAGACTGGTAGTCAATATCTAAGACTTGTTCTTATTCTGTCGGTATAGTCTTTGAGTTTAACCACGTGGTGTGGTTAAAAGATTCAGCAATGGTACTCAACCTTCGTTCTCCTCCTATGGAGAAAAAACATGGTCTGCTGATAATTTCTCAGAGTTGGGTTTTTATTCGGATTGCAGAGAGGGGCTGTACCAGGATGTCTGACCCAACTGGCTCAGGGGCGGGTCCTTGGATTTAGTTCAAATCAAAAGGGATTTGTATTTTTCTTCATTAAACAGTCCAAAATCATATTACATCATATTACAAAAACAGTATCATACTCACTCATTCATTTTATACAACAATCAGATGTAAACCTCATATCTGAGGTTATTATATAAACAGCAGTATGGTAATGTAGCCACACAGTCTCCCATGAGTTTCCCACGTGGTGACAAACGGACATGTTAACCTGTCTAGGATCAGCGTGGCGCTAGCGGCACACCCCCCCCCCCCCCACTGAAAAACCAGTGCCGCGAAATTCAAAAAATATATATTTTTAAAATATTTAACTTTCACACATTAAAGTCCAATACAGCTAATGAAAGACACAGATCTTGTGAATCCAGTCAACATTTCCGATTTTTAAAATGTTTTACAGGGAAGACACAATATGTAAAGATGTACATCTATTACCTAAAAACACATTAGCATAATCCACCATCTTTTATTTGTCCACCAACACCAGTAGCCATCACCAATTCGGCTAAACTAAGATATTTATAGCCCCTAACCAACAAAAAAACTCATTAGATGACAGTCTGATAACATATTTATGGTATGGGATAGGTTTTGTTAGAAAAAAGTGCATATTTCAGGTAGACTTCATAGGTTACAATTGCACCCACCATCACAAATGGACTAGAATAATTACAATGAGCAACGTGTTTACCTAACTACTAATCATCAAACATTTCGTAAAAATACACAGCATACACGAATCGAAAGACACAGATCCTGTGAATACAGACAATATTTCAGATTTTCTAAGTGTCTTACAGCGAAAACACAATAAATCGTTATATTAGCTTAGCACATAGCAATTAGCAGCCCAGCATTGATTCTAGCCAAAGTGAGCGATAAAAGTCAACATCGCCAAAAGATATAAATTTTTTCACTAACCTTCTCAGAATTCTTCCGATGACACTCCTGTAACATCACATTACAACATGCATATACAGTTTGATCGAAAATGTTTATATTTAGCCACCAAAATCATGGTTAGACAATGTGAAATGTAACTCAGCTGGTCAGAATTTGTCCTTGCGCCACTTAGACAGTGATCTACTCTTATACATAAATACTCATAAACGTGACTAAAAAATATAGGGTGGACAGGGATTGATAGACAATTTAATTCTTAATACAATTGCGTTATTACATTTTTTAATTTATCCTTACTTTTCAATACAGTTTGCGCCAAGCGAAGCTACGTCAAAAAACATGGCGTCCTAAGCCACTAAAATGTTTCGACAGAAACACGATTTATCATAATAAAAATGTCCTACCTTGAGCTGTTCTTCCATCAGTATCTTGGGCAAAGGATCCTTTCTTGGGAGAAATCGTCTTTTGGTGGAAAGCTGTCCTCTTGCCATGTGGAAATGTCAACTGCGTTCGGGATGAACTGAAAAGCGTGCCCAACTTTTCACATCGTTGCAAAAATAAATGTCCCAAAATCGCACTAAACGGATATAAATTGCTATAAAACGCTTTAAATTAACTACTTTATGATGTTTGTAACTCCTATAACGAGTGAAAAGATGACCGGAGAAATATAACTGGCTAAACTAACGCTTGGAACAGGAGAGGGTCGGTGTCTTCCACGCGCGTTACGCAGCAAGAAAAGACTTGCTAGCTAAAGGTTTTTTTCATTTGTAGGGCCTGTGAACGAGCAATCGACCCCGTTGGAATCGTCATCACGTAAAGGCATCCAGGGGAAGACGTAAGAAGTGTCCGTATAGTCATAGCAACGACAGTGCCCTTTTAAATGACTTCAGAAAAGTGGCCAACATTTCTCAAATCTGACTCCATGTCAGGGAAATTGCTGTAGAATGGGCTCTGTTCCACTTAGAGACAAAATTTCAACTCCTATAGAAACTATAGACTGTTTTCTATCCAATAATAATAATAATATGCATATTGTACGATCAAGGATTTTGTGGGAAGCCGTTTAAAAAATTAGCCACATTAGCATAAATAGTCTAAACAGCGCCCCCATCCCCAACAGGTTAATAGCTGGAATCTTCACCGATCTTTTATACTTTTTCCGGAACATGAAATCTGTTCGTACCTCAAGCTCTGTGAGGTGGAAGAAATTTCCCTTGTCCTGAAAGTTTACCCTCTCTCTAATACTGTTTGGCCCTGAGGAGATTCTCAGGAAGTTACGACGTCTCTCTGTGACCACAGCATGGGTTGAAGGAGGAAAGGGGGAGGCAGGGAGTGGCAGGGAGAGGGGGATGGGCTTTATGTACCTAAACAGGCAACGTCATGACACTACCTTCTTGCCCTTTGTGCTGTTCTCTGTGCCCAATAATGTTTGTACCATGTTTTGTGCTGCTACCATGTTGTGCTGCTGCCATGTTGATTTGCTACCATGCTGTGTTGTCATGTGTTGCTGACTTGCTATGTTGTTGTCTCTCTTTATGTTGTGTGTTGTCTCTCTTGTCGTGATGTGTGTTTTGTCCTATATTTTTATTTATTTATTTTTAATCCCAGCCCCCTTCCTCGCAGGAGGCCTTTTGGTAGGCCGTCATTGTAAATAAGAATTTGTTCTTAACTGACTTGCCTAGTTAACACACATATATTTATTATATTTAAGAGAGCAATACAGCTATTGACTGAGTCACGTTAGCGAGAGGGAGAAGCGGGCACACATGGCGACAACTTTAGACCAGTTGTAGGTAGGCTACTTAGATTGTCATTACGGAGACAACTATTTCCAACTCTTTTCCGTAAAACATTAATATGCTAGAAAATATTATCAATAATTAATGGAGACAAAGCACTGGAAAATGACTTTGGGCGCATTAGAGCACATTACATAAATCTGCTCAGTGGTGGTTTAAACTGCATTCTAATGTTGACTTTGCTTAAAGAAAATGGTGTCAAGCAAATAACTTTATGCATGCTCAGTTCTTGGCTCTCGGGGGCTGCCCGTGTGGAAAGTTATGGATCTCCCGTGCTGGTATTTTTTATGAGGTAAAGTCCTCAAAGAAACTGACAAATGTGGAGAATGATACACTTGCCTTTGTTGGCCATCAAGTAGCCTATTAATGTATATGCCATTGTAGGCTACCAATTTTATACAATAAACATGTTGAAATGATGATATCACTGGAGTCATTACAAATCAGCCTACCTGGAGCTGGCAAACCAATGTAATAAATAACCTATAAATTCAGTTTATTGTAGTTTTTATGTAAATAATATTAATGGTCATGTTCAGTTAATTAAATTATAAATGAACAAAGCTCTATCGCAATTGCCAATCAATTGTTAGAACGCATTAAATTGACGGTAACAGTAGTCAGATTAGGATACAGGTAAAAAAAAATATATAAAAAAATCTACAAAATAAACACATAAGCACAAAATAAACACATTGACAAGCATATCTACATATTATTAATATTTAATTCTGTGATTGAAATTACAACCCCATCCTCAGTAGCCTATTCCAGCAGGCTATTGGGCAACACAAGCACTTCTTACCTCAATCACCTCGCTATTCATGTTAAATGTCTGCTAATTTGAGCTAAGTGTAACGGATGTGAAATGGCTAGCTAGTTAGCGGGTACGCGCTAGTAGCATTTCAATCAGTTACGTCACTTGCTCTGAGACATTAAGTAGGGTTGCCCCTTGCTCTGCAAGGGCCGTGGCCTTTGTGGAGCGATGGGTAACGACCGTGCTTCGTGGGCAACCGTTGTTGATGTGTGCAGAGGGTCCCTGGTTCGCGCCCGTGTCGGGGCGAGGGGACGGTTTAAAGTTATACTATTACATTGATGCTGTTGACCCGGATCACTGGTTGCTGCGGAAAAAGGAGGAGGTTGAAAGGGGGGTGAGTGTAACGGATGTGAAATGGCTAGCTAGTTAGCGGGTACGCGCTAGTAGCATTTCAATCAGTTACGTCACTTGCTCTGAGACATTAAGTAGGGTTGCCCCTTGCTCTGCAAGGGCCGTGGCCTTTGTGGAGCGATGGGTAACGACCGTGCTTCGTGGGCAACCGTTGTTGTGTGCAGAGGGTCCCTGGTTCGCGCCCGTGTCGGGGCGAGGGGACGGTTTAAAGTTATACTATTACATTGATGCTGTTGACCCGGATCACTGGTTGCTGCGGAAAAAGGAGGAGGTTGAAAGGGGGGTGAGTGTAACGGATGTGAAATGGCTAGCTAGTTAGCGGGTACGCGCTAGTAGCATTTCAATCAGTTACGTCACTTGCTCTGAGACATTAAGTAGGGTTGCCCCTTGCTCTGCAAGGGCCGCGGCCTTTGTGGAGCGATGGGTAACGACCGTGCTTCGTGGGTGACCGTTGTTGATGTGTGCAGAGGGTCCCTGGTTCGCGCCCGTGTCGGGGCGAGGGGACGGTTTAAAGTTATACTGTTACATAAGCAAGCTGCTAAATCATTGAGTTTACCTTTTGCCTACTACACCTTGTCTGTGCTACTGCCCAGATTTTAGGATGTAGACTATGCCTATTGAAA
This sequence comes from Salvelinus fontinalis, assembly GCF_029448725.1. NCBI lineage: Eukaryota > Metazoa > Chordata > Actinopteri > Salmoniformes > Salmonidae > Salvelinus > Salvelinus fontinalis. The sequence continues at coordinate 46,417,577 of NC_074666.1, forward strand.
TGACAAGTCAATCTCGCAAACCGTCCGTTTATAACGGTTGGTAGTCTTGACATCAAATCAAATTTTATTGGTCACATACACGTGTTTAGCAGATGTTATTGCGGGTGTAGCGAAATGTTTGTGCTTCTAGTTACGACAGTACAGCAATATCTAACAAGTAATATCTAACCATTTCACAACATATACCCAATACATGAAAATCTAAGTAAAGGAATGGAAAAATTAAGAATATATCAACATATGGACGAGCAATGTCAGAGCGACATAGACTAAGATACAGTAGAATAGTATAGAATACAGTATATACATATGAGATGAGTGCAAGATATGTAAACATTAAAGTGACATTAAAGTGATTAGTGTTCCATTTATTAAAATGGCCAATGATTTCAAGTCTGTATATAGGCAGCAGCCTCTCTATGCTAGTGATGGCTATTTAACAGTCTGATGGCCTTGAGATAGGAGCTGTTTTTCAGTCTCTCTGTCCCAGCTTTGATGCACCTGTACTGACCTCGCCTTCTGGATGATAGCGGGGTGAACAGGCAGTGGCTTGGGTGGTTGTTGTACTTGATCTTTTTGGCCTTCCTGTGACATCAGGTGCTGTACGTGTCCTGGAGGGCAGGTAGTTTGCCCCCGGTGATGCGTTGGGCAGACCACACCACCCTCTGGAGAACCCTGCGGTTGTGGGCAATGCAGTTGCCGTACCAGGCGGTGATACAGCCCTACAGGATGCTCTCAATTGTGCATCTGTAAAAATTTGTGAGGATTTTAGGTGACAAACCAAATTACTTCAGCCTCCTGAGGTTGAAGAGGCACAAATAACAACAACATAATTGCCAGAAAATTGCTTAACATTCCTTTTTTTTTACTTAGTCCAAGTGTTTCTTGCTCAGACATTTCGAGATCCTCTGTTCAACTTTCATCACTTTATCTATAGTTACACACATGTGCAAATGGGATTTATTTACAATTATTAACCTGGTTCGAGCCCTGAATGCTGATTTAGCTGAAAGCCGCGGTATATCAGACCATATACAAGGCATTCGGAAAGTATTCTGACCCCTTGACTTTTTCCACATTTTGTTACTTTACAGCCTTATTCTGAAATTGATTTAATCAAAAAAATCCTAATCAACCTACACACAATACCCCATAATGACAAAGCGAAAAAAAGAAGAAAAAAAATGAAATACCTTATTTACACAAGTATTCAAATCCTATGCTACTTCGACTTGAAATTGATCTCAGGCGCATTCTGTTTCCATTCATCATCCTTGAGATGTTTTTACAACTTGATTGCAGTCCACCTGTGGTAAATTCAATTGATTGGACATAAATTGGAAATGTACACACCTTTCTATATAACATCCCACAGTTGACAGTGCATATCAGAGAAAAAAACCAAGCCATGATGTCAGAGGAATTGTCCGTAGTTCTCCGAGACAGGATTGTGTCGAGGCACAGATCTGGGGAATGGTACCAAAAAAATGTCTGCAGCATTGAAGGTCCCCAAGAACACAATGGCCTCCATCATTCTTAAATGGAAGAAGTTTGGAACCACCAAGACTCTCCCTAGAGCCAACCGGCCGGCCAAACTGAGCAATCGGGGGAGAAGGGCATTGGTCAGGGAGGTCACCAAGAACCCGATGGTAACTCTAACAGAGTTCCCGAGTTTCTGTGTGGAGATGGGAGAACCTTCCAGAAGGACAACCATCTCTGCAGCACTCCACCCATCAGGTCTTAATGGTAGAGTGGCCAGACGGAAGCCACTCCTCAGTAAAAGGCAAGACAGCCCGCTTGGATTTTGCCAAAAGGCACCAAAAGGACTCACAACAGTGAACAGTTTAAACACTGTTTAGTCATCTTTAGGACCACAGTTACACACACTACTCGCGATAGCTCACATTCTCTTTCACTTCACGTAATTTAAAGTATGACGAAGTGAGGTAAAATGAAGAGTGAGTGCAGACGCCAGTCTGCTTGACCAGGCTACCATTTTTCTACAACCGGTAGGCAAAATAGCACCTATGACTGGTCCCAGCCAGTAGACAAAAGCATATTCCAGGAAGGTGTGTCCACTGCAGGGGAACTGGACGGAGAAGGCCATGATTGGGCTGAAAACAGACCCTGAAATATGACCCCTGAGATGGGGGGGGGGGGGGGCGGAAACAGCAAAGGCTGAAGGTTTACATCTCAGTAGGCTAGTTCTTCTCACATTCATATAGGTTACTATGTACTTCAGGGATCATCAACTAGATTTTTTTTATTTTCTTGAGCGCATGGTCAGGGGACCGGAACATAATTATAAATCATTTGTAGACTAAAAATGAACGCAAGAAGCCCAAACACAAATATTTGACTAAAACATGATCATTTCAAACCTTGCTTACATTTGTATACAATCACATACAGTGGCTTGCGAAAGTATTCACCCCCCTTGGCATTTTCCTATTTTGTTGCCTTACAACCTGGAATTAAAATAGATTTTTTGGGGGGTTGGTATCATTTGATTTACACAACATGCCTACCACTTTGAAGATGCAAAATATTTTTTCTTGTGAAACAAACCAGAAATAAGACAAAAAAACTGAACTTGAGCGTGCATAACTATTCACTTCCCCAGAGTCAAAGTCACTTCAAGCCCCCAAGCCACCTTTTGCAGCAATTACAACTGCAGGTCTCTTGGGGTATGGCTCTATAATCTTGGCACATCTAGCCACTGGGATTTGTGCTCATTCTTCAAGGCAAAACTGCTCCAGCTCCTTTAAGTTGGATTGGTTCCACTGGTGTACAGCAATCTTTAAGTCATACCACAGATTCTCAATTGGATTGAGGTCTAGTCTTTGACTAGGCCATTCCAAGACATTTAAATGTTTCCCCTTAAACCACTCGAGTGTTGCTTTAGCAGTATGCTTAGGGTCATCGTCCTGCTGGAAGGTGAACCTCTGTCCCAGTCTCAAATCTCTGGAAGTATTTCCCTCAAGTATTTCCCTGTATTTAGCACCATCCATCATTCCTTCAATTCTGACCAGTTTTCCAGTCCCTGCCGATGAAAAACATCCCCACAGCATTATACTGCCACCACCATGCTTCGCCGAGGGGATGTTATTCTCGGGGTGATGAGAGGTGTTGGGTTTGCGCCAGACATAGCATTTTCCTTGATGGCTAAAAAGCTAAATTTTAGTCTCATCTGACCAGAGTACCTTCTTCCATATGTTTGGGGAGTCTCCCACATGCCTTTTGGCGAACACCAAACGTGTTTGCTTATTTTTTTCTTTATGCAATGGCTTTTTTTCTGGCCACTCTTCCATAAAGCCCACCTCTGTGGAGTGTACGGATTAAAGTGGTTCTATGGACAGATACTCCAATCTCCGCTGTGGAGCTTTGCAGCTCCTTCAGGGTTATCCTTGGTCTCTTTGTTGCCTCTCTGATTAATGCCCTCTTTGCCTGGTCCGTAAGTTTTGGTGGGCGGCCATATCTTTCAATTTTTTAATAAAATATTTAATGGTGCTCTGTGGGATGTTCAAAGTTTCTGATATATATTTTTAACCCAACCCTGATCTGTACTTCTCCACAACTTTGTCTCTGACCTGTTTGGAGACCTCCTTGGTCTTCCTGGTGCCACTTGCTTGGTGGTACCCCTTCTTTAGTGGTGTTGCAGACTCTGGGGACTTTCAGAACAGGTGTGTATATATACTGAGATCATGTGACAGATCATGTGACACTTAGATTGCACACAGGTGGACTTTATTTAACTAATTATGTGACTTCTGACGGTAATTGGTTGCAACAGATCTTATTTAGGGGCTTCATAGCAAAGGGGGTGAATAGATATGCACGCACCACTTTTCAGTTAATTCATTTTTTTCATTTCACTTCACCAATTAGGACTATTTGTGTATTTCCGTTACATGAAATCCAAGTAAAACTCCATTTATGTTACAGGTTGTAATGCAACAAATTAGGAAAAACGCCAAGGGGATGAATACTTTTGCAAGGCACTATATGAACACTGCTCAAAAGAATAAAGGGAACACTTAAACAACACAATGTAACTCCAAGTCAATCACACTTCTGTGAAATCAAACTGTCCACTTAGGAAGCAACACTGATTGACAATAAATGTCACATGCTGTTGTGCAAATGGAATAGACAAAAGGTGGAAATTATAGGCAATTAGCAAGACACCCCCAATAAAGGAGTGGTTCTGCAGGTGGTGACCACAGACCACTTCTCAGTTCCTATGCTTCCTGGCTGATGTTTTGGTCACTTTTGAATGCTGGCGGTGCTTTCACTCTAGTGGTAGCATGAGACGGAGTCTACAACCCACACAAGTGGCTCAGGTAGTGCAGCTCATCCAGGATGGCACATCAATGCGAGCTGTGGCAAGAAGGTTTGCTGTGTCTGTCAGCGTAGTGTCCAGAGCATGGAGACCCCATGGTGTGGGGTGGCATTTCTTTGTGGGGCCGCACAGCCCTCCATGTGCTCGCCAGAGGTAGCCTGACTGCCATTAGGTACCGAGATGAGATCCTCAGACCCCTTGTGAGACCATATGCTGACACATGCACATTTGTGGCCTGCTGGAGGTCATTTTGCAGGGCTCGGGCAGTGCTCCTCCTTGCACAAAGGCGGAGGTAGCGGTCCTGCTGCTGGGTTGGTGCCCTCCTACGGCCTCCTCAACGTCTCCTGATGTACTGGCCTGTCTCCTGGTAGCGCCTCCATGCTCTGGACACTATGCTAATAATTAAGATAAGATGAAACTAGAGCTTGGGCACCCACTGGGAATGTGATGAAATAAATAAAAGCTGAAATAAATCATTCTCTCTACTATTATTCTGACATTTCACATTCTTAAAGTGGTGATCCTAACTGACCTAAAACAGGGATTATTTACTAGGATTAAATGTCAGGAATTGTGAAAAACAGAGTTTCTAAATGTATTTGGCCAAGATGTATGTAATCTTCTGACTTCAACTGTAGCTAGATGTAGTAGGCTAATGTTAACTAGCTATCTCATCGTTGACCATTAATGGAAGTTAGGTTAGCGAGCAAGCATTTCTGTATGCAGTGGCAATTTTAGCATGTAAATCTTGGTGGGGCAAACAAAACTAAAACATTGAGGGTTGCATGCCAGCAAAGCCACAACACAACATTAAACAATACATTCATTGCACTCAAACGGTGCCCACAAACTGTTAGGGCCTACATAAAGCTATCCCAACAGCAGAGTCCCAACAGCAGTCGCAACACCTTACCACTGATACACCTGGCTATCAGCGAAGCCTTGCCTGGCAGCGAAACAGTTCATTCAGCCTCATTTACTGCCTTTTAAAAAATCATAGCTGATATGGCTGTCTTGTTTAAACAAATGGGGTTTCTACTGACAATTGAGATGTACAAACTATGGCATAAGGGGACGACAAGCGGATAAGAGGCAATCCATAATTTAGAATAAGAGATTAATCAGCGACCTAGGACAGACATAGTTAAATCCTCTTAAGGATCAGACTTTTTTTCTCCAATTTTCTCCTAAAATGACATACCCAAATCTAACTGCCTGTAGCTCAGGACCTGAAGCAAGGATATGCATATTCTTTTTTTCTTTTCTTTGGGGGGTGGATCAGCTTAATATTGCGGAAAGAATGTTGCTTCCAATGTAATTGTCTGCATCATTTCCAATCCCCCATAGTTTTTGGGGTAAATATATATATCCATTCACGTATGCATACATATACACATATATACATACACATACCTACATAGACATACATACCTTTTTTAAAGAGTATACCTTTATTATTATTCCCTGCAAACCCTACCACCGATCCCCCAATTGGAGTAAACTGATAAATATTTCTGTTTTTACCTTCAATTTATACATCTTATACACATTTTACAGACACAGTCTACTTTATAATAATTCTCTCTTGTTTGTTCTTAGTCCTTCCTCTATTTCTGTTGTCCATCCAGTTTGATTTCCACTTGTAACTGTGCTATTTCACAATAGCTCCGCACCTATACACATTTCACAGATCCCGTATGCCCTACATTGTTTATCTTGTTATTAGTCCCACCCTTCAGCTCCACTCAACCTTTCCCATCTATCTTCCAACATCATCCATTTCGGATTTTTATTTGCCATATATTTTTCAACTGTGCTGTGATGCTTCACAAAAGATTTGAAACTTCCTATTCTCATAGCTTCCACGGATTGTAAATTAAAAATAAAAATTTTTGCTAAAATAATTATTATATTATTGATTGATTGACTATGGCTTTTCAAATCCCCCAGTATTGCTATCTGTAGCGTTAGTTCTACGCAAATGTTGCAATGCTTCAACCATTCCTGGACCTGTGACCAAAAACGAGCTACATGCGGACAATACCAAAATAAATGGTCTAATGACTCTGCCTCCTCACAGCAGAATCTACAGAGCTGAGAAGATTGTATCCCCCATATATATAACATTCTATTAGTTGCAAGAATTTTGTACAATAATTTAAATTGAAAAATTCGAAGTTTTGAATCCGGCGTTGTTTTGCGTATCAATTCATAAACCATGTGCCATGGAATGGGTACATCGAAAATCTCTTCCCAACTATTTTGCAATTTATATGGCACAGCTGTAAGTTTTTTGGTCCTTAAATGAAATTGGTATATGTTTTTATTTATCACACTTTTCTTTAACCATTTATGTTCTTTAATATAAGGCGGACATACAAGTTCCTTACTTTTATCCCCTTCCACCTGCCTCTTCCATTTTTGTGGTAATGCTGCAATTAATTGGTTGTAATTTTGGGTAGAGCAGACATTTCCATATGTCTGTGTTAGCTGCATGTGTGACATTACTCCACCAGTCCTATTTATGATATCATTCACAAAAATTATACCTTTTTTAAACATTTCTTCGATAAATACAGTTTTTTTTATCAATTACTATATTTGAATTTAACCACAAGATTTGTTGTACTATTTGTTCCGTCCTTTCAGGTGGATTAAACTGAAATTGCAACCAACTTTATAAGGCTTGTTTAAAAAATAAAGATATTTTGGAGATTATTTCCTTTTCAAGCAACCGAAAGTGAGCAGGTGTAATCTGAATAAAGGGAAAAAGGCCCTTCTTGAACATAGGATGAGACATTCGTACCAATCTACTAGAGAACCAGTTTGGATTTAAGTATAACTTTTGTATGACTGATGCCTTTAGTGAGAGGTCTAATGCTTTAATATTTAATAATTTCTGCCCTCCGGATTCAAATTCGTTATATAAATAGGCCCTTTTAATTTTATCTGGCTTGCCGTTCCAAATAAAATTGAATATTTTTTGTTCATATAATTTAAAAAGCAGGTCACTAGGTGTAGGCAAAACCATAAGCGAATAGGTAAACTGTGATATGATTAAAGAGTTAATCAGGATGATTTTCCCACAAATAGACAGGTATTTTCCTTTCCATGGTAGTAAGATCTTATCTATTTTTGCTAACTTTCTATAAAAATTTATTGGAGTGAGATCATTTCTTTCTTTTGGGATTTGTATATATGTCCACATCACCGTCAGACCATTTAATTGGTAAACTACATGGCAATGTAAAATGTGTATTTTTTAGTGATCCAATACGTAATATGGTACATTTATCATAATTTGGTTTTAATCCAGAGAGGATAGCAAATGTATCTAGATCCTCTAAGAGGCCGTGGAGAGATTCTAGTTGTGGTTTTAAAAGAAAACATGAATCATCAGCGTACAATGACACCTTAGTTTTTAGGCCCTGGATTTCTAATCCCTTAATATTAATGTTTGATCTAATTTTAACAGCTAACATTTCGATGGCAATAATAAATAGATATGCCTATAGTGGACAACCTTGTTTTACTCCTCTAGATAGTTTAAAACTTTCTGAGATGTAGCCAATAGGGTTACTATTTTAATAGGGTAGTAATAGGGTTACTACTATTTTACACCTAGGGTTACTATACATAATTTTTACCCATTTTATAAGAGATTCCCCAAAATTTAAATATTCTAGGCATTTATATATAAACTCGTCGTACTTTATCAAAAGCCTTTTCAAAATCAGCTATGAAAACCAGGCCTGGTGTCCCCGATATTTCATGGTGTTCTATTGTTTCCAGTACTTGCCTTATATTATCTCCAATGTATCGTCCATGTAAAAAACCTGTCTGATTAGGATGAATAATATCTGACAAAACTTTTTTTATTCTATGCGCCAAGCATTTTGCTAGGATTTTTGCATCACAACACTGAAGTGTAAGAGGTCTCCAATTTTTTAAATGGACTGGATCTTTATATATACCACTTGGGTCCTGTTTCAGTAATAATGATATCACACCTTGTTGCGTGTCTGATAATCTATCATTTATATAGGAGTGGTTAAAACAAGCTAATAATGGTCCTTTGAGTATATCAAAAAAAAAATGTATACTTCCACTGGTATGCCATCCAGTCCTGGAGTTTTCCCATCCTTAAAGGCCCCAATTGCATCAAGTAGTTCCTCCTCTGTAATTAGGCCTTCACATGAGTCTTTCTGTACAGATGTTAATTTTACATTATTATTAGGGAAAAAATCCATACAATTAGTTTCAGTTAGTGGAGATGGAGGAGCCTCAAACGAAAATATATTCTTAAAGTACTTCTTAAAGTTCTTCTTTCAAAATATCATTTGGTGAATCATGCGTGACTCTATCATTTGTAACAAGTTTTAATGTGTTTTTTTTGGTAGCATTTCTATATTGAAGATTGAAAAAGAATTTGGTGCATTTTTCCCCATATTCCATACAGTTCGCTTTATTTTTGTAATATATTACACTGGATCTTTCTTGAATAAGTTCCTCCATTTCTTTTTGTTTTTCCTCTAACTTATTCTGTGCCTCTATGGTACCGTTTTTATTGTTATCTAACTGTACTGTTAGTCCTTCAATTTCCTTTGTTAATATGGACTCTTTTGATCGAAATTGCTTTTGTTTTATAGATGAGTACTGAATTGCATGGCCTCTAAAGGCACACTTAAAAGGGTCCCATACAATATGGGGATCTGCTGTACCTATGTTATGTCTAAAAAAGTCAGTTATAAATTCTTCTGTCCTAGTTCTAAACAATTTATCATCTAGTAGGCTTTGATTAAATTTCCAATATCCTCGCCCACGTGGAAATTCTGTAAGAGTAATATATATGCCAATTATGTGATGGTCCGACCGCATTCTGTCCCCTATCAAACACTTTTTAACTTTTGGTGCCAGAGAGAATGATATAAGAAAGTAGTCAAGGCGACTAGTTTGATTAAGCCTCCGCCATGTATATCTCACTAGGTCAGGGTATTTAAGTCTCCATATATCCACTAATTCCAATATATCCATGACATTCCTGATTTCCTTAAGTGCCTGAGGGTGATAGTTTGTAGTGTGATTTCCTTTCCGGTCCATAGAGGTATTTAAGACCGTATTAAAATCTCCCACTATAATAATAGAGTCTAGTGTTGCTTGTAGAGTTGATACATTCTTATATATATTGTCAAAGAAGCTTGGATCATCATTATTCGGACCGTATAGGTTAATAAGCCATATATGTTTATTGTCCAATAACATATTTAAAATAATCCATCTACCTTGAGGATCTGTTTGGACAAGTTGCACATTTGGATCAAAGTTATTATTAATTAAAACCATCACCCCTTTTGAATTTCTTTGCCCATGGGAGAAATATATTTTGCCCCCCCAGTTCTTTTTCCACAAAACTTCATCTAAAACTGTTGAATGGGTTTCCTGTAAACAGTAGATATTATAATCCTTCTCTTTTGGCCAGGTAAATACTGATCGTCTTTTCTTATTATCTGCTAAGCCATTACAATTGTAACTGGCTATACTTATTTCACCACTTACCATAATGAGACACACCTTTCAATTATTTTTATCAAAATATATGTTTGTAAACGTCCTATTAAAAAGTAACATAATGATTGAGTGTCTATATAGTTGTACCATGACATTTGCATCTCCACTAAGCAAACCTCCAATTGGTCCCCACTATTCCACCCGCCAAAAGCCCCCATCTCGAGTTGGGTTGTCATCCCAATGCCCGGCAGACCACCCCCGACCCCCCGCATCGCACAGCCCCGGACCGACTGGGATCCATCCTTCGAAAAGTGCACACAGCACCATCCACCGAACCGAAGCAGATCCATTGCCAAATGCATTTCCATCGCCCTCACCTCGATTTTTATTACATATTGCTGTGAATCATCCTCTATCGTCCCTAACATCTTTTACTTCTTCCTTCGCAACAGTTGTGGGATACACACATACACCCACACACATTCAGCCCTTACCCCCACACAACCATAAGCTCACCCTCTCAAAAATTGCACCATCCCAGAGCCCAACTCAAGATGGGTCATGATTTACAAATGTACTTGCAGCTGCAGCTGCATGAGAAGGCCTGCAAGACCGCCCAAAAAATGAGCATAAATGTATAGATTTATTTACCATTGTCACATCCTAGATGATGGAGGTCAAATGTACACCTTCTTCCTGAAACACCCACAATACGGTCATCCATTTTGACCATGTTCCCAAGCATCTCCATGCAGTCCGATTGGTTTCGTGCCACCAGGGCCACAATAATATACCCCCTCTCTGAATGTCCGAGTGTGACCCCCTCCCCATGGGTTACTGCAGCTAGTGTTGCCAGCACTGCCACTGCCTGGGTGGGTGGGGGCACCGGAATCCCCATCGGCTAGGTACGAGGTCATCAAGGTTCTCATTAGCAGCTTTGAGAATTTCCTTGTTTATTATGCTCTCCCTTTAGGGGGCTTTGGCTTTGCAGGACCAACCCTGCCAAGCAGGCTCAGAATCTTGAGGGGGCAGTGCTGCTCTTGGTCCCTGACCTCATTTTGGCTGCATACAGACCGCATACAGCATGCACATAAAACAGTTAGGGACTTCTCCTTAGTATCTGGGCCATTCATGTGGGTGTCTAGGGTATAGGGCCATGGACCGTACCATTAAAATAGGATAATAAATAATTAGATATAATTTATTTTAAAAATGTAGTTCCCCATGATAGGACAATAAATAAATAAGACGTGTAATTCATTATAAAAGTATATCCATCATCTGAACAACATTGAAAGCCCTCTCATACCCGGCCCACAGCAATACACTGGCTCTGGGATATGCAACTATTTCATTACTCACTCACTCAACTTTCCAAACATAACAAATAAAAATAAACACACACCACACCATCCACACATACTGTGCCTTCTGTTTACTTAGTTTTTATCTTCACTATATAGAAATAGTGCTTGTGTTCAATTAGTTATATGTGAAGATTTATAGAAAAGCTATATTTTGTATTGTATTGTTACAATCAGTAACCGGGCTTGAATTGTGTTTATTTTCCTCATCTATGAGAACTTTGTAATTTTTAAAATAACCATGGAGTACTCTTTGTGTCTCTGAACAACTGGTTATCAATATATAGTTTATCAACGACGAGAGCTACTCGTTTCGCTTTTAATCTATTTTCTTTGAAAATTGGATACAGAACTTTGCGCCGTTCTGCAATTTCTTTCGGAAACTGATCATTCATGCCAATTTTGGTCCCAGCAAGTCTTACCTAGGCTTTTAACCATTATTTTATCTTTAAATGAAGCAAATTTGGCAACGATTGGGCGTTCGTACCTCTGCCCTCTCTGTCCGAGGCGGTGTACACGTTCAAATTGGATCTTATCGATAACTTCACGCGGTATCTGAAGCGCTGCAAAAAGGAACTCTCTAACTACAGATTCAGGAACCTCTCCTTCTTTCTCTTGGATACCTGTAAGTACCAAATTCTCTCATGGATCTAGTTTGTATGTCCAGTAAGCATTCCTTCAGAACGTTGTTCTCCTTTTTAAATTCATTCATTTCGGTTTCAATCTTATTGACCGTCCCTTTTAGCGCGTGTGTTTCCTTCTCCAAAGCCGTGGCTTTTTCATCACTCATCTCTAGGCTTGCCTTCAACTCTTTTATATCTTTACTAACTAATTCAAGTATACCCAGTTTGTCATTTATTGATTTTAACAGATCGGTTTCGACCTTTACCATTGCCGGTGGTGAGAATATTAGATCATCCGTGTCGGTTGAGGAGTCACGTTTTCGTTTTTGATTCGGTTCCCCTGTCTTATTCTCCGTCATGTTTGGGTGTTGCTTGTTTTCGTAATATTTGTCGATAAATGTCTCTAGTCTTAGGATTTGTTTTGTGTTATTATCCAGATTGAAGGTTATCACCCACCAGATTATTTAATGATAATATTTTAGTCTAATTTAGCAGATATTTCGAATATTATGTTTTATCTTGAGGTGCTCTACATAACTTCGTTCAGTCCGCCATTACCTTTACGTTACCTTTACGTCCTAAAGGACGTTACCTTTACGTCCTAATATCCTAGGATATGCATATTCTTGATACTATTTGAAAGGAAACACTTTGAAATTTGTGGAAATGTGAAATTAATGTAGCAGAATATGACACATTCGATCTGGTAAAAGATAATACAAAGAAAAAAACATGCTTTTTTTGTACCATCATCTTTGAAATGCAAGAAGAAGGCCATAATGTATTATTCCAGCCCAAGCGCAATTTAGATTTTGGCCACTAATGGCAGCAGTGTATGTGCAAAGTTTTAGACTGATCCAATGAACCATTGCATCTATGTTCAAAATGTTGTATCAAGACTGCCCAAATGTGCCTAATTGGTTTATTAATACATGTTCAAGTTAATTGTGCACTCTCCTCAAACAATAGCATGGTATTCTTTCACTGTAAAAGCTACTGTAAATTGGACAGGGTAGTTAGATGAACAATAATTTAAGCTTTCTGCCCATATCAGAGATATCTATGTCCTGGGAATTTATTTTGTTACTTACAACCTCATGCTAATCACATTAGCCTACATTAACTCAACCGTCCCCTGGGGGGACACCGATCCCGCTTAATATCACTATTTGTTCAGCACTTTTGAAATGTACAGTGACAGAATTGGAACATGGGCCGTTCTTACAGTGTTCTCCCTGTACACCAAGTTGGAACCGTAGGATAAATAAAGGGGGCATATAAGCTGACAATGAAAGCTCTTACAATATTCAATGATTACATTTCTCTAAAACCAAGTCAGAACAGTAGGCGAAGTTAAGGGGGGAAAATAGACCAACTTATTAGGGTGAGGCACATGGTGTCACGTTCGTCGTAACATGTAAGTGAGGAGGACCAAGGCGCAGCGTGATAACAATACATTCTTCTTTAATGAAGACGAAAACGAAACGAACACTATACAAACTAACCAAAACAACCGTGAAGCTATACAAACAATAAGTGCAGACACTGGCAACTTACACAGACAATCACCCACAACCTACCTAATGACTATGGCTGCCTAAATATGGCTCCCAATCAGAGACAACGATAGACAGCTGTCTCTACTTGAGAACCAATCTAGGCAACCATAGACTTACATAAACACCTACAATGAACACAACCCTATTGTGACGTAGAAGTCCGTCACTGGCCGCGGGCAGCATTTGGTTCTTCAACGCACACACGCATTCATCACTCCTCCCTGCGCCATTATAAGATAAGTTAACAATGTGGGTCGACACACAAATTAACTTCTGTCTTAGTGCATACATTTCACACTTATGTCAATGTTCATATTTGAGATATACAATATAAATTATACTTATCAATGTTGTGGATGAGCGCATTTTTTGTTTGTTCTGTTCCTCTCTCTCTCCATCTCTGTAGCTTCTGGGTATGCTGGAAAAGGACCCGAGCTAAGGGAATTGGGCTGGCTTTATAGTGCCTGTCCCAAATGGCATTAATGCATATGGGCATATTGAAAGATATTGTCAGTAGTGATGTAATGTTGTAAATGTTATGTTGTGATATTGTTTAAAACCGTGTTGCAATGTATATCCTTTAGTATGTTTAGTTAATGGAAAATGTAGGTTTGTATTGTTAATTGCTTAATTAATTAGGGTTAATTGTTCTGAGGGGAGGGGCTAGCCCTACAAAAGGAGCCTCTCTTTCAGTTCATGGAGAGGCATTTTGGATCGAGCTGTGGATGGGGCAGCATTGTTTTTAAGCTGTCCCATAAGGTAGACGTTTATGGCAGTACTGTTGTTTTTTGTTCCGGAATCACTTGTAAATAAACACCTTTGCACAGAAGAACTTTTGCGGCTCCGCCATCTTTTTATTTTGATAGAGGTTAGGTTATCCAGTTTAGCCTTCTGGCCTACTCTACGTGACAACGATAGACAGCTGTCTCTACTTGAGAACCAATCTAGGCAACCATAGACTTACATAAACACCTACAACGAACACAACCCCATGAACTCTACAAACACCCCCTAGACAATACAAACACCCTAGATGAGACAAAAACACACAAACATCCCCCATGTCACACCCTGACCTAATTAAAATAATAAAGAAAACAAAGATAACTAAGGCCAGGGTGTGACACATGGGCTACTAACAGCTTATTACACAACATACACTTATCTATACTGTCGCTAAAACAGTAATACTATCTCCCTGGCATATTACATAATTTATGCAGCAGCATACAGACAATTTTGGACTCACCTTGTTGTGCTGTGCTCACTTGAACAGGAAGGAGGTGCACATTTTGTCATCAAACTTTGTCATCAAAGTCTGGCATTCTCTGGATTTCAAGACAACTGGGAACTCAGAATATTCCCAGTCGATTCATGGTGACGTCAGTGATCTTCAGGTCGTAGCTCAATAAAGAGGCTTGAGTTCCCAACTTACATTTCCGAGTTGGATGACCGTTCAAAACGTATTTTTCCAGTTTTCTTGAACTCACGGAAGTCAGATTTCCCAGTTCTGAGTTACAGTTGTTTTGAGGTGCAGCAGAAATATGCTGGATTGACAGCATGACCAATGTTGAATATTTATTATTTTAGCTTGGAAAAGAGAACCTTAAACCCAGACTTGGAACCACACAGCCACTCTACTGAATAGCAGGCTAGTGATTGCTTTGCAGTGCTTGCAGTTAGCCACTGATACCTTCTAAACCACTCATTGTTGAATTTGCGATTTCCAACTTGTTGTGTAATGTTTGTCAAATGGCCGATGAGCACTGATACATTTTATCTATAATTTATCTTAATTATTTCTCTTCATATGACAAGGATTAAAAATGATTTGCCAGTAGATTGTCGTCTTGATTCATGATGATGATTGCAGCTAAGATTTTGAAAGTATGATGTTGACATGATCCGTCCAATCAAAGCTACTGTAGATATAACGTGTTTTGATGTCATTTTATCTTTGGCCAATGACCTTGAGTCTTCTTGGATGGGCACTTCTAACGTAACTCTATAGCAGCACCCAATGGGCTTGAATTTTTGAGTTCTACCCTTAGATTTGGCAGTGATGTAGTATCCACATGAGTAACAGAAAACTGAGAACATTACCAACCCCTACGCTCCGTTTTTTTCCACTGGCTGCCCTACCACCACAGAAAGCACTGAGCTAGGCTGAAAACCTGCATTTTGGAACTGCCTTACTCAAGAAAGCAAAAAAGAGGCCATGTTTGTACGGAGGCTTTATTAAATCAATTATTTTTTTACATTGTTTGCAAACTGGTATGTGACACGTGTTAATGCCAAAATGACATGGAAAACAGGCAACCCCCCCCCCCCCCAAAGAAACATATTTTTTTTGTAAAAAATATGGGGGCCCCACTACCGGCAGGTAGCCTGGTGGTTAGAGCGTTGGGCCAGTAACCGAAAGATTGCTGGATTGATTCCCCGAGGTGACAAGGTAAAATCTGACGCTCTGCCCCTGAGCAAGGCAGTTAACCCACTGTTCCCTGGGAGCCGAAGACGTGGATGTCAATTAAGGCAGCACCCCACACCTCTCTGATTCAGAGGGGTTGGGTTAAATGCGGAAGACACATTTCATGCATTCAGTTGTACAACTGACTAGTGTCATGACTGGCCTGTTTGGGTCAGGTTACCGTGGATCACACTCCTACAAGAGACATCTCTTTCTCTCTTTTTATGACACCTCACACCCATTGTAAATCTTAAGGCAGCAGACAAAATCCCTTTGTCCTCTTACTGTGGAGGAATGGAATGTATGATGGGCCTATGGCAAACCTACCTCAGAATAGTAACATGCAATAAATGGACTTTGGGACAATATGTTTCGTCAGCCAAAATGGTAGTAATGACGATAGATGGAATATGAAAATGAATGTCATTTTTGTTATGTTATTAAAAATTAAATGACAACATAACGAAAACATTAACTTTTTCGCAATATGTACCTGATGTTTGTATAATGTACATTGTGTAGAAAATGTCCAGATCAAAGAGAATGTTTTTGTAAAGATGAAATGTGAAGTTAGTTGTCTAAATAAGCATAGTTTACAAATGTACCCAAGTGTGCTTTTCTCTCGTGCACTCTCTCTTTCTCCCTCTCTTGAAATCCCCATTTTGTGTAACACGTGTCATATTGTGTTGGCCCGCAAGGAACCTGTTTCGTTGTACTACGTTCTAATCAATAGCCCAGACTGTGTATGAGTATCTTATATTATCATTGTAGCTTGTTAGTAAATAAATAATAATCTCAATTGGTGTGGTACGGACTTATTTCGTGAAACTCGGGTTTGTGCAGATTCCCGGATTGATGTTCACAATGAGACTGTAGAGGAAATTAATTAATTAGCGACTGCTGTAAAATCGATATTCTGATATTCTATTAGTTAATTTGGGAAATAGACACTCAATAAAGCCACACTTTCCCATGGTGCCCCAGGTTACTGAGTTAATAATTACCTGATTCATTTAATCACGTAATTATAAACAGTTAACCATTTGATGAACAGCAGTCGTCACATTACTCAATCCAACGTTACGACACTAGGTATCCCCCTTTCCCTGAATGACGGGTCGCCACTGACTGTATGAGTCATAGACTGCTTTGGCAACATGAAAGTGGGGATGATTGGAGGATGGCCTAATTCTCAATTGAAACATATTTTTTGTTTATTAGGATAAATTACACATTTTGTTAACATATGACCCCAAAGTGAACTGTTCTTGCAATTTGCAGTCTGACATGCCATATTTACATATGATCATTTTTCACAAAGTAGTTTGGATGTAGTGAACTACTTTTTCAAAGTAACTTCAGTTTAGTAAACTATATTTTTCTTAATGCTTGCTTTAGTGTAGCTTAACTTTTTCCAGTGTGAAGTAATTGGTAGCTTGGTAAACTATATTTTCAGAGCAGCTTCCCCAACACTGATGATTAGTTCATATTAAGTACTTTCATAGTTAATAAGTTCGCGCTGAGGCCTTATTACAGGGTTCAAGTTTTTCAGATTAGGTCATTGTAAGCACTCTGTTTGGTTCATATCACACATACACACTTTCCCAGAACACACTCTCCTTCACAAATGATTCCTCACTTTCAGAAGAATGTCACTCAACATAATTGACCACGAGGCCTAATACAAAAAGCAGAGAAAAGCATTGGCGAGGGACTTGATGTTCCTGCAGTCACTGTGTATCAGGCTGAGCTGTGAGCCAGCAGCCATTGTGTCCCAGTCAGACTCCCTGTGAAGAAGGCCATTCCTCAACCACCCTATGGAGCAATTCATTGCATGGGCACCACCACTATTAACTCTGACAGGATGTTACTGTTGAAAATGCTAATCATGGGCTGGCATGTGCCTTTTACTGATGCATGGCGGGCCACACTACCATAAAGGCCTGGAGCGCTGCAGAGATGGGTGTCCTTCTGGAAGGTTCTCCCATCTCCACAGAGGAACTCTAGAGCTCTGTCACTCTGCTTTGACATGCACTGTCAACTACGGGACCTTATATAGACAGGTGTGTGCCTTACCAAACCATGTCCAATCAATTGAATTTACTATAGGTGGACTCCAATTAAGTTGTAGAAACATCTCAAGGATGATCAATGGAAACAGGATGCATCTGAGCTCAATTTTGAGTCTCATAGCAAAGGGTCTGAATACTTATGTAAGGTATAAGGTATTTCTGTTTTTTATTTTTAATAAATTTGCTAACATTTCTAGAAACCTGTTTTCACTTTGTCATTATGGGCTATTGTGTGTAGATTGCTGAGGATTTATTTTTATTTAATCCATTTTAGAATAAGGCTATAACATAACAATGTGGAAAAAGTACAGGGGTCTGAATACTTTCCAAACTGTATCCGTCCTCTTTTTCGTGACAGAAACGTTGCTTTAACACAAACACACTAACCGATTTCTCCCCTCACTTTTTTCTCGCTAACATTGCTGTAATGAAAACACAGGTTGCTTTCCAAATGACACCCTAAGCCCTATATACTGCATTACTATTGACTAGGCCCTATAGGGCTCTGGGTATGGGCTCTGGGTATGAGCCCTGGTCAAAATTAGTGCACTATAGCCCACAGGGTGGTGATTTAGTAGTACACCATATAGTGAGTAGGGTACCACTTGGAATGTAACAAAGATTTGGTTGCTCAACTGTTTCTGCAAAGCAGCATTTGTCAAACGGGTATTGTGAGTGTGTGGTTACAATAAAGATAGCTCATTATCCTAAAGGTACTGTGACCTTTAACCTACTGTATACAGCACATACAGACCCCTATGACACATACACGAGCAACACACTCGTTTCTCTGCATCCAGGTGTTGGTGTAGTGTGCTGTTGTGGATCAAACGGAGTAGGGAGAAGTTGCCCCTAGATGCTGATCTTGGGCCAGTGTTAAGATGGCGCCGACAGACATGGCAGCTCTGCTTCTAGCTACTAAGCAACTTTGCAGCATTTTGTTTTTGTGTGTGTTATTTCTTACATCATTAGCATTCTACCCACTAATGGTTAAGGTTAGGATTGAGGGAGGGGAAACTTCACCCCGGTGAGGATCAAATGGTCCATGTACATGGAACAGGTGCCTGCTGGTGTCACACAGGTCTTACTGGGTTACCTCTGGAGCAGCTTCAAACAACTTCAAACGCACCTCATATACTTCAAAGACTAGCAGAGAACAGACAGATTTCCGACAGGGTTTTCCGTGAGACTTGGCAGTAGACTCCTATGGCACTGTCTAAAATGACATATTCCAAGGTTAGAGTCTTAATAAACCACTGTTGGCTACATAATTATGTTGCCCTCTAATGGATCCATTTCAGCTAGGTAGGAAACCGTAAATAACAATGATTGGCTAATCAACAATAAGCCATATACATAGTGTACAAAACATTAGGAACACCTGCTCTTTCTGTGAACAGACTGACCATGTGAAAGCTTTGATAGTTTATTGATGTCACTGAAATCCACTTCAATCAGTGTAGATGGAGAGGAGATAGGTTAAAGAAGGATTTTTAAGCCTTGAGACAATAGTGGAGGTGTCATAATACCCATAAAACAAAGAGTTCAAACAGGGAAATGGTTCCAATCGTTTTTTCCACCATACAGTACATTTTTCCCATAGGGGATTTTAGAAACACTTATAAAAAGGGTTGTGCTTTGTGTAGGCTTACCCTGGCGTGACATTTTTATAACCATGTAAATCTTTCTTGGACAAGGTGACTTTTATCAACATATTTGGCTTCATTTACTCTTAGATTTGAAAATGCTTATAAGCATCAAAGTAGACATCATGCAAGACTACAAATCCCTGCAAGCTCCTGCACATCATCTCTAGCTGACACCTTTGCTAACAGGTGTTGTGCCAATTTAAAACTTGCACAAGACAGTTCACAATCTGGTAAATTTAAATACATTTGATTCTTTACTACATTTAGATAGTTAATCCAGAGATTTACATTTTCGCAGACACTCTTATCCAGAGCAATTTACAGTAGTGAAATCATGCATTTTTGCACTGGTCCCCAAGTTGTAATCAAACCCACAACCCTGGTGTTGCAAGTGCTCTGCTCTACCAATTGAGCCACATGGGACATATGAAAAACTTCACCCCGGAGCGAATAAAATGGGCCATGTACATGGAACAGGTGACTGATTCTTACCTTTGCCTTGATTCTTCAGTCCCGTCCAGATCATCATGGCATTTGTAGTTCTTGATGATAGCCACATTAGTAGATAATTAGCATTTTATTTGTTGGGGGTAAATACAGGCAAATAAATTGAGAAAAGTCACCTTGTCCTAGAGAGATTTACACAGTTATCAAAACGTTACGCCAGGGTAAGCCTACTTGAAGCCCGTTTCTAAAATCCCCTATGGGAAAAATGAATGGTGGAAAAATGATTGGAACCATTTCCCCACTAGGTTTTATGGGTATTATGACTCATACTGTAGTACTCAACTGTGACATGGATTGTGTATGTGTGCTATTCAGAGGGTGAATGGCCAAGACAAAAGATTTAAGTGCCTGGAGTCCATGCCCCGACGAATCGAGGCTGTTCCGAGGGCAAAAGGGGGTGCAACTCAATATTGGGAAGGTGTTCCTAATGTTTTGTACACTGTGTATGTTAAATTTGCGATTGTATTTTGCTGAACTTCAAACGAAATGTGCATGTTTGTCAGCAAGTCAGCATGTGTTTGCATGCTTTATTCATGCCCAAATCCATTTAACTGGTTGATTTTACATGTGCGCACACATACACCATCCACATCTTTGTTTGATCGAGTGGTTAATTAATTGATTGCCTTGTCGGGTCCTTACTTCAGGCCTGTCCCTCACACCCATGGATGGAGCTCTCCTCATTATTCTGTTGGGGTAATATAATGGAATAGAATATAACATTATTTGCCTTTGAAATGGAAGGAGCTTTCCTCTTGTCACTACTCTTGGGGTGAGCATAGAATCTAACTTTTCCTCTTAGGGTGATAGAATAGAATATAACTTTATTTGCCTTCATAATGTGAGCCTGAAGCAACAGCAAAAAAAATGTAATTGCTCCCAGCCTGGCAGTGGTCTTATTGATGTGTTCATATCAACTCTAAAACAAAATCATGGGATGATGGCTACTCTTTGAGTGAACAAACTGTCTTGTAAGAGTTGATCAAACACATTGTTACTATTTCAGTGCGGTCCCGACTTGGCCTCTGTGCAGCACACCCATTGAGAGTTGAGACAAAAATGTTTCTCAATAGTCTTCCCAGTGTCTGTGACCTTTGTTATGGTACATATAGTACAATGGGAGAGGTTCTTTTCCTCCCTGTAGTGTCCGGGGATTGTTCTGGGCTCATATTCATCAAGCGTCTCAAAGTAGGAGTGCTGATCTCTAATCAGTTTTGCCTTAATAGATCATAATGAATCAGATTATTATGGACAGGGAGGGCCTGATACTAGATCAGCACTCCTACTCTGAGACACTTGAAAAATATGGGCCCTGTACTCTAACAATTGTTTACAGACATATTATTTCACTTACAATTCACTGTATCACAATTCCAGTGGGTCTGAAGTTTACATACACTAAGTTGACTGTGCCTTTAAACAGCTTGGAAAATAATAGAAAATGATTTCATGATTTTAGAAGCTTCTGATAGGCTTATTGACATCATTCGAGCCAATTGGAGGTGTACCTGTGGATGTATTTCAAGACCTACCTTCAAACTCAGTGCCTCTTTGCTTAACATCATGGGAAAATCAAAAGAAATCAGCCAAGACCTCAGAAAAGAATTGTAGACATTCACAAGTCTGATTCATCCTTGGGAGCAATTTCCAAACACATGAAGGTACCATGCTCATCTGTACAAACAATAGTACGCAAGTATAAACATCATGGGACCAGCCGTCAAACCGCTCAGGAAGGAGACACGTTCTGTCTCCTAGAGATGAATATACTTTGGTGCGAAAAGTTCAAATCAATCCCAGAACAGCAAAGGACCTTGTGAAGATGCTGGAGGAAAAGTATCTATATCCACAGTTTAACAAGTCCTATATCAACATAACCTGAAAGGCCACTCAGCAAGGAAGAAGCCACAGCTCCAAAACTGCCATAAAAAAAAGCCAGACTACGGTTTGCAACTGCACATGGGGACAAAGATCGTACTTTTTGGAGAAATGTCCTCTGGTCTGATGAAACAAAAATAGCCATGCTGGTTAAGAGTGCCTTGAATTTTAAATAAATCACAGACAGTGTCACCAGAAAAGCACCCCCACACCATCACTCCTCCAAAATCTAAAATTTGGACTCGCCAGACCAAAGGACAAATTTCCACTGGTCTAATGAACATTGCTCATGTTTCTTGGCCCAAGCAAGTCTCTTATTATTATTGGTGTCCTTTAGTAGTGGTTTCTTTGCAGCAATTTGACCATGAAGGCCTGATTCACACAGTCTCCACTGAACAGTTGATGTTGAGATGTGTCTGTTACTTGAACTCTGTGAAGCATTTCTTTGGGCTGCAATTTCTGAGGCTGGTAACTCTAATGAACTTATCCTCTGCAGCAGAGGTAACTCTGGGTCTTCCTTTCCTGTGGCGGTCCTCATGAGAGCCAGTGTCATCATAGCGCTTGATGGTTTTACGACTGCACTTAAAGAAACTGTCAAAGTTCTTGAAATGTTCCGTATTGACTGACCTTCATGTCTTAAAGTAAGGATAGACTGTCGTTTCTCTTTGCTTATTTGAGCTGTTCTTGCCATAATATGGATTTGGTCTTTTACCAAATAGGGCTATCTTCTGTATACTACCTATACCTTGTCACAACACAACTGATTGGCTCAAATGCATTAAGAATGAAAGACATTTCACAAATTAACTTTTAACAAGGTACACCTGTTAATTGAAATGCATTCCAATTGACTACCTCATGAAGCTGGTTGAGAGAATGTAAAGAGTGTGCAAAGCTGTCATCAAGGCAAAGGGTGGCTACTTTGAAGAATCTCAAATATAAAATATATATTTTTTTGTTTTTGGTTACAACATGATTACATATGTGTTATTTCATAGTTTTGATGTCTTTACTATTATTCTACAATGTAGAAAATAGTAAAAATAAAGAAAAATGAGCTGTGAAGTGCAAGGGCAAAAACCAAAACGTGCACCCCTTGGGGTCCCGAGGAAACCCTGGGTTAACCCTTTTAGGGGGGATTGTAACAGGTTAGGCAAGGTTTGTTACATTCTCCACTCCCTGTTTGAGCAGTGTGGTCTGCCTATGGCGGAGACCTGCAAGGCGGGTTATACTGTCATTAGCAGAAATTGCTACAATTTCATTGTTTAATTTATTTTGTAAACTAGCCTATTGTTCTGAATTCATAATGCCAATAAACAAAAAGAAGCACTGAAACCTGCTTTTGGAGTGGTGTGGTGTGTGTCCACCTTTTCCCTAATGTTGCAGAGTTTGTAATACTCCTTAGGGACTCTTATTTTGAAAGTTGATTATGCCATAGAGTAAAGCTGTAACTTTGCAGCTGTAACCCTTATGTTAGACAAGACTGAAAAGCTCGATTACAATTTCATTCCATAACCCCTCCCCAATACACGCTTGAAGGCACTCACACAATCTACGTTTTTTTCATACGAAATATAGTCAATTAATATTGAGACTCGCATTATTGTCCGTAATTAAGAGTCTATAATACTCCACACCCACTTTCAATCGATAGGAGTACAGATTCGGGAAATTGCAATATTGTATCCAACACCAGTCATTGTATCCATTATTATTCAACATCGAAGGACAGTGAGCGTGAATGTCCAGAAGAAAGGAATAACCTTCGACAGTTACACGAAAGAATATCTCCATTGGCAACAGTTGGCAGTCGATTACTATTAGACATAACAGGGTATCCTAAGTGTTCGTCGTGTGTGTTCGTTAACCGTGAAGAGGAACTGCGCACTGCGGCTTCCCCGGGAGTGAAAATCAAGCCAAGGATTTGGGGGAAATCAAACGGAACCCTTTCCTGGGGTAGGCTATTTAAACGTATACAATGTCAGATAAAGGATTTAGATAGGGAATAATATCTGCATGCATGTGTGTCATTTATGAGAACTGAATATAACATATGGACATTCATAACATACGAACTTCAGTTATATAGGATACACGCTGTTATCTCTGGCTCGTTCCTTGAACAGACAGTGTGCAATTCGTCAGTATGTTAGAGGATTTCCGATTTTCTGCAAGTCTTGGCGTGTTATAGACCGAGGTAAAGTTGGTTTTATATTCACACACTCGGACATTCAGCAGACATTCAACAGGCATTCGCCAAAATCAATTAAAACATGTTAAAGTCAATAACTAATTCACAGTTTGTTTTGAGTAGAAATTCCAGTTTTTACTTGATAGAAATACATAAAATGCCATTTAAAGCGAGTATAAATCAATAACTAATTCAGTTTGTCACAGAAACATAAAACTATGTATGATTTATTCTATAAATGTCTAGCATACTTTTACAACCTTTGTTTTGAAGAAAATTCCAGTTTTCATTTGATAAAAATACATAAAATCTATAAACTGCCATTTGAAGTGGTATAAATGTCACGGTTGTCGTAAGAACTGGACCAAGGCGCAGCATAAGTAGAGTTCCACATCTTTATTATCAATTGGAACTTAAGCAAAACAAAACCATAAACGAAACGTGACTACGTGGTGCACAAACACAAAATAATATCCCACAAACACAGGTGGGAAAAATAGCTACTTAAATATGATCCCCAATTAGAGACAAGATTTCCAGCTGCCTCTAATTGGGAATCATACAAAACACCAACATAGAAAAAATAAACTAGAACACAACATAGAAATAATAAACTAGAATACCCCCTAGTCACACCCAGACCTACTACACCATAGAGAAACAATGGCTCTCTATGGTCAGGGCGTGACAATAAATCAATAACTAATTCACCGTTTGTCACTGAAACATCAAACTAGGTATGATTTATTTTATAAATAGCATACTTTTACAGCATTTGTTTTCAGGACAAATTCCTGTTTAGATTTTATAGAAACTCATAAAATCAATAAAATGCCATTTAAAGCGGTATAAATCAATAACGTTTTCACTGATTATGACAGAATCATCAAACTAGGTATGCTTTATTCTATAAATGTCTAGTGTACTTTTACAACCTTTGCTTTGAGTAGAAATTCCAGTTTTGATTTGATAGAAATACATAAAATCTCAAATATTGCTTTTAAAGATGAAGAAATCTAATTCAGTGATTGTCTCACAAAAAAAGTGAAAATATTCATTTATTTGCAATATCTTTAAAGAAATGTCACTTTCAAGTGCAATTTGAAGTTAGACAATGTTTATATAAAGTTATACAATGTTTACAATCTTAAATTGTATTTCAAATCAATAGTTGCATTTTTAGTGCAACAAATCAAATCAAATTTGATTGGTCACAAACACATGGTTAGCAGATGTTAATGCGAGTGTAGCGAAATGCTTGTGCTTCTAGTTCCAACAGTGCAGTAATATCTAACAAGTAATCTAACAATTCCCCAACAAGAACCTAATATACACAAATCTAACAAGTAATCTAACAATCCCCCAACAACTACCTAATACACACAAATCTAAAGGGGTGAATGAGAATATGTACATATAAGTATATGGATGAGCGATGGCCGAGCGGCATAGGCAAGGTGCAGTAGATGGTATAAAATACAGTATATACATGTGATATGAGTAATGTAAGATATGTAAACATTATTAAAGTGGCATTATTTTAAGTGGCATTGTTTAAAGTGACTAGTGATCCATTTATTAAAGTGTCCAGTGATTGGGTCTCAGTGTAGAAAACAGGTTCACTGAGTTAGTGATTGCTATTTAACATTCTGATGGCCTTGAGATAGAAGCTGTTTTTCAGTCTCTCGGTCCCAGCATTGATGCACCTGTACTGACCTCGCCTTCTGGATGGTAGCGGTGTGAACAGGCAGTGGCTTGGGTGGTTGTTGTCCTTGATTATATTTTTGGCCTTCCTGTGACATCGAGTGCTATAGGTTTCATGGAGGGCAGGTAGTTTGCCCCCGTTGGTGAGTTGTGCAGACAGCACCACCCTCTGAAGAGCTTTACGGTTGAGGGCGGTGCAGTTGCCGTACCAGGCTGTGATACAGCCCGACAGGATGCTCTTGATTGTGCATCTGTAAAAGTGTGTCAGGGTTTTGGGTGACAGGCCAAATTTCTTCAGCCTCCTGAGGTTGAAGAGGCGCTGTTGCGCCTTCTTTGCCACACTGTCTGTGTGGGTGGACCATTTCAGTTTGTCTGTGATGCGTACGCCCAGGAACTTAAAACTTTCCACCTTCTCCACTGCTGTCCCTTCGATGTGGATAGGGGGGGGGGCTCCCTCTGCTGTTTCCTGAAGTCCACGGTCATCTCCTTTGTTTTGTTGATGTTGAGTGAGAGGTTGTTTTCCTGACACCACACTCCGAGGTGCCCTCACCTCCTCCCTGTAGGCTGTCTCGTTGTTGTTGGTGATCAAGCCCACTACTGTTTTGTCATCTGCAAACTTCATGATTGAGTTGGAGGCGTGCATGGCCATGCAGTCGTGAGTGAACAGGGAGTACAGGAGAGGGCTGAGCACACACCCTTGTGGGGCCCCAGTGTTGAGGGTCAGCGAAGTGGAGATGTTGTTTCCTACCTTCACCACCTGGGGACGGCCCATCAGAAAGTCCAGAACCCAGTTGCACAGGGAGGGGTTGAGACCCAGGGACTCCAGCTTGATGATGAGCTTGGAGGACACTATAGGGTTGAATGCTGAGCTGTAGTCAATGAACAGCATTCTTACATAGGTATTATTTTTGTCCAGATGGGATAGGGCTGTGTGAAATGTGATGGCATTTGCGTCATCTGTGGACCTGTTGGGGCGGTATGCAAACTGAAATGGGTCTATGGTGGCCGGTAAGGTGGTGGTGATATGATCCTTGACTAGCCTCTCAAAGCACTTCATGATGACAGAAGTGAGTGCTATGGGGAGGTAGTCATTTAGTTCAGTTATCTTTGCCTTCTTGGGTACAGGAACAATGGTAGCCATCTTGAAGCATGTGGGGACAACAGACTGAGATAGGGAACGATTAAATGTCTGTAAACACACCAGCCAGCTGGTCTGCACAAGCTCTGAGGACACATCTAGGGATGCTGTTTGGGACAGCAGCCTTGCTAGGGTTAACAAGTTTAAATGTTTTACTCACGTCAGCCACTGAGAAGAATACGTCACGTGTCTGAGTCATTTAATTGCGACTCCACCTTGTCCCTGTACCGGTATTTTGCTTGTTTGATTGCCTTGCGAATAACTACAGTTAAAGTCGGAAGTTTACATACACTTAGGCTGGAGTCATTAAAACTTGTTTTTCAACCACTCCACAAATGTCTTGTTAACAAACTATAGTCGGTTAGGACATCTAGTTTGTGCATGTCACAAGTAATTTTTCCAACAATTGTTTAGAGATAGATTATTTCACTTCTAATTCACTGTATCGCAATTCCAGTGGGTCAGAAGTTAACATACACTAAGTTGACTGTGCCTTAAAACAGCTTGGAAAATTCCAGACAATTATGTGGCTTTAGAAGCTTCTGATAGGCTAATTGACATAATTTGTGTCAATTGGAGGTGTACCTGTGGATGTATTTCAAGGCCTACCTTCAAACTCAGGGCCTCTGCTTGATATCATGGGAAAATCAAAACAAATCAGCCAAAAATGGTAGACATCCACAAGTCTGGTTCATCCTTGGGAGCAATTTCCAAATGCCTGAAGGTACCACGTTCATCTGTACAAACAATAGTAAGCAAGTATAAACACCATGGGACCACGCAACCGTCATACCGCTCAGGAAGGAGACACGTTCTGTCTCCTAGAGATGAACATACTTTGATGCGAAAAGTGCAAATCAATCCCAGAACAACAGCAAAGGACCTTGTGAAGATGCTGGAGGAAACAGGTACAAAAGTATTTATATCCACAGTAAAACGAGTCCTATATCGACATAACCTGAAAGGCCGCTCAGCAAAGAAGCCACTGCTCTAAAACTGCCATAAAAAAGCCAGGCTATGGTTTGCAACTACACATGGGGACAAAGATCGTACTTTTTGGAGGAATGCCCTCTGCTCTGATGAAACAAAAATAGAACTGTTTGGCCATAATGACCATCGTTATGTTTGGAGGGAAAAGTGGGAGGCTTGCAAGCCGTAGAACACTATCAACAAAGTGGTGATCCTAACTGACCTAAGACAGGGAATTTTTACTAGGATTAAATGTCAGGAATTGTAAAAAACTGAGTGTACCAGCAATCTACCTTACCAAGCAAAGTGAGAAGAATAAGAGCACCACATTGAAGCTGCCCAGCAACACCCGTTGGGATGGTGTTGTCAACCTGTTTGACAGTCTCCTGGAGGGGAAGGAGTCTCTCAAAGAAATGGCCATATGTATTTTGGGAGAGAGTGGTAAGCAGCCTGAAACTACTGAAACCTATAGCAGTAGCCATTGCACGGATTGAGGGAGACAATGCCATCCTTTCTGATGTTCAGACTCTGCTTGCAGATGTAAGAGAAGAAATGCTAGACTTCTAGGCAGAGTTGCAAAGAAAAAGCCATGTCTCAGACTGGCCAATAATAATTAAAAAGATTAAGATGGGCAAAAGACCACAGACACTGGACAGAGATATGGCTTTTTCTTTGCAACTCTGCCTAGAAGGCCAGCATCCCAGAGTCGCCTCTTCACTGTTGACGTTGAGACTGGTGTTTTGCGGGTACTATTTAATGAAGCTGCCAGTTGAGGACTTGTGAGGCGTCTGTTTCTCAAACTAGACACTCTAATGTACTTGTCCTCTTGCTCAGTTGTGCACCGGGGCCTCCCACTCCTCTTCCTATTCTGGTTAGAGCCAATTTGCGTTGTTCTGTGAAGGGAGTATTATACAGCATTGTACGTTATCTTCAGTTTATTGGAAATTTCTCGCATGGAATAGCCTTCATTTCTCAGAACAAGAATAGACTGACGAGTTTCAAAAGAAAGTTCTTTGTTTCTGGCCATTTTGAGCCTGTAATCGAACCCACAAATGCTGATGCTCCAGATACTCAACTAGTCTAAAGAAGGCCAGTTTTATTGCTTCTTTAATCAGGACAACAGTTTTCAGCTGTGCTAACATAATTGCAAAAGGGTTTTCTAATGATCAATTAGCCTTTAAAAAGTATAAACTTGGATTAGCTAACACAACGTGCCATTGGAACACAGGAGTGATGGTTTCTGATAATGGGCCTCTGTATGCCTATGTAGATATTCCATTAAAAATATGCCGTTTCCAGCTACAATAGTCATTTACAACATAAACAATTTTGATCAAATTTCAAAAACAAGGAGATTTCGGTAGTGTACGGTCGTGGCCAAAGGTTTTGAGAATGACACAAATATTAATTTTCACAAAGTTTGCTGCTTCAGTGTCTTTAGATATTTTTGTCAGATGTTACTATGGAATACTGAAGTATAATTACAAGCATTTCATCAGTGTCAAAGGCTTTTATTGACAATTAGATTAAGTTGACGCAGAGTCAATATTTGCAGTCTTGACCCTTCTTTTTTAAGACCTCTGCAATCTGCCCTGGCATGCTGTCAATTAACTTCTGGGCCACATCCTGACTGATGGCTGCCCATTCTTGCATAATCAATGCTTGGAGTTTCTCAGAATTTGTGGAGTTTTGTTTGTCCACCCGCCTCTTGAGGATTGACCACAAGTTCTCAATTAAGGTCTGAGGAGTTTCTTGGCCATGAACTCAAAATATCAATGTTTTGTTCCCCGAGCCACTTAGTTATCACTTTTGCCTTATGGCAAGGTGCTCCATCATGCTGGAAAAGGCATTGTTCGTCACCAATCTGTTCCTGGATGGTTGGGAGAAGTTGCTCTCGGAGGATGTGTTGGTACCATTCTTTATTCATGGCTGTGTTCTTAGGAAAAATTGTGAGTGAGCCAACTCCCTTGGCTGAGAAGCAACCCCACACATGAATGGTCTCAGGATACTTTACTTGTTGGCATGACACAGGACTGATGGTAGCGCTCACCTTGTCTTCTCCGGACAAGCTTTTTTCCGGATGCCCCAAACAATCGGAAAGGGGATTCATGAGAGAAAATGACTTTATCCCAGTCCTCAGCAGTCCAATCCCTGCACCTTTTGCAGACCTTTTTCCTGGAGAGAAGTGGCTTCTTTGCTGCCCTTCTTGACACCAGGCTATCCTCCAAAAGCCTTCGCCTCACTGTGCTTGCAGATGCACTCACACCTGCCTGCTGCCATTCCTGAGCAAGCTCTGTACTGGTGGTGCCCCGATCCCGCAGCTGAATCAACTTTAGGAGACGGTCTTGGCGCTTGCTGGACTTTCTTGGGCGCCCTGAAGCCTTCTTCACAACAATTGAACCGCTCTCCTTGAAGTTCTTGATGATCCGATAAATGGTTGATTTAGGTGCAATCTTACTGGCAGCAATATCCTTTCCTGTGAAGCCCTTTTTGTGCAAAGCAATGAAGACGGCACGTGTTTCCTTGCAGATAACCGTGGTTGACAGAGGAAGAACAATGATTCCAAGCACCACCCTCCTTTTGAAGCTTCCAGTCTGTTATTCAACCCACTGTTGTAATCCCTGACAATGGTGCTTCTTCAAAGTTTTGGCTCAGGGGTGTGAGTACTTATGTAAATTAGATATTTCTGTATTTAATTTTCAATACATTTAAAAAATATATATATTTGATCCATTTTGCATTCAGGCTGTACCACAACAAAATGTGGAATATGTCAAGGGGTATGAATACTTTCTGAAGGCACTGTACATCAAGGGGGCTGCAGCCTACATGCTAAGAGCATAGAAAATGTTCAGTATTTTTCATCGTAGTGTATAATGTCATTGGTTGTCAGATAATGATCACCTTATGTAGACTAGGCATACAGTGCATTCGAGAAAGTATTCAGACCTCTTGACTTTTTCCACATTTTGTTACATTAGTCTTATTCTAAAATGGATAAAATAATATAATTTTCCTCATGAATCGACACACAATACCCCATTAATGACAAAGTGAAAACAGGTTTTAGACATTTTTGAAAATCTATTAAAAATAAAAAAAAACAGAAATACCTTATTTACATTAGTATTCAGACCGTTTGCTATGAGACTCGAAATTGAGCTCAGGTGCATCATGTTTCCATTGATAATCCTTGAGATGTTTCTACCACTGGATTGGAGTCCACCTGTGGTAACTTCAATTGATTGGACATGATTTGAAACGGCACACACCTGTCCATGTAAGGTCCCACAGTCAGAGCAAAAACCAGCCATGAGGTCGAGTGATTGTGTCGAGGCACAGATCTGAGGAAAGTTCCAAAAAATGTCTACAGCGTTGAATGTCCCCAAGAATACAGTGGCCTTCATCATTCTTAAATGGAAGAAGTTTGGAACCACCAAGACTCTTCCTAGAGCTGGCTGCTTGGCCGAACTGAGCAATCGGAGGAGAAGGGCCTTGTTCAGGGAGGTGACCAAGAACCTGATGGTCACTCTGATAGAGCTCCAGAGTTCCTCTGTGGAGATGTGAGATGGGAGAAACTTCCAGAAGGACCACTATCTCTGCAGCACTCCATCAATCAGGCCTTTATGGTAGTGGCCAGAAGGAAGCCACTCCTCAGTAAAAGGCACATGATAGCATTCTTGGAGTTTGCCAAAAGGCACCTACAGGACTCTCAGACCATGAGAAACAAGATTCTCTGGTCTGATGAAACTAAGATTGAACTCTTTGGCCTGAATGCCAAGCGTCACGTCTGGAGGAAACCTGGCACCATCCCTACAGTGAAGCATGGTGGTGGCAGCATCATGCTGTCAGGATGTTTTTCAGCGGCAGTGACTGGAAGACTGTTCAGGATCAAGGGAAAGATGAACGGAGCAAAGTACAGAAAGGTCCTTGATGAAAACCTGCTCCAGAGCTCTCAGGACCTCAGACTGGGGCGAAGGTTCGCCCTCCAACAGGACAACAACCCTAAGCACACAGCCAAGACAATGTAGGTGTGGCTTTGGGACAAGTCTCTGAATGTCTTTGAGTGGCCCAGCCAGAGCCCGGACATGAACCCGATCTAATATCTCTGGAGAGACCTGAAAATAGCTGTGCAGCGACGCTCCTCATCCAACCTGACAGAGCTTGGGAGGATCTGCAGAGAAGAATGGGAGAAACTCCCCAAATACTGGTGTGCTAAGCTTGTAGCGTCATACCCAAGAAGACTCAAGGCTGTAATCACTGCCAAAGGTGCTTCAACAAAGTACTGAGTAAAGGGTCTGAATACTTATGTAAATGTGATTTCAGTTTTTTATTTGTAATAAATTTGCAAAAAATCTAAAAACCTGTTTTTGCATTGTCATTATGGGGTATTGTGTGTAGATTGATGAGGAGAGCAAAAAAAATTGTTTAATAATTTTTAGAATAAGGCTGTAACGTAACAACATGTGGAAAAATCAAGTGGTCTGAATATTTTCCTGTAGAAGCACACTAGCCCACCAATCAAGATAGAAGTTAGCGAGTTGGGAATCCCTAAGAGAGAAATCCCATTCAGAGACTGTCGCTGTAGTGTCTTAGCTCTTATTACTAATGGATATAATAAGAAAGACTCTGAATACATGGAAGTGAACTGGAGCCTCACATTACTAAAGCTAGTTAGTAAAGAATAACACAGCACATGACCAATTGTGCTCTGTTCTTAAAGGGGACATCAGTAATTAATAGAACATAACAATCACCATCCCAAAATGTATTATTGTGAAAATGAAGATGTGTGTCAGAATGGGACTTGTCCTTTACCTAGCCTGTAATCACCTACCTAGTATGGTTTTATAATTCATTATCTAGGCCTACAGCAGTTGTGTAATGTTTGGGGGCCAGGGTTAAGGTTAGACTTGACTTCCTTTTACCTATTGTCCTTCTCCACTATCTTTACCTCTGTGATGAAGTTATGCGATAGTTCTAACCGGGACTTGAACCCAGGACCTTGTGAAATCCGAACCCTTTGACAAAATCTCTATGTGGGCTTGGGTTAAGGCCACTACAATATTAACACTATTTCTCCATTTACTCTCTCCCTTCCCATTCCAAGCTCCTTATGCTCCTCTCACCCATCCACTTCTTCCACCTCTTCCTCTTCTCTCTCTCTCTCTGGTGTGTGATGGCGCTGTGTGTGTGAGCCATGGGCCCCTCTCCGACCACCCTGTCCAAGCTCAAGCTGGGGAAGCTGCGTGTGGTGCGCCGGCGGCTGCTACAGCGCTACGAGCACCAGCCCTATGTCTCGTGCCTGGCCGGCCTCTACGGCTGTCAATGGAGACGCTACCAGAGGACCCGTGCCACACCGGGAGACTGCTGCTGCAGCAAGGTTAGAGAAGTCAGGGACTGTGGTTTTACAGGGTGGTTTAATAACCTTGACAGAGCAGAGACTATACTCACACACACACACACACTACAACAATGTACTCTCTCTCACACACACCCAGCCTCACAACGTGAGTCAAACACACACTCGCTTTCTTTATCTCCCTCGCTGTCGATATCTCTCTCTAGCATTGCTTACATCATTTGTACTGTCACGGTTTTACAATCCTTGTTAAGCCAATGAGGAGCTTTTTCCTCGCATTCCTCCCTCTCCTCAGAGTTCAACGGGCACGTCGTAAACTGTATGGAAAGCATTCTAGGGTATAAATACATACAGTGAGTGTGGAAAGTATTCAGAACCCTTCCCTTTTTCCACATTCTGTTACGTTACATCCTTATTCTAAAATGGATTACATTTTTTTTAATTTGAAGGGGTCTGAATACCTTCGAATGCACATTCACACGTTTTGAATTTCCCAGACCCGTAAAAGACTAGCACGCTTCTATGTTTTTGTAAGATTATTCAATGCTGCAAAACAACAACTTGCAGTGTGACATTCTAATCATTGAATAATGGTAGCCCAGACTTGAGTTGTTTACCTCGTGTTGGGGTAAACATACAAAGAGAAGTGATCAGTGTGGAGGAGGTTTTGGCTCTGTCCTAAATCGCTGCCTTGCAACCAAAATGTTGTCGGTCCAATCCCAATCTCTGTTAAATTCTTGGTAGTGTACATTTTCAGGCCAACAGTATATATGGGTTATGAATTTGATATGAAGTCTGTGGGACTTATTGTGTTTCTCTATCCTGCAGTTGGAGTGTGTCAGCTTTGCTCTCCTCATCATGACTTTCTGTCTCACACTGGTCTTCCTCTACTTCTGGAGTGAAGCTCAGAATGACTACAATGATTTTGACTGGTAGGTGTGCTAGTATGTATTCGTAATGTATACACACATCTAAGTACTTTATTAACAAGCACGCAAATATATAAATACTCAAGGGCACACACACAGACATTATGCACACACACACTAACAACATTACCATACTGTATAGTCACGACTAGTGTCTCTGCTGCTGACTGTTAACTGCTGCACTCTGCTTTCTTTCTGTGTGGCTCTTGCTCTCGCACTCTCGTGTGACACACACACACACACACACACACACACACACACACACACACACACACACATTTTCTCTCTCAACTCTTGTCATCCTCTCTCTCCCCCCTCTCGCTCTTGCTTTCTTCCCCTTTTCTTGCATTTCCAGGTTTAACTTTAGGAACCTAGGATTCTGGTTCCCCTGGTCTGTGGTGTTGCTGGTCATCGCTGCCGCCTTCTTCAGCTACGTCACTCTGCTGCTGGTGAGGGGTGTATTTGTGTGTTTTTTTTGTTTGAGGGGTGTATATGTGTGTTTTTTTTGTTTGAGGGGTGTATATGTGTGGTTTTTTGTTTGAGGGGTGTATTTGTGTGTTTTTTTGTTTGAGCGGTGTATATGTGTGTTTTTTTTGTTTGAGGGGGTGTATTTGTGTGGTTTTTTGTTTGAGGGGTGTATTTGTGTGGGTTTTTTTGTTTGAGGGGTGTATTTGTGTGTTTTTTTTTTGTTGGAGGGGTGTATTTGTGTGTTTTTTGTTTGTTTGAGGGGTGTATTTGTGTGGTTTTTTTTGTTTGAGGGGTGTATTTGTGTGGGGTTTTTTTGTTGGAGGGGTGTATTTGTGTGTTTTTTGTTTGTTTGAGGGGTGTATTTGTGTGGTTTTATGTTTGAGGGGTGGTTTGGCATCTGTCTGATATGAGGTATGTGTGGTTTGAGTTGTAGCTGTTGGCTGTGTGTCTGCTGTCAGAGGGACAGAAGCTGTACCTATACTGGGGCCACAAGGTAACGTCCTCGCTCCTTTGAACTTCCTGCCTACTTCTCTACCTCATGTGGCCTATCCATCACTGTCCTTATGGCCCATAAGTTGTATAATCATCCCATCCATTCTTCTGTGACAAGATGAAATTAATGATTTTACCTAGAAGAAATTGTTGACTGCCTGGTATAAGAAAAGTTCAAATAAATGCTGAATGCTGCAGATTTATGGATAGATCCTGAAAAAAGAAGTGAACATTAATTGTGCTCAGCTCAGTTTAAAGTTAGGTGAATGAAGTGCTCCATAGTGTGAATATGGTATGGTGCTAATGGTTGTATGTTGTCCTAATTCTGGGTGTGTTGCCAGATTGGCATCCTGGTGACTCTAGCCTTCTCCATTGTGGCCACAGCAGTTCTGTCTGACCTATGGAGCAAAGAGTGGACCACTCTCCTCCTCTCTTTCCAGGTGGGGCCTCCCTTCTTTCATCTATATAGTCATCCCTATCTCTTAATTCTCTGTCTTTCCCACACCTTCTGCAATTTGTTTATGTTTTGAATAGGTGACGGCGCCATATTTGCATGTGGGAGGAGTCTTGTTGATGACACTGCTATCCTGGCCAATAGCCTTACATTTCTTCCGCATTAATAAGAAAGGTGAGACTGAGTAGGTGGGGCATGTTTGAGCAGCTGTATAAATAATATGCAAATTACAGAGTAGAATTAGGCAAATACTGACATCATACCTAGGGCAAGGACGGAAACTTCAGGGAGGTTTTCTATCTCAATCAGAGGAGGCTGGGATGAGCTATAGGAGGACGGGCTCATTGTAATGGCTTGAATGGAATCAATGGAATGGTACTTATAGCTCCTTCCACCAGCCTCCTCTGATTTCAAACGTATGATATGTCTGCATATAGTCAATACAGCGGTAGATATTCCTGTTTTGTTTGATTTGAATTATTTGTTTTACAAAATGTGTATTCTAGTGTCATTTCTTTGGTCTTAAGGAAATGAATCAACCAGAAATAGATATCTGTACCCCATAATAAACCGTGTGTGTGTGTTCCAGTAGGGCGGACGCTCATCATGGGGCTGTACCTGGCAGTTCTGTGTGCCCTCTACTTGGTGCCCCTGGGCATGTACTCACCCTGCCTCAAAAAAGAGGGTGCTCTGGGCCCTGCTCCAGCCCTAATCGGGCACAGAGGGGCACCCATGGTGGGTAGGCCTGGTCAGCAATAACATTAATGCCAACCCATTCTTATCAACTATTTTCAAAATTAACTGGCTGGAAACGACTATTTATATAAGTTACATAACATTGAACAACATAGCAGTGACATTGTATTGGTAGTAGTAGTTAAAAAATAGCGCCACCACGTGGTGGTCTCCGATAGAGGTGTCGGTTTCGATAGGTGCAATTGTCCCAGAGTCCCGGTAAGAGGACTGATAATGCCTACCAGGAGACAGGGATAAACTCACACTTTAATGCCACACCGAACGGACAGCCACACAGCAAGCAAGAAGAGGAGACTAGCTGTAATGTTAGTGTATAGTGGTTTTCTGTACGACAGAAGGAACAGCGAATATATTGTAGCGACCCGCACAGACAGCGGTGTGTTATGTGGTAGACTATTAGTGGGTTGTGTTGTACTTACCAGTGTTCGCGGGGTCCGACATGCCAATCAACCTGCTATCTGCCAATCACGGGGATGCCTGGAATGTTCTGTTGCCGGGCATCCTGGTGTTTGGCGGAGTGGCGTGGAGGTGGGTTGGGCAGGGCAGGGCAGGGGGATGGAGCATTGGAAGTTAAGACCAGGTTTAGCTATTGTTCTCTCTCTTACGTCTGGGCTTCACAAAAAAAGGTCACGGTTGGCTTGTGGGGTATCTTTCGTTTATTTGGCGTGGGCTACGGCCAAACAGTAGCCTGTGTAAAGTTGGGTTAATAAACCATAAATTCGTAAACTCAACCCTCTGTCTGGGCAATTGTTCCTTTATGATCTTGTCTGGTCATTACAATATATTACAACAGAGTGATGGCAGTATTGGCTATAAAATAGTAATAGCAGTGAGGCAATATATACAAATCAGCAATGGCATAGCAATGGGTTAGTACACAATAGTAATGGTTGTTGTAGCGTTAGCGGTGCTAGCAAGGTAATATTATTGGCTGGTAATAAATATACAGTAATACACAGGGGTTAGTAAGCTAACATGCTACAAAGCAGTAATGCAGGCGAACAGGCTACATAGCACAAATGGTAGCATACGGTAGTAAGGGCTAGAATAGCATAGGCAGTATAAAACAGGATGAAATTAGTGAATAGCATAGTATACAACATGTACGGGGAGCTAGCATGCTAGGCTAGCAGGCCACGGGCTAGTAGGCCTAAGGCTATAGATAATAACACACAGTAGTATGGACAGTAAGGGCAAGTTAGCATCAGTGTTAAAACTACAAAGGCTAACATGCTAACAAGCGGCCATGTTGAATGTGGCTATGACCATATCAGGAAGTGACCGGGTAGCTAGTTTGCTGAACTGATGTTTATGCCTGCTATTTATCATCTGTGCTGGTAGTGCCTCTGTTTAGGATAACTATGTTAGAATCATGTTTATGTGTATTAAATCTCAGCTTGCTCCAGAGAACACACTCATGTCCTTTGAGAAGGCAGTGGAGGCTGGTGGGGAAGGTCTGGAGACTGACGTCACCATCAGGTCAGTGGTGGTTGTCAACTCTCCTCACACCCTGTCCATCTTGTGTACCTTAGCATGTCCCAACATTAGTCTATCTCACCAGTCGTGGGTATTATGAAACAAGCTTGCTATGCAAGGTTAACTCAACATAGCTGGTGAGCTCATATCATCAACAAGCCATTGCCATCAGGTTCTTTCCCATGTTTGTCCTGGGCATTTTTATTGGAGTAAAACATTTATTGAAGGAGACTTTGACATACCTGAATAAATTATAGATAGATTGATAAAGTACCTGGGTCTCTTTGACAGAGATATCGTGATGCACTTCAGTCAACTCTGTAACTGTCAACTCTGCAATGGTCAACTCCATAACCATCAACTCAGTAACTGCCATGTCCTCCTCTTGTTGCCATAGCTACGACGGGGTGCCCTTCCTGATGCACGACCGCACCCTGAGGAGGACTACCAACGTGCAGAAGGTGTTCCCCAACCGGACGGATGCCCCTGCGGCCATGTTCACCTGGGGGGAGCTGGAGACCCTCAACGCCGGGGACTGGTTCCTCTATGTGAGTCACCAACCGCCGCTGTGGTAGTACCTCAGGAAGACTCAGGGTCACGTAAAATAAGCCTAGTCTTGAACTGCTTTTTAATAAAGATCATGATCATTTCGCTTCATGGACATGGTATGATGGGATACCAATGGAAGTAGTTACGACAACATAATAAGATGATGGATATTGAAGATAGACATTTTGTCACTACACCAAAGTACTATTGATGGGGGTCGGAAGGTTATTGATTGCTCAACTCCAATTGGACAACCAACGACTTTATGGAATACAATGTGATATTACATTGTCCCCTGCATTGCGCCATGCAATATGATTTGCCATGATGCCAAAGCATTCCGTATACTGACTGTCTCTCTACCCCTGGTGGTTCTGCAGAGCGACCCATTCAGCACGGCCTGGTCTCTGGGCGCCGAGGACCGGGCACAGGCACAGAACCAGTCCGTGTGCACCCTCAGGGACATCCTGGAACTGGCAGCCCAGAGGGGCAAACAGGTGATCTTTGACCTCTACCGCCCCCCTCGGGGCCACCCCTACAGGGACACCTGGATCACACGCACCCTCGAGGTCATCCAGAACGAGTCCTCCATCCACTCACACCAGGTGAGGGCACTGTGGGACGATGTTATAAAGAGACGTAGGGTGAAGTTGCCCCTAGGTGCTGATCTTGGGTCAGTTTTGCATTTTCCTCACTAATGGTTAAGGTTAGGATTGGGGGATGGGAAGCTGATCCTAGATCTGCACCTAGGGGAAACTTATTCACTATGTGTCTGTGTTAGGGGCCTTCACGGTCCAAAAAGTTGGACCCGTTCCGAAATGGACCTGGGGCTTTCCCATCTGGACCCGATATGCATAAATAAATGTTGACAATATAGAAAACCGGTCCAAACAAACTTGAGGAAAACTAGAACCATTCCGTATAGACTTTTATATAACTTTTGCCCCACAAGGAGGCTCTATGACTGTAGCCTATTGCCTCTTTGATGACTTATGATTGGCCAACAACAAGCTACAAGCTGAACTCTCGTGAAAAGCAAAGAGCAGTAGCATAAATTATACAATTTCTCTCTCTCTCTACTGCAGCAGTCGCATTCTGATCTATATGGGTCCTTCCGGGATAGTCAGTTAAAATTACACCTACTCGAGACCTGTGACAATCACAGGAGGTCTGACCCAGACCCGTGAAATGTTTTCTAATTCTAGATTCGATCCCACTCGGGTCTCAGGTATTCAGGTACAGGTGGATCCGTAAAGACCTCTAGTCTGTGTGTGTGTTCTCTGTGTGAATGTGTGTGTCAGGTGCTGTGGCTGCCCCCAGACCTGCGGAGCCTGGTCCAGAAGATGAATCCTGACCTCCAGCAGACCTCTGGGTCCTGGGGTCCAGTGGAGGAGCTGCAGCAGAACCACATCGTCCAACTCAACCTGCACTACAGCTCCATGTCTACAGAGATGATCAGGTGTGTCTGTGTTTGTGTGTGTATGTCTGTGAGTTAACTGGCTATGTGTTTCTTCATTATCTGTGTGTGTGTGTGTGTGTGTGTGTGTGTGTGAGGTGCCTCCCCCAGTGAGTATGCGGCGGCTAACATCAGCACCAACCTGTATGTGATCAGCCAGCCGTGGCTCTACTCTCTGGCCTGGTGCGCCGGTGCTCAGTCTGTCACCACCAATTCCCCACAGCTCCTCAACAAACTCACCAGACCCCTGTTCCTCATGGTGAGAAAAAACCCCTGGGAGAAATACTTCTGCATCCCAATAATCTATCTTTTCACAAGAAGTGTGCACTTGTTTACTACTCTCCACAAATGTAAAAACATTGTATTTTGGTGTAGGTATGAGCTAGAGGGAGTATCCATCATACTTTTATTTTATACTGGCAATTTTCTTTCATATCCACGAAGGGAAGTGAACAAGTGCACACTTTGAGAGAAAGGACTGATTATTGGGATAAAGGGCCCAAATGCAGCCTATATCCTACCTTCCTCGAAGTATCACAGATCTAAAATGATTTGGATTGGTGAAAGTAATACACCTAGAGACGATGGTTGTCTGTCTTTCTTTCTCAGACTCCAGATGAGTACAATCTGATGTGGGTCCTCACCGACGTGGTGTCCTTCATCCTCATCCTCATCATCTTCATCTTCCACTGGTGAGTGAGCCCACCAGAATACAGAGAGCAAGGGTTGTCATAAGCTGCCTTTTAATATGCCTACATAAAAAACATAGATTGGTTATGTGATTGAAATTTAAGCTTCGGGTGAAGGTCGGTATGTTTTGGATATAACGGTGATGCCACTTCCTGTAGTGTCACTGCTTGTAGTGATGACTGTAACTGTGTTGGTGACAGGTGGCGAGAACGAGGCTTGGCTTTCTGTTCGGGCAGCAAACCCACACTAGAACACGGCACCTACAGCAAGTTCAGGACAGGTGAGTTAGAGGGTGTCGGTAGGAGATACCCAGTCTTTGCTCCATGGCTAGCTTTGGTAACATATGAGATACATGTACACACACACGCACACTAACCCTATATAGCAGGGAACATCAATTATATTGAGCGGATGGTCAGGGGGCCGGAGCATAATTACAAATAATTTGTAGACTGGGCTTCTTGCGGTCAATTTGCAAACATATATAATAACACAAAATACTTTTAAACCTTGCTTACATTTGTATATGACATAGCTTATATCTCTCTATTATGCGTGGGAATTCAAATCACTTGGAGTTGATTTTCTGGTGATTTTACAGTCTTTTATGTCCATCAATAAAAATAAATAATTTACTATTATTATTTTTGCTCAGAAAACTTGGGGGGGACAAATAAAAATCACTCGTGGGCCAAATTCCACCTGCGGGTCGCCAGTTGGGGAACCCTGCTATATAGGCTTAGAACAGAGATGGGTTGAAATGAAAAAGACAATGTATTACATGTATTACTTAATCATTATTCCATATGAATGATAATGACCTTTGTCAACCACTAACCGCTAACCTCATCCCCCTGACAGAGATGAGTGATGTGTGGTCCGTCTCCAGTGTCAACATCCTGGGAGAGCCTGCTGGAAGCCCTCTAGCCACTGAGCCTAACCTGGCAACCGTCTCAGAGCACTGAGAACCAACCAACCAATCTCTTCTGCGAGGCTCAGTTCAAACAAACCATTCCTCCCCCTCACTCTCACCCTGGCAACACCCCTGGGCCCAACCTGGCATCTCACCAGGACCCAACCTGGTAACCCGGGAGCTCAACCTGTCAACCCCTGTAACATTTAGTGAGAATGAGAAATAGTTCATTGATGTGAGGCCTATCTGAGCTGTAAGTGGCGCTGATGTTGTGTCACTTGCAGAAATGATTTCATTGCATAGAAATGAATCCGTAAATCACAGATTAAAGCTCACACAGCCTCAAGGACCATAACCAACTCTTCACACTACAGACACCCTCTGATGCTGGGAAGAGATGACTACACTATTGAACCAGGCCCATGGAAATGGATTACTCACTGCATTAATATAAGAAGAAAAGAGACCTTCCGCTGTAGATATTCTCAATTTATTTTGCCCTCCACGGGTTCCTTTCCATTTCAGCAGCCACTGCAGTGTTGAGTTACGTGAATTACAAACACTTTACCATTTCCTTAGTGTGTGAGAGTAGTGGTCGATAAGATGTGTGTATATGACCAGACTGGAGTTCAATTAGTACGTGTTTGTTTTCTTTCGAATACTTATGCTGTGTGCTTGATTGAGCTTTCCTGGCATTTAGGGAACTAATGAAGTAGTCACAAAAGTGCAAACTCCACCCATCTGGGATCTGGCACTCGAATCAAATGGTCAAAGTATTTCAAAGAAAAATGAATACTATTAGAACCCAGGTTTGAATATGACACGATGATTCTGTTTTTCTGGAGATAAATGAAAGTGTTTGATTGTAGTCTACGTTTATAAGCACTTAGAGCATTAGGCGGCGTAATGAGGTGACACCCAGAGAACCTTGCAACATACTGTATAATCACTGCAACAACATAAACAGTGACCTACTCAGAACAATTAGATTATGTGTATTTCCATGGTCCATATTGAGTTCATTGTTTTTAACCAATTTGTTTAGTCTTTTCAACACAAATGAAAATCCTTCTGGCAAGGATTAAAAAACCAAATGTTATACAATGTTTAGTCCTTTTGGTCAGATTATAGCAGAACTCTTACATCTCCCTACAGTTGATTCTGCCTCAGCTTTACTCTGCATTGTTGTCTAATCTATGTGAATAATGCCAACTTCAGCTCTGGTAGCTGAGTTTTCTAGTAATTACTATTAAACCTGTTAGATTCCATTATGACTGACGACATATTGATGAGTAGCTCATCACAAAGCTACGGTGGTCCTAAAGGGCAAAGTAGCTTTTAAAAGCCACCGTACAAAGCCTTAGGAATACCTACAAAAGAAAAGTCTGTTCAGCCAAAGAATCACAGTATATATACAGTACTAGTCTGATTTGTCATCTACGTATGACACCTGTAGTGTTCTCTTGGTCGTAAGATTGTCTTCGTTCTACTTCTATCTGTTTTTGGGACATTTAAGAGCTATGTGTTGTTTTAGTTACTCTTCTGATTGTAACAGGATGACATATCATATTAAAAGACCATTTTCAAACAGGCCAATTTGTAATTTTATTGTCTAAACGTTTCAATGTTGTCATTTTGTTAAATTCCCATTCTGCGATAGACATATTTGCGTTCCTTAGTGTGAGATTTGCAAAGTGCCTAACAATTCTCATGCAAGAAAATAAGAGGCCCTGCTAATCCAGAGTTAGAAGACCGGCAACAAATGTCCAAAATTAAGCTGAGAGGAAAACACTCAGTTGGCTGTGATAGCCATTGTATTTAGTATGAGCCTATTCCATATGAAGTCATTTTAAACAATGGCATTATTGAGAGGGGCGAACGCGACTTCTAGCATAAACATGATCAGAAGTGAACTGAACATTTTGTTCTGTTTAAGTTGGTTTAATTGTTTTCTTATTAAATAGAGTAATGCTGAAATAGGCTCATTAATTTTTTGGGGTGCTGAACATTAGGCATTAAAGGAAATATGTAATTTCTTTATTGACACCAACATATTTGGTTACATGGACCAACATTCACAAAACAAGAACAGTTTGAGCTAAATGAATATCCACTATACAGAACGGCACACAACAATGTAAATAAGGGCTCTATTCAATCAGATCTCCTTTAGTCCACATCTGCATAGCGGTTGTTTTGGCGGTGTAACTACATTAGAACTGTCAAATCCACAAGCGGCTCGTGGCATTATACCTAAAGTGGACATTGCCATTGGCTGCACCGATTCGCATGAACAGAAATCCCATGCAGCCTTGTTCACAAGGTCTAACGCTGGAATGTGAGATGTAATCTACACCTCCATTAGGATGATAGAAATCCT
Organism: Salvelinus fontinalis; assembly: GCF_029448725.1. NCBI lineage: Eukaryota > Metazoa > Chordata > Actinopteri > Salmoniformes > Salmonidae > Salvelinus > Salvelinus fontinalis. The sequence continues at coordinate 46,461,473 of NC_074666.1, forward strand.
CATTATCAGCTATCACACCATGTAAAGGAACTACTACCTAATTTCTTTATTCTCCATATAATGCAGCTAACTGGATTGTGTCAACTCCTTCAGACACCATTAAAGGCATTTTTCATTTTTTTATTATAGTCCAACAAGTGTTTATAGGCCTTGATTGTTTAATTCTAACATTAGATTATTAAATATGTAATACAACTCTCCAAACTAGCACAGCAAATACTTCAACAGTTTAAACATGTGTTGCAAAACAGTGATTAAAATACTTTTTCAGAATATTGACAAAATAATCGACCTTAGCATCAGTGGCGGAGTTGACAAGCCACTGGTGGAGTTCACAACAGATACTCAAAACGGACATATTTTTGCTTCAAAAAACAAAAGTTCAATACAAATATTTGTAAAATATGGAAAAGGATTCATTTGAAACCCCCCCCCCCCCCCCCCCCCAAAACATAACTTTGCAGACCATGAGTGGTCCTGTTGCACTACATGTAATGAGGACATGAATAAGGGGACCTTATGGTGTAGTTGACCCTGCTCATTCCTGATTAATTTAGGAAATCTGACGGAGTTAACCAAATCTCCGGACACATCTTTTAGTAATATCAGTTTTGAGATAAATATTCTTTAACGTTAGAAGGCTATTGCAAGAAACTACATAAAAAAAATGTATCAGTTAATATAAATTATTGCCTGTTTTAAGAATTGTAAATAGTTTTTGGGAGTTTTTGAAATTGGAATCCTTACAAGGTCATTTCCAGGCATGTAATGAATAGTATTGAAAGTATTTAGAAAATTCCAAAACAAATATTTTCCTTAGGTAATTTGGCTCAAATAATGCAACAAAATCAATTGTTTCCGGCTGTCAGCAATCCCTGAGATAATTTCCTGCTATTCTACACATTTTGCCATGAGGCTGAGAAAGAATTTTGCAATTTGAAAGCTACACTGCACAAAAATACAAATGCAACTTGTAAAGTTGGATAAAGCAATCCTTCTGCCCCCCCCCCCCCCCCCCCTTAAAAGATCTAGATGCACTATTGTAAAGTGGCTGTTCCACTGGATGTCATAAGGTGAATGCACCAATTTGTAAGTCGCTGGATAAGAGCGTCTGCTAAATGACTTAAATGTAAATGTAAATGTAAAGTGTTAGTCCCATGTTCCATGAGCTGAAATAAAAAAAATCACAGATATTTACCACACACAAAAAGCTTATTTCTGTCTGTAATAAAGCCCTTTTGTGGGAAAACTCATTCTGATTGGCTGGGCCTTTCTCCCCAGTGGGTGGGCATGGCTACAAAATGGGTGGGCCTATGCCCTCCCATGGATGTACCAATGCCCAGTCATGTGAAATCCATAGATTAGGGCCTAATTCATTAATTTCAATTGACTGATTTCCTAATTCCGTATGAACTGTAACCCAGGAAAAGCATTGAAATTGTTACATGTTGCGTTAATATTTTTGTTCAGTATAATTCAAAAAATGTTTTTTTTATGGCTTATGACGTGTGCACGGAGGTGTGTGCGATGCCTGTGGGGGTGACATCCTGCTTACAGACATAAACAATAACATAACTTTAATATGCCAAAACTGGCATATTTCTGTATGTATATGATACTGTATTTTGTCATTAACCAGAGTTCACCTTTAATACTTAAAAATCATTGATTGCGCCACAATTTTCAAAAGCCATGTCATATGAAACAGAATTTATTTATAGAATAAATTTGCTTCAATAATTAATTAGGCAAACAGCTAAATATGTGCTCGTTAGAAATATCACATGATTAAATATTGTCAACTTTCCACTGAAGGTTTTTACAGTGATGTGGTATACACGCAGTATGCAAAGTCATAGAGACAGCTAATGTCCTGAGGTCAATCTGACTGTACTCATCAAATGTACTTCATCAGTACTTGAAATGTACTAATAACTCTGATTAATGTAGGTATGAATAGATATTGAAAGAAACTATTTAGCCTATGACACTAAGGGAAAATGTTGAATTAAACCAAAATAGAATAGCGATCACACATGAGATATATAGTATAGACAAGCCTTAGTTGTATAGTTTTAGGCTCAATGTTAATAAATCACAAAATTGGACTTAGACATTTTATAAACAAAGCTCCTGATTAGTTGAGTATAGGTCAAGTAAAGGCAATTGGTGATTGTTAATTAAGACAGGACCCAAGATATAAACCAACATCTGACAATCAGTCAAAACATTGTCATGGCCAAAACATCAATCAAAAATGTCAATCGTCACAATTCCCACTGACAATACAAAAAGAGAATTCTAGTCGCAACGCCGCTATCGGGCCTCCATCCCCTTAACCAACGATTCATGTACATTTCTTTAACACAAGTGCGTGGAGATGCATTATATTCATCCAATGTCTCAGACATTGCATTCAGACGATGTAGCAGCATTGTGCCTGTAGTCCTGAGATGAGCAGTATCAGTAGAATAGACTCATAGACCAGAGATTCTCAAGCTTTTGCACTTTCCACTCTCTTTCATCCACCATTTTTGGGAGGAAATCAGTCAAGTGCATCTCTCTGTGTGTGTGTGTGTGTGTGTGTGTGTGTGTGTGTGTGTGTGTGTGTGTGTGTGTGTGTGTGTGTGTGTGTGTGTGTGTGTGTGTGTGTGTGTGTGTCATTGATTTGACATGTTATGGCGGAAGGGTTGTATGTATCCCTCTCTGTTTTAACGAGACAGTGTTATAGATTTGAAAGCCCTCGAAGCCTACTACGCTCAACAGCGGTATCAATCACTTTACAGTTCATTTGATGTTTCCACGGGAACCGCGCATGTTTGGTCATGGTGGTCAGCATTTGGCTGATGTAAGAGGTCAGGAGGTCATCCATCTTGTAGCCCTGTGGTCACACAGACAAACCGGTTCAAACCAGGTCAAAAGGTACATTCATGTTTTTCCATATTTCATGGTAGCCTATGAATCAGACCCGTGTTCAAATTTGTGTATCTGTAAAATACTTTTGCATGCACTTGATTGAGCTTGCCTGGCGCCATGGAGCCAACAGAATAGTCTCAAAAGTGAAAACCTGGTCAACTGTCACTCCAAGACGGCCTTATCAAACACTCAGCATTTAACCCAGGTCTTCCATGCATTCATTATTTCGAGTTCCACAAAGCTACAGAACCTCCGAGGTATACCATTAAAAGGCTTTTCTATCTGCATATAGGCCGATTTCAGGCTGAGACAATTACTATGATTTTTGGCCACATGACACCTACAGTCTAGTCAAGTGTGATTTAAATGAAACCCTATTTTTCACTTCAGCATCTTGAGAAGAATTTGGTTAATAGACGGGTTGGTTGTTAAGCAACAAAGCCGATGCGTGTGCAACTATGGGGCAAACAGATGGGGTTGGCTTTGATCGCTGAATACATGTAAACTACATTTTGTCTCTAATCTTTGTTGAACACATAAATAAAGTTGCTCAATGAGCACAATGTCTTTCAAATACATCGTTACAGTAGCTAGCTAGGAAATGTTGCCATATTAGCATAAATGTTATATCAGCCAAAACACCTCAAAACAAGACATGGTATCAAGAACAAAATCAAATGAGCTAAAACAAGCCACCAGCTGGCAGTTTCCGGTCATTGTTGCTATCATTGTTGCTATCTGATATGTAGCTATCTGGCCATCCAGAACCACAACAACACACAGCCTTCTTCCCCTTTGAGGCGTGCACATCGTTTCACGACATTGTCAGCTAACCTGTCTATACAGTGCATTCGGAAAGTATTCAGACCCCTTGACTTTTCCCACATTTTGTTACGTTACAGCCTTATTCTAAAATAAAAAATAAAATACAAAAATCCTCATCAATCTACACACAATACCCCATAATGACAAAGAATAAACAGGTTCAGAAATTTTTGTAAAAGTATTACAAATAATAACTGAAATATTACATTTTCATAAGTATTCAGAGCCTATACTCAGTACTTAGTTTTAGCACCATTGGCAGCGATTACAGCTTTGAGTCGTCTTGGGTAGGACGCTACAAGCTTGGCACACCTGTATTTGGGGAGTTTCTCTCATTCTTCTCCGCATATCCTCTCAAGCTCTGTCAGGTTGGACAGGGAGAGTCGCTGCACAGTCAGGTCTCTCCAGGGATGTTCGATCGGGTTCAACCTGGAGCAGGTTTTCATCAAGGATCTCTCTGTAATTTGCTCCGTTCATCTTTCCCTCGATCCTGACTAGTCTCCCAGTCCCTGCCGCAGAAAAACATCCCCAAAGCATGACGCTGCCACCACCATGCTTCACTGTAGGGATGGTCCCAGGTTTCCTCCAGACGTGAAGCTTGGTATTAAGGCCAAAGCGTTAAATCTTGGTTTCATCAGACCACACAATCCTGTTTCTCATGGTCAGAGTCCTTAGATGCTTTTTGGCAAATTCCAAGCAGGCTGTCTTGTGCCTTTTACTAAGGAGTGGCTTCTGTCTGGCCACTCTACCATAAAGGCCTGATTGGTGGAGTGCTGCAGAGATGGTTGTCCTTCTGGAAGGTTCTCCTATCTCCATAGAGGAACTCTGGAGCTCTGTCAGAGTGATCATCAGGTTCTTGGTCACCTCCCTGACCAAGGCCCTTCTCCCCCGCTCAATTTCAAGTCTCATAGCAAAGGGTCTGGCTACTTATGTAAATAAGGTATTTCTGTTTTAAATCTTTTTTCACTTTGTCACTATGGGTTATTGTGTATAGATTGATGAGGGTAAAAAATAATGTTATACATTTTAAAATAAGGCTGTAACAAACTGTGGACAAAGTCAAGGGGTCTGAATACTTTCCGAAGGCACTGTTTGTGTAGAGGGTGAAGAATCTAAAATAGGCTAGCCCTAAATACGGTATACCAACACTGCCTGAGAGCCATTGACATCTCATGTCATGTCAAATTGTGAGTGTTGAAATGTCCAGTAGCTCACCAGTGAGGTCTCACACAGCAGCTTGGTGCCTCGGACCATGTTGCCGATGGTGATGTGGAAGTAGGTGTTTCCACTACTCCAGTTGGAGATCTTAGTGAACGGATGAGTCGTTAAGATGTCCTGTTCAGGTGGGAATTGGAGAAATACACGTTTAGCACACACATACACAACTTCCATGACACACACACACGCGCACACACGCACCTTTGACTTGGGGTCGATCAGGCTGACACCATGTTTGTTTATTGCTATCAAGAGGGTCTCTGGGAAGTTTGGATCAGTGGTTTGCTGTTGAACAGGAGAACATCTGTTAAGTTGTAAGTGGTATCTTTTAAATCTATAACGAACAACTTGAGTTTGTGAACTATTTTTTATGAATCATATAAATAAATACTGTGATTGAGGCAGACGATAGGTAAATGTACTGTATACACTGACAACGATAATACATAAATAAAACAACAATACATCAAAAGAAAGTAGCAAGGAATTCACAGCAACTCTCTGAGCAGGTCAATAGCAATAGTCCATGACCTGAGATAGAGTTGAGTTTTCCATGACCTGAGATAGAGTTGAGTTTTCCATGACCTGAGATAGAGTTGAGTTTTCCATGACCTGAGATAGAGTTGAGTTTTCCATGACCTGAGATAGAGTTGAGTTTTCCATGACCTGAGATAGAGTTGAGTTTTCCATGACCTGAGATAGAGTTGAGTTTTCCATGACCTGAGATAGAGTTGAGTTTTCCATGACCTGAGATAGAGTTGAGTTTTCCATGACCTGAGATAGAGTTGAGTTTTCTGACCATTGATCAAGAAAAGTTATTTGAACAAAAACCTCCTAACGTACCAAACAGCTCTCAAATGCACACGGTAACTCTAATTTAATTTTTTTTAAATGTTATTTCACCTTTATTTAACCAGGTAGGCTAGTTGAGAACAAGTTCTCATTTGCAACTGCGACCTGGCCAAGATAAAGCATGATGCACTAAAGAATAACCCCACAAACAAAGATCATTCTGCCCCGGTTCTGCACAATAACATGAATTCATACAGAAATCTATACAGCATTCCTATATACCTCTTTACCTTGACTTCAAAGAAGGCCGAGCCAAATGTAGGCCACTTGAAGATGACTTTGAGGAATGATAGCTTGGCCTCCTCTCGAGTCTTCCCCGACTGCTTGTTGAACAACGCCACTATGGACTGTGAGACAGAAAAACAAGCAGCAGAGTGTGTGACCAAATATGATTTAAACCCTGGTTTCTTATGCACTCCCACTGACCTAAAGCTTAGGCATTTATTTGAGAAGCTAGAGCAAGTCTTTAGGTCTCAGGCAAGGTTACTCTTCACGCAAGTGTAGTTCACTGAACTACTATACCTCTGCTAAATTAGCACAAAATCCTTGCTCAGACAATTTAATTAGCATGTTGTTTATATATTTTTGATGACACAATGACTAGGACCATGGCCCCCGTACAAAAATTAATTTGTTGCGGCAAACTTCCCGCAAGTTGCATAGTGTTGCATGCTGAACTGCAGTCAATAAACAGCATTCTCACATAAATGTTCCTCTTGTCCAGATGTGTTATTGGCCGTGTGAATAGCGATGGAAATGGCATCTTCTGTGGATCTGCTAGAGCAGTAGGCAAATTGGAGTGGGTCCAGTGTGCCTGTTATGCTGTCCTTGATGTGGGTCATGGCCAGCCTATCAAAGCACTATTTGATGACGGGGCGATATTAATTTTGGTATGTCATCTTGTTTTTCTTGGACACTGGGACGATGGTGGTCTCCTTGAAGCAGGTGGGTACTACAGCCTGGGACAGGGACAGGTTGAAGATGTCCAAGAAGACGCCCGCCAGCTGGTCAGCAGACACTCTGAGGACAAGGCCAGGAATGCCATCTGGGCTGGCAGCTTCATGACTATTCACTCTTTTGAGAGTTCCGCCTCGGAGCGTGAAAACACCTGGTCCGGAGCAGCGAGAGTCTTCCCCGATGGCTCGGTATTGTCTGCCTCGAAACGAGCATAGAATGTATTAAGCTCGTCTGGGAGCTATAAATGGTGCCAGAAGTTTGCAAATGTTTGCCACTAGTGGTGAATCTGCCGCAATAATAATACTTATTGCCACTAGTGGCAAACAGTTCGCCAGACCCCAGCAAAAATCAGATTTTTTCTCTCACTACTTTCATTTATCTGATGTCCAGCCCTTATATTTTGCCTCACAATGAAGTGTTTTAATGTTTATTTTCAGGACAACCAGGGCTACAAGTAGTACACAAAAAAATAAGGTCTGCCAAGCAAAAACCTGATAAAAAAGAATTCAGTAAGTACAGAAATTGTTTGCTCAGCGGGAAATGAATATCCAACTAGTTAGTGACAACCGTGTAGAGTTTGGAGTTTGTGACAGAAACAATGTGAGCTTATAGACACTATGTCCTGGGATTTCCTGTGATCTTCTATGTAGAAGAACTCCTTACCTTCTATCTACTCATGTGTGGCTTATGAGCGTCACAGAGCAAAACAGCATTACATGTTCGTGAGAGTCTCAGCTTTTCATAGATGAGCTCAAACCATTCAGACTTTACAGACGTTTTTGTGAAAAGAACTGTCCCTGGACCCCTTCGGGATCCACCCTCACAAATACCACTCTAGCTCAGACACAATGTTTAAAAGGGGTTAGAAGTCCAAAACGCGGAGACGAGTTAAACATACTAAGGTCAACATCCCTATGGTGTTCACATGCACGCCTCCAACTCAATCATCAAGTTTGCAGACGACACTACAGTGGTAGGCTTGATTACCAACAACGACGAGACGGCCTACAGGGAGGAGGTGAGGGCCCTCGGAGTGTGGTGTCAGGAAAATAACCTCACACTCAACGTCAACAAAACAAAGGAGATGATCGTGGACTTCAGGAAACAGCAGAGGAAGCACCCCCCTATCCACATCGACGGGACAGTAGTGGAGAGGGTAGAAAGTTTTAAGTTCCTCGGCGTACACATCGCGGACAAACTGAATTGGTCCACCCACACAGACAGCGTGGTGAAGAAGGCGCAGCAGCGCCTCTTCAACCTCAGGAGGCTGAAGAAATTTGGCTTGTCACCAAAAGCACTCACAAACCTTTAACAGATGCACAATCGAGAGATTCCTGTCGGGCTGTATCACCGCCTGGTACGGCAACTGCTCCGCCCACAACCGTAAGGCTCTCCAGAGGGTAGTGAGGTCTGCACAACGTATCACCGGGTGCAAACTACCTGTCCTCCAGGACACCTACACCATCATAGGAAGGCCATAAAGATCATCAAGGACAACAACCACCCGAGCCACTGCCTGTTCACCCCGCTATCATCCAGAACGCAAGGTCAGTACAGGTGCATCAAAGCAGGGACCGAGAGACAGAAAAACAGCTTCTATCTCAAGGCCATCAGACTGTTAAACAGCCACCACTAACATTGAGTGGCTGCTGCCATACATGTAAAAAATGTATCACTAATCATTTTAAACAATGCCTCTTAATATAATGTTTACATACCCTACATTACGCAACTCATATGTATATACTGTACTCTATACCACCTACTGCATCTTGCCATCTTTATGTAATACATGTATCACTAGCCACTTTAAACAATGCCACTTAATATAATGTTTACATACCCTACATTACGCATCTCATATGTATATACCGTACTCTATACCATCTACTGCATCTTGCCTATGCCGTTCTGTACTATCACTCATTCATATATCTTTATGTACATATTCTTCATCCCTTTACACTTGTGTGTATAAGGTAGCTGTTGTGAAATTGTTAGGTTAGATTACTCGTTGGTTATTACTGCATTGTCAGAACTAGAAGCACAAGCATTTCGCTACACTCGCATTAACATCTGCTAACCATGTGTGTATGTGACAAATACAATTTGATTTCTCTCATGTAAATGTCGTAACTACAAAAAATATTTAAAAAATGAGTTATTTAGCATTCTGATGATTTCATGTTGTATTGGATTTATTTTTATCTGTTAAGAAATTGAATACATGTTGTTTAGTGTATTTTCAAAATGTTGTATGTTTAGTTTTGTTTTCTCTGTGAGAAGCAAGTTCATTTAAAATGATGTGATTTGGTTTATGTAGATAAAACATTTCAATGTTTTTAATACACAAAGTAACCAAAAACTTGATCTAATTTCCATAATCAGTAGAATGTTCGCCACAAGTTTCCTAGAATTGTTTGCCAGAAGTTCACAAGTCACCGCATATTCGCCGTAATAGTTTGCCACAAAACCAATTTGCATGTGGAAATTTGAGCTTGCTGCATATTTGCGGCAAATTGGCCAAATATTTGCCACAACTGTTTGCCAGAAGCGGTAAGGGTATTCACAAAGAATGGGATCTACATTCAGGGTCCCCCTCTTATTCTTTATGACCTAAAATGCAAAACTGATCCTAGATCAGCACTCGTATAGATTTTCTCGGTCAGGTCACGCGGTCCAGATAAACTAGTCCTATAGGAATTCTGATTTTACGACTCACCCGTTTCCAGACCTCAGGCGAGAGGTGTCTGATCTGGTCCTGAGGGATCAGCTCCTTCAGCATCTTGGGAATGTTGGGAAACTGGGATTTGTCCTCCTCGAACTTCACCCTGTAGATCAGCGCTCCCAGCTGGAAAACCTCTTCCCGGGAACACTTGTGGTAACCACGGAGATATTTGGGAAGCTCCTGAAGAGAGAAGAGTGAGTAGGGTCAATACACTTAAACAAATATGCAGACAGTCAAGCACATATGAGCACACACACAAGAATGTTCTCATGCACTGTGGTGTAAAGTACTTAAGTAAACATATTTTAAAGTACTAAGTCGTTTTTTAGGGGTATTTGCACTTGTATTTGTACTCTGATCTGGCAGACTCACTAAACACAAAAGCTTCTTATGTAAATTCTGTATGAGTGTTGGAGTGTCCCCATAGCTATCCGTAAATAAAATAAAAACAAGAAAATGATGCCGTCTGGTTAGCTTAATATAAGGAATTTTACTTTTGATACTTAAAGGTGTTTTATGTCACACGATCTGTGAAGACTTCAAGCATTAACTCATGAATTATGGACACCTCATGAACTACAGTGCCTTGCAAAAGTATTCATCCCCCTTGGCGTTTTTCCTATAAACAAAATAGTCCAAATTGGTGAAGTGAAATGAAAAAAATAACTTGTTTCAAAAAAAATTAAAAGGAAAAGTGGTGCATACATTTGTATTCACCTCCCTTGCTATGAAGCCCCTAAATAAGATCTGGTGCAACCAATTACCTTCAGAAGTGACATAATTAATTAAATAAATTCCACCTGTGTTTCAATCTAAGTGTCACATGATCCCAGTATATATACAGCTGTTCTGAAAGGCCCCAGAGTCTGCAACACCACTAAGCAAGGGGCACCACCAAGCAAGCAGCACTATGGAGACCAAGGAGCTCTCCAAACAGGTCAGGTACAAAGTTGTGGAGAAGTATAGACCAGGGTTGGGTTATAAAAAAATATCTGAAACTTTAAACATCCCACAGAGCACCATTAAATACATTATAAAAAAAAAATGGAAAGAATATGGCACCACAACAAACCTGCCAAGAGAGGGCCACCCACCAAAACTCACGGACCAAGCGGAGAGCATTAACCAGAGAGGCAACAAAGAGACCAAAGATAACACTGAAGAGGCTGCAAAGCTCCACAGCGGAGATTGGAGTAACTGTCCATAGGACCACTTTAAGGCGTACACTCCACAGAGCTGGGCTTTACGGAAGAGTGACCAGAAAAAAATTTGCAAACACGTTTGGTGTTCGCCAAAAGGCATGTGGGAGACTCCCCAAACATATGGAAGAAGGTACTCTGGTCAGATGAGACTAAAATTTTGCTTTTTGCCCATCAAGGAAAACGCTATGTCTGGCGCAAACCCAACACCTCTCATCACCCTGAGAACACCGTCCCCACAGTGAAGCATGGTGGTGGTGGCAGCATAATGCTGTGGGGGTGTTTTTACATCGGGCAGGGACTGGGAAAATAGACAGAATTGAAGGAATGATGGATGGCGCTAAACACAGGGACATTTTTGAGGGAAACCTGTTTCAGTCTGCCAGAGATTTGAGACTGGGACGGAGGTTCACCTTCCAGCAGGACAACGACCCTAAGCATACTGCTAAAGTAACACTCGAGCGGTTTAAGGGAAAACATTTAAATGTCTTGGTATGGCCTAGTCAAAGCCCAGACCTCAATCCAATTGAGAATCTGTGGTAGGACTTAAAGATTGCTGTACACCAGCGGAACCCATCCAACTTGAAGGAGCTGGAGCAGTTTTGCCTTAAAGAATGGGCAAAAATCCCAGTGGCTAGATGTGCCAAGCTTATAGAGACATACCCCAAGAGACTTGCAGCTGTAATTGCTGCAAAAGGTGGCTCTACAAAGTATTGACTTTGGGAGGGGTGAATAGTTATGCACGCTCAAGTATTCCTTTTTTTTTGTCGTATTTATCTTCAAAGTGGTAGGCATGTTGTGGAAAACAAATTATACAACCCCCCCCCCCCCCCCCCCCAAAATCTATTTAATTCCAGGTTGAAATAGAAAAAATGCCAAGGGGGGTGAATACTTTCGCAAGCCACTGTAGGGTGTAAAACATGTTTTGATTCAAGTCATGTATTATATTGAATGTAGACTACCTGTTCTGAGTGTGTTCATATTGTGTAAAATTCCCTTGGCTTAGAGGGTAGACTATTGGCAGTGTAGGCCTAGTGGAGGGTAAATGCAAATAAACGCTTTTTACCCACTTTTTTAGAAAAAATGCATTAAAATTAAATGGGAGCATAACATTTTTTTTACTGTGACCGGCAATCAGAGTTTACCCACCATTTTTTTACCACTAGGCCTACATCACTGGCTACAGGCTGGCCTATTTGAAGTTCATGGCAATACACATAGCCTAGTCTAATAATTTGACCGCGTGTGGAAGGGTGACCATCCCGCTTTTCCTGGGACAGTTTCAGCCCCATTTCAGGTGTTCCGACATTCCATGCTTCAAAAAAGGTCAATTTGTCAGCAAGACCATGAATTAATCTAGGCCTAATCATTGGCAATCACTGAATGTCATTAGGCACACTTTCTGGTGTTTTGTAAACAGATGTATATTTCCATTCATCAAATGGCGCGAGTACACATGCAGTTTGGATGCTGGAATTATTTTGGAGTGGATAAACAACTTTTTGAATCAGATGAAATTATCATGACTGGTTGTGTTCATGCCACATTAAAAGATTATTTATTTATTTTCACCATTTAAATGACTCTGCGCACACACACACACACACACCTGGTAGTAGTGAAAGATGGAGTCGGCCATGGAGTCTTTCCCTGGCATGGTATTGGTCCACAGTTTCTTCATGAAGAACACCTGATAGCTCAGTGAAGGCACTATACCTACAGATGGACGAGAGAGAGAGAGATTCAGGACATACTTCTCATTTTACATACTTCTCAAAATGTAATATCCAACGTTTCGACAGCTTGCAGCCAAGCTGTCTTCATCATACCCTGATGAAGACAGCTTGGCTCTCAAAACGTTGGACATTACATTTTTGCATCTGAGCTCCTAGTGTGCGGCTCTCCTTTATTTTCAAGTTTTCTACTCCGCTAGCCAGCACCTCGCCTAAATAGGTGTGCGTTTCTTTTTCTTCTAGAAAGTTCCCAAACCCAAGCTTAACCTTCACCCTAGCATTAACCCTTGCCACAACGTGTTGACATGACACACCATGTTTGATGAAATGTTTATGTGGCCCAACCCTGAAGGCCGCACTGGGTGCTGAAAGTTGGATCATCAATTCATCCTTAGGATTAATAGGATGGTTGGACTTTCTGTCTTTCTTTCTTGTGGACCTAGCAAATGTCAGATGCCTACAGGAAAGTTGAAAGGAAACTTCTTTGAGGCTTTAGAGAACTCATATTTTGATCAGAGTGACACAGATCTAAGATTAAATATGGTTGTTTCTCTGAGAAAATACCCCAAAATATCTTGTTGAATAAAGCAAATGTTTGTCTTGGAGAATTAAAGGTGATAAAGAACAGATCTAATCATGGATAATCTTCCTATGGGTAACCTTTCTACTGAATCTAGGGCCCTCTACAGTCCAGACATGTCTTTACCGTCCTTTGCAGGTCTAGCTTTTTTGATCCAGTCGGTTAGATGCCTTACAAAGTCAAAGAAGAAATCCCCCTCAGGCACACTGATGACCTGGAAAGAACCAGCAAAGGTCAAAGGTCAAACATAAATATTGATACAGTTTATCGAGAGTAATTTGAATCACCCTCACATTCCGACAGTAGTGAAATCTTACAAAAATAAAATTGGTGTAAACTCCTAGTGGAGGTATAAAGAGGTAGAGAATCTTTCAAAACAGTCCCGTTTTGAATTATTAAGATCTGCGACTCATACTGTAATACACTGTAATTATTTGGATAAATATTATGAAATTATATATATTATTTGGGTGTACAAGTACAAGAACACAGTCTTGTACTGATCCAGAGGGCAAGCTTTTGCATGGGTCGTAATGGCGTAATTTTCTGGTTGTAAAATTGTTTTCTAGTTGTAGAAACATCGGATTACAACCAGACACGACCAGATTGCAAACAGGAGGTCTTTTTTCATGAAGTCATCAAGAAGTCAGGAAAATATGTCATATTTTGGTTGGTATCTGGTCATATAAACAGATTACAACCAGTTAAATACATCACAATTTTACAACCAGTATACAACCTGACCGCAAAGTGAAAAAACACGTCCTAATGACATCATTGCATCAGTTTTTCTTGCTGGTGAGGCTTATCAGTAAAAGGGGAAACAGCCGCAGTGTTCTCCCCTGCGAGTTTGTTATTATTTTAGTTTTGCTTATGAAATGGAGAACATCCAGCATCACGGTAAAAAAAGTCTCAGTACATATTCTGCTGTTTTATCACACCTGCAATGATGTCCGAGGGAAAAAAACTGTGATCTTTGTTTGAAGTAGTTTCTTTGTTGTTGTAATATCACAAACGGACGTGGCAGTTTCACCACTGTGGATTTCAGATGTAATATCAGTCATATCCTAGTAGTGTACCTTGTCAGTGATCTTGACAAACAGGCTGAAGCCCTCAGAAGACTTGAGGAGCAGTCTGCCTGAGATGTTCAGAGAGAACTCTTTGGCCTTGGTACTCGACTCCACCTCGAAAGCCTGTAAAAAAAAGCTACATTTACACTATTTGCAATAAAATTGACCACACAATACATTCCAGGTTAGAATAAGTCAGCATGTGTGCTGTATTTGTCTCTGTTACCCAGCAAACACACAACGTTGTCTCAATGTTGACTTCACGTTTGGGCCTCATTGTGCCATTGTGACTTTGTAACAACATTGATGAGGTTGACCTCTCACCTCATCTGTGTCATCGGGGAAGAACACTTTGTGAAAGATCTGCGTGGTCTTGTGCTGGATGGCCTCCACCTCCACCAGGTGAGGCGGGTACTTCCTGTATCCATTACTGTATTAGTAAGGAGAGAGCATTATGGGTACAGAGCAGTATGGGTACTGTAGTACATCATGCTACAATTACTGTTGGACTGTTAGTTCACCCAGAGGAAGACAATAGAAAGACAAAGGAAGGAATATGAGTAAGATGGCATGGATCTGGAGTGGCTCTTGAGTTAAGAGCCGAATCCTTACTTGAGATCCACACACATAACTCAAATGTTTTTTTGTAAATCTCGGATGGATCTCAAATTAGGATTTGTCCCTTGCGTAAATACGTCAGTATTTTTCTCCTATGTTTACATGGCTGAGAAACTCAATAAAAAATATATACTTTTTCCAAAATGGTTAAACCTGTAATGTGTGTACTTGTCGAAACACTTAAAGTAAATATACTTTACAAGCGTGTAAGATATACCGTAAGGCCTTCTGGAGTCTCTGCATGCAGTCAGGGGCGAGGGGGTGGTGCTTCTTAGCCTGGAGGAACTTCTGGACGTGGGGTAGCAGAATGTTACTGGGAGGGAACAGACCTGTACAAAGCCACAGCAGCTCCCAGCCCTTCTCCTCACTGTACCTGCACACCCACCCACACACACAGGCAGGCAGACAAACACACGCAGGCAGGCAGGTAGACACGCCACAGCCACATACACACCATGGTCAATCCCCATATGACCACAACTTCCCTGAGAGACTACATGTGTGTGTAGACTGCACAGTCTAGACATACTTGATGTGGTTCTCGGTGATCTGTTTGAGGATCTGACAGTAGATCTCGTCTTTGAGTGGCTCCGCCTTCAGCGCTCCCTCAAAGATCTGGTCGGTTAGCTCGTTGACCGAACGCGCTCGCTTGGACGGGTAGTCACCCATATATTTCATCAGGGGTGCAGGGGAGCGGTCAAGGGCCATGACCAAACATTGACCACAAATGCTAAACACAGACATTAAACCATGATGCATCACTACATAATGTACACTGCCGTCGGAAAGAATTCGGACCCCTTGACTTTTTCATCAGTTTGTTATGTTACAGCCTTATTCTAAAATGGATGAAATAGTTTTTTCCTCATCAATCTACACACATTACCCCATAATGAAAAAACTGAAATATCATATTTAGATAAGTATTCAGACCCTTTACTCAATACTTTGTTGAAGCAACTTTGGCAGTGATTACAGCATCGTCAAGGCTTCGTTTTTGCTCTGACAACTGTGGGACCTTATATAGACAGTTGTGTGCCTTTCCAAACCATGTCCAATCAATTGAATTTACCACAGGTGGACTCCAATCAAGTTGTAGAAACATCTCAAGGATGATCAATGGAAACATGATGCACCTGAGCTCAATTTCGAGTCTCATGGCAAAGGGTCTGAATAGTTATATAAATAAGGTATCTTTGTTTTAAAATGTCAAAACACCTGTTTTTGCTTTGTCATTATGGGGTATTTTGTATAGATTGCTGAGGATGTTTTATTTATTTAATCAATTTTAGAATAAGGCTGTAACGTAAAGAAATGTGGGGTCTGAATACTTTCCCGAAGGCACTGTACATAATTTATTTTACCTTTATTTAACTAGGCAGGTCTGTTAAGAACAAATTCTTATTTTAAATGACGGCAGAACGACAGATTTATTTTACGTTATCAGCTCGGGGATTCGATCTTGCAACCTTTCGGTTACTAGCCCAACGCCCTAACCACTAGGCTACCTGCTACCATGACCTGTTGAAGTTTGCATCACATTTAAAGGGATAGTTCACCCAAATTACAGATCGGTTTCATTACCCAGTAGGCAGTCTATGGGCAAGGTTAGATAGCTGGCGATTGTCTCCAAATGCTAACTGTTTAGCATACAAAATCAATGCACGTCAATATGTTAAATGTAATGTAACCCCTCTTCAAAAGGGGAGACACTCTAGACCAGGGGTGTCAAACTCATTTCGCATCGTGGGCCACATACGGCCTAGGGAGATGTCAAGTGGGCCGGACCATTAAAATTATACCATACTCTGCTATAAATAACCAAAATATCATGTCTTTCCTTTGTTTTGGTGTAAAGAAGCACAAGAACATTAGGAAAATATTGAAATTTAATGAACTATCCTTTTACAAAACATTTCATGAAACACCTCATATTTCCTTAGACAAATATGCAATTTACTTTTATCATTCACAAATATGCATTGCAACTGATCCCACTGATTGTACAAAGGCACAAAACTTAACCATCTCACTTCAGTGTGGTATGGCAGGCTGTGGGTAATGTTGCTGTCGCTGAGAAGTTTGTCAAACTGACGATGGTTCAGACCTCTGGACCGGATGAAATTTACAGTGCGAACAACCACCTCCATGACGTGGTCCATTTTCAGCGACTTGCAACACAATGCCTCCTGGTGCAAAATACAGTGAAATGTCCAGAAACGATCTCCTCCATTAAGGGCTTGTACTTTGTCTTTGAACTTTGTCGCGACACCTGCTTTCTTTCCGACCATGGATGGCGCGCCGTCTGTAGCCAGGCTGACAGCGCGGGACCAGTCCACTCCAACTCTGTCCAATGCAGCAACGACAGAGCCGAAAATGTCCTCGGCTGTTGTGGTGTCCATCATTGGCACCAACTCAAGAAACTCTTCAGTAACAGTCAATGTCTCATCAACTCCTCGAATAAATATGGCCAGTTGGGCCACGTCTGTGATGTCAGTGCTCTCGTCAATTGCCACGGAAAATGCAATAAATGACTTGACTCTCTGTTTCAATTGACTGTCTAAATCTGCCGATAGTTCCGAAATCCTCTCTGCTATAGTATTCCTCGTCAGGCTAATATTGGCAAAAGCTTGTCGCTTCTCGGGACATACAAGTTCAGCCGCCTTCATCATGCATCGTTTAACAAAGTCACCGTCGGAATACGGCTTCGATGCTAATGCTATTTCGCTAGCAATTAGGTAGCTGGCTTTTACCGCTGCTTCACTGACTTCTCGGCTCTGGATGAAAGTTGACTGCTGTTTCCTCAGACCCGGCAGCAATTCGTTAATCTTATCTCTTCTCAGTTGTCCTTGCAAGCCGTCATATTTTTCGCTGTGATGAGTCTCGTAGTGGCGTCGAATATTATATTCCTTCAATACCGAAACTTGTTGCAAACACACCAAGCACGAAGGTTTTCCGTGCATCTCTGTAAATAAATAGGACGTGGTCCATTTTTCTTTGAAAATTCTACACTCCTTATCTACTTTTCTCCGTTTGGATAACGACATTTTGGCTAATGAGGGTGTAGCGGAGAGGTAGAGACCAAGGTATTAACAACGTCGTAACAAGCAGCAGATGGCGCATTGATACCGTCTGCTGTTTTCAGTCTGTCTCAGTGATGCGGCTTGTCTTCTACTCTGATGGAAAGAGTGCGCCCCTTAGCGGATAATCCATGAATTGCAGCGAATTAAAAATATTAATTCCATGTCTTTTATGCATTTTTTCCACTTTCAAATTATCCTGCGGGCCTGATCGAACCTCCTTGGGGGCCGGTTCCGGCCCGCGGGCCGTATGTTTGACACCCCTGCTCTAGACTAAACTGTTATAGACCTATATCCATCCTGCCCTGCCTTTCTAAAATCTTCGAAAGTCAAGTTAACAAACAGATCACCGACCATTTTGAATGCCACCGTACCTTCTCCACTATGCAATCTGGTTTCTGAGCTGGTCATGGGTGCACCTCAGCCATGCTCAAAGTCCTAAACGATATCATAACCGCCATCGATAAAAAACAGTATTGTGCAGCCGTCAACACCTCCTTTCCCAGTTCTCTGCTGCCAATGACTGGAACGAAAAGCAAAAATCACTGAAGCTGGAGTCTTACATCCCCCTCTCCAACGTTAAGCATCAGCTGTCAGAGCAGCTTACTGATCACTGTACCTGTACACAGCCAATCTGTAAATAACACACCCAACTACCTCATCCCCATATTGTTGTTTATCCTCTTGCTCTTTTGCACCCCAGAATCTCTACTTGCACATCATCATCCGCACATCTATCACTCCAGTGGTAATGCTAAATTGTAATTATTTTGCCTCTATGGCCTATTTATTGCTTTACCTCCCTACTCTTCTACATTTGCACACACAGTACATAGATATCTCTATTGTGTTATTGACTGTACGTTTGTTTATGTGTAACTCTGTGTTGTTGTTTTTGTCACACATCTTTGCTTTATCTTGGCCAGGTCACAGTTGTAAATGAGAACATGTTCTCAACTGGCCTACCTGGTTAAATAAAGGTGAAATAAAATACAAATTTATTTAAAATTGATTGTGTAGCTCAATAAAGTTACTTTAAGATGATTTGGGCATGAGGCATAAAAAGGTATTCGATACACAATAGCTGCAAGGCAGTAAGGATATCTATGAAGGCCAGTTGAGCCTCCTGGGAGAGCTCTTCCTGGGCCAGCACCTTCTTCAGCAGAGGCTGTTTGAGGGGCTCCCTGGTGCAACACCACAGACGCTCCTTCCCCCGGCCCTTAGTGATCATCACCCTGCTCAGAGTGCTCTTAGGAGGGGGTCTAGAGGGGGGGAGGAGAAGAGTGAGTGTGTAAGAGATAGTGAGTGAGTGTGAGTGTGCATGTGAGTGTGCATGTGTGAGTGTGCATGTGAGTATGCATGTGCATGTGAGTGTGCATGTGAGTGTGGCTACCTGAAATAGTCGTAGGAGAACTCCTCTAGGGTGTAAGGCTTGACCTTGTCCTCACTCTCAGCCAGGGCCATCTGAGACAAGTTGATTGACTCTCTTTTCTGGTCTGGAGTCATAGTTACCAGAGCCTAGCAAAGAGAGAGAGGGGGGAGAGAGATGCAGAGGGAAGGGAGCAAAAGAGAGAGGAAGAGTGAGATGGAGAAAAAAGGGACGAGAGATGGAGACGAGTGGGAGCAGAAGAAAGAGAAAGAGAGGTGGAGAGGGAAGGGAGCAGAGAGGAAAAGAGAGAGAAAGAAAAACTTCAGTAAAAGAGAAACTACAGAATAAGAGCTATAAAGGCAGTATGGAGCTTGGTAATTCCTGAGCTCATAATCACGGTACAAATTCCCCAAGTTTCCATAGATTTCCAAAATGACCCATGAGTACAGTTTCTAAAAGTTCCTGGAACTTTGGAAAACGACAGAGAATTTTGCAACCCTAGTCATGAGGTCACTCACCACGATGTCATACTGCGGCCGGGTGACTGTGGGAAGGACGTAGACGCAGTCGGCCGGAAAGTCTCCCTGCTGCTTGGTCCTGTCGTTGACCCCGTGAGCCCACCCCGAGGTCATGACCTGCTCGCCGCAGTGCTCGTCCAATAGGATCAGGTCGCCCCTGGAGAAACAGAGGAAGGTGGAGTCCTCGCCGCCCGCTAAGGGAACACATCATTCAATTAAATGGAAATTCCATTCAAATAACTTTATTGTCCCCTGTGAGGAAACGTCATGTGTGGTGGTGCTGAAAAACATGCCTCTGTACAAGAAAACACCAACAAAACCACAGTCATTTACCATACTTTCCCTCGTTTGCTTTGAAAATCATGACCTGTTCTTAAAAAGTGTTTCCAATGTTGATCAATGTGCATTGCCCCTGGGTAATAAACCTAATAAGTAAATAACGTACAGTAGGTTACTTACCGGGGTTGGGGCAGTCTAGCAGCGCAACCACAAACTTTGACCTCTTCCTGAGGCCTTCCAAAAAGGTCACAATAAGCTCACAGATGTCCTCTGCATTGTTTGAGGTGAACGTGTACTCGTCTCCTTTGACGGTGGCCAACGAGAAGCTCTGGCCCTGGAGCTTACCCCCTCTGTCAAGGGAAATTATTCATACAATATCAAAACAATGATACAGATTATAATATTGTTGTACTTATATTTTGTATGGGTCTAAACATGTGAAAATACTTTTTTTTCATCTTTCCATATTTTAGTTTGTTGTATAAAATCACAATCTTTGTATATTACAACTGAAGAAAATACGTATTTTTTATCATTAGTCATTACTGCGAGCATGCGCTGACCAACTAGCAAGTGTCTTCACTGACATTTTCAACCTCTCCCTGTCCGAGTCTGTAATAACAACATGTTTTAAGCAGACCACCATAGTGCCTGTGCACAAGAACACTAAGGTAACCTGCCTAAATGACTACTGACCCGTAGCACTCACATCTGTAGCCATGAAGTGCTTTGAAAGGCTGGTCATGGCTCACATCAACACCATCATCGCAGAAACCCTAGACCCACTCCAATTTGCATACCGCCCCATCAGATCCACAGATGATGCAGTCTCTATTGCACTCCACACTGCACTTTCCCTGGACAAAAGGAACACCTATGTGAGAATGCTATTCATTGACTACAGCTCAGCATCCAACACCATAGTACCCTCAAAGCTCATCAATAAGCTAAGGACCCTGGGACAAAACACCTCCCTCTGCAACTGGATGCTGGACTTCCTGATGGGCAGGGTAGGTAACAACACATCCGCCACGCTGATCCTCAACACAGGGTCCCTCAGGGGTGCGTGCTCAGCCCCCTCCTGTACTCCCTGTTCACTCATGACTGCACGTCCAGGCACGACTCCAACACCATCATTAAATTTGCCAATGACACAACAATGGTAGGCCTGATCACCGACAACAACGAGACAGCTTATAGGGAGGAGGTCAGAGACCTGACCGTGTGGTGCCAGGACAACAACCTCTCCCTCAACATGATCAAGACAAAGGAGATGATTGTGGACTACAGGAAAAAGAGGACCGAGCACACCCCCATTCTCATCGACGGGGCTGCAGTGGAGCAGCTTCAAGTTCCTTGGTGTCCACATCACCAACAATCTAACATGGTCCAAGCACACCATGACAGTCGTGAAGCAGGCACAACAAAACCTATTCCCCCTCAGGAGACTAAAAATATTTGTCATGGGTCCTCAGATCCTCAAAAGGTTCTACAGCTGCACCATCGAGAGCATCCTGACTGGTTACATCACTGCCTGGTATGGCAATTGCTCAGCCTTCGACCGCAAGGCACCTCAGAGGGTAGTGCGAACGGCCCAGTACATCACTGGGGCCAAGCTTCCTGCCATCCAGAACTTCTATACCAGGCGGTGTCAGAGGAAAGCCCTAAAAATGGTCAAAGACTCCAGCCACCCTAGTCATAGACTGTTCTCTCTGCTACCACACGTCAAGCGGTACCGGAGCACCAAGTCTAGGTCCAAGAAGCTTCTAAACTGCTTCTACCCCCAAGCCATAAGACTCCTGAACATCTAGTCAAATGGCTACCCAGACTATTTGCATTACCCCCCCTCCCAACCAACTGAATGAAAACATATCTAATTATCATTGACGAATATTGACTAAAGTCTATTGAGAGACAGGAATAGTAGCAGCATTACCTGCTACTGGACACAGCAGTGATCTCTGGGAAAGAGAGTTCCAAAAGGACCTGCTCCTGCTCATCCACAAAGTAGACCCCGGTCCAGTTCACTGCCACAATGACGTCATTCTTAGGCAGGCTGGGCCCTGAGGGGTTCAACGTTTACTTAGAGGTCATTTCAACCTACGTTTAGTCATGATATCATGAATACGATACAGGTCTTTCTCAGAAATATCATTAGTGTTACATCCCTTGTATTAAATTGGCCAAAACTCCCATAAATATCAACAGTAGACTTACCTGAAAATTTGAAGGCCTCGTAGAAGCGTGAGAAGAGTAAAGGCCACTTGAAACGAGCAAAGTCAACCACGTCCTCTTTCACCTTCTGAGGGTCCAACCGCTTCTGGGTGTAAACTCCCTGAGGCAGAGGAGGGGTTAGAGAGACTGTTTGAAAACTGGGTGTGTGAACGTATGTACTGTTCATAGGACAATATAGTCAAGTTGTAGTGGTAAAAACAAAGGTGGGTAAACACTGAACGCTGATTGAGGTGATGGCGACGATTAACAAATGCTAATTCAGAAAACAATAATTTGGCGTAGTAGACGCTTAAACGCTATTCACTAAAGCATAAGCAGTGGAAAAAGTGCTTACATGTGTTTACCCATTACATCCCTGATTATAGTGACAAATAGTTCAAAGGACAAATCATGTTGTAAGAGCACGAGAAACAGATTTGGGGTCAGAAAGTGAAGGGCACTGAGACTGATCCTTGGGGGACACCTACCTTTTTGTGGGAAGAGACAACTAGCTGGGCCCACTTGTCAGTGGTCTTGGCGGAGCTGATTTCACGGTCAGGAATGTAGGAGGGGATGAGGTTGAGGAGGCGCTCTTGGAGGATATCTGAGCCATATTCTACGTAATACTGCTGAGACGCCAGCTCCGCCAGATCCTCGTCCTGAGCAAGAGAGAGGGAGAGTGGATAGATGGAGTGAGAGATAAGGCTTTAACATTTTCATTATTTTACAAAAAAACATCAGAAATGAATGATACAGTTCATGTAAGGAAATTATTGAAATAAAGTCACTAGGCCCTAATCTGTGGATTTCACATGACTGGAAATACAGAAATGGATATGTTGGTCACAGATACCCTAAAAAGGAAAAGTAGGAGCGTGGATCAGAGAACCAGTCAGAATCTGGTGTGACCACCATTTGCCTCATGCAGCACGACACATGTCCTTCACAGAGTTGATCAGGCTGTTGATTGTGGCCTGTGGAATGTTGTCCCGCTGTGCGAAGTTGCTGGATATTGGCAGGAACTGGAACACGCTGTCCTACACATCCCAAACATGCTCAATGGGTGACATGTCTGGTGAGTATGCAGGCCATGGAAGAACTGGGACATTTTTAGCTTCCCGGAGTTGTGTACAGATCCTTGCGACATGGGGCTGTGCTTTATCATGCTGAAATATGAGGTGACGGCGGAGGATGAATGGCACGACAATGGGCATCAGGATCTTGTGCAATCAAATTGCCATCAATGACATGCAATTGTGTTTGTTGTCCGTAGCTTATGCCTGCCCATACCATAACCCCACCGCCACCATGGGGCACTCTATTCACAACGTTGACATCAGCAAACCACTAACCCACATGACGTTATATATGGTCCGCCATCGGCCCGATACAGTTGAAACCGTAATTCATCCGTGAAGAGCACACTTCTCCAGTGGCCATCGAAGGTGAGCATTTGCCCACTGAAGTCGGTTACGACGCCGAATTGCAGTCAGGTCAAGACCCTGGTGAGGACGACGAGCACGCAGATGAGCTTAGCTGAGACGGTTTCTGACAGTTGGGCAGAAATGATTTGGTTGTGCAAGCCACACAGTTTCATCAGCTGTTCAGATGGCTGGTCTCAGACGATCCCGCAGGTGAAGAAGCCAGATGTCGAGGTCCTGGGCTGACGTGGTTATACATGGACTGCGATTGTGAGACCAGTTGGACGTACTGCCAAATTCTCTAAAATGTTGTTGGAGGTGGCTTATGGCTGAGAAATTAATATAAAATTATCTGGCAACAGCTCTGTTGGACATTCCTGCAGTCAGCATGCCAATTGCACACTCCCTTAAAACTTGAGACATCTGTGGCATTGTGTTGTGTTACAAAACTGCACATTTTAGTATGGCCTTTTATTGTCCCCAGCACAAGGTGCACATGTGTAATGATCATGCCGTTTAATCAGCTTCTTGATATGCCACACCTCAGGTGGATGGATTATCTTGACAAATGAGAATTGCTGACTAACAGGGATGAAAACAAATTTGTTCACAAAATTAAGGGAAATAAGCTATTTGTGCGTATAGAACATTTCTGGGATCTTTTATTTCAGCTCATGAAACATGGGACCAACACTTTAGACGTTGCGTTTACATTTTTGTTCAATGTACATCAGCATTAACTAAATACCACATAAAAACGCCATCTCACATCATTCATAAACCTATAAGAGAGGAAGAATGGAAAAATCACAATCAAAGAGCAATTACCCAAATTTGCTCTCTCACCTCTAACCTCCCTCCTCATACATGCCTTCATCCCTCTGCCCTCATTCCCCACTCACCCTCTCACAGCGGTACTCGCCGAACTTGACTCCCCGGACAGTCTGCTGGTAGATGAGGTTGGTGGCCACACTGTCGTCGCCAGGATTGTGCCAGGGCGTGAAGATCTCCTTCCTGAAGAAAAGGCGCCACGGAGCGTTCCTCTCCTGGGCACCCTGCTCCTTGGCATACTGCTCGCACTGCGACACGGCATCCATCACATGGTCGCTGCCGCTGCCCAATGAGGATACCTGGGGGAGAGGGGGAAGAACGGACATTCAACATTGTTAATAAACGTGGGCTCGATAGCTTCTCAAACAAGTTTGTGAGACCGTATGCTTGAGTGAGTTATTGAGCAAGCAAGAGTGAGTGTGTCCCTGCATGCATACGTGTGTGTGCACATCTACACATGTCTCTCGAGTCAGATGAATTGACTGAGGTCCAGTCCAGTACCTTGTCAAACAGGGCGATGAAGAGGGAGAAACCGAAGCGGTCTTGGAGGCTGATCTTGTCGGCCAGGGAATTACACAGCTCGCTGGCTGTGGTGGCTGAGTCAGTCAGCAGGGTCTTAGTGGTGCCATCCATGAAGGTCACTGGCAACATGATGGGTATCTTCGACTTAGTGGCCTGGGGGGGTGATTATTTTTGATAAAAAACAACTACAGGCTACGCTTGAATGTCAAAAAACAGATATTTTTTACTATGGGCACCCTTGCACTTTTCTTAAATAATTATACATTTACATTTTTTGGGGTTTAAATTGATTTGATGTTTTATTGAATTTAACCTTTTTTTAATTAGGCAAGTCAGTTAAGAACAAATGGTTATTTACAATGATGGCCTACACCGGCCAAACCCAGACGACGCTGAGCCAATTATGCCCCGCCCTATGGGACTCCCAATCACGGCCGGTTGTGATACAGCCTGGCTTCGAACCAGGGTGTCTGTAGTGACACCTCTAGCACTGAGATGCAGTGCCTTAAAATGCTGCGTCCCTTTTCAACATTGCAGAACCAATTATATATTTGTTAACTTAAGTTTACAATTTTCATGTATAAAATAAAGACAAACGGCACTGTTCTGGAATGGTCAGCGTAAAGTCCAGATCTGAATCATATCTAAAACCTATGGAGAGATCTGAACACAGCAGTTGGTGGAGGGCACCCCTCAAACATTGAAGAATTAGAGCAGTTTGCTGCTGAAAAGTCGGTGTTTGTCAGCAGCAAACTTGACCAAAGGCTGTGCAACCAAGTCCTAGCTCCGGGGTGCAAATCATTTTATCCATGCCATTTGTCTTTATTTTCTAAATTAAAATGGTATACTTAGGTAACAAAAAATGTATTGGTTCTGCAATGCAGAAAATCCCATAACAAGGTGTGGTGACCAAAAGTTGAATTTAAATTTCAACACATTTTTGAAGAAATAGGAAATCATTTAAGTGCAAGGGTGGCAATATATTTGCAGTGGTGTAAAAATACTTGAACGTACTACTTAAGTATTTTTTGGGGGTATCTGTACTTTACTATTTCGATTTTTGACTACTTTTACTTTTACTCCGCTACATTCCTAAAGAAAATAATGTACTTTCTACTCCATACATTTTCCCTGACACCCAAAAGTACTCATTACATTTTGAATGCTTAGCAGGACAGGAAAATGGTCTAATTCAAGCACTTAAAGAGAAAATCCCTGGTCAACCTTACTGCATCTTATCTGGCGGACTCACTAAACACAAATGCTTTGTTTGTAAATGATGTCTGAGTGTTGGAGTGTGCCACTGGCTATCCGTACATTTTATAAACAAGAACATCGTGCCGTCTGGTTTGCTTAATATAAGGTATTTGAAATGATTTATACTTCTACTTTGGATACTTATGTATATCTTAGAAATAACATTTACTTTTGAAAACCAAATACTTTTTTACTCAAGTAGATTGTTACTGGGTGACGTTCACTTTTACTTGAGTAATTTTCTATTAAGGTATCTTTACTTTTAGTATGACAATTGGACACTGATCTCAATTTAGCATGTTCCACCTAATAATACGGGCTAGAACTTCCCCATGATTCACTGATCCTAGATCTGTGCGTACCTGCAGCTCGAGCCAAGATGGTGGCTGGGTCCTGGTGCAGTTCACAAAAGTCCTCCTCAACCTCTCCTCGCAGTATGGAGCGTAGCCCGGCGGACCACTAATCATGAACGTACGCAAATACTGAGGGAGGGAGAAGGGGGGGTGTCAGGGGTTAGAGACCAATGAGACATCCTGGGGCACATTCAGTGGATCCACTTTCAATTCATCAGGACTAGACCAAGACAAATGAGAGGTGTGTGTGTGTGTTCGCACACATATATGCATACATGTGTATATACGCTGTATGTGTGTTATTAAAAATACGAGGGTCTTACTTTGACAAACTTCTCGGAGGGAGCGAAGCAGCCAGCGCAGAGAGAGAGCAGGATCCAGCCACGTGCATGGCTACTCTTAGATGGGTTCTGGGTCAGCTGCTTACAGATCTGACAGTAGATCTCATCCCTGGTAATAGACACAACAGCCAGCCAATAACAGTGATGGTTAGGGGTCCCCATATTCAAACTAGCATACCACTTATAATACACGTCCAATATATTACTTAATCATTTCTTTGTGACCGGTGCAAACAATTACATTTACGTAATTTAGCAGATGCTCTTATCCAGAGTGACTTACAATTAGTGCATTCATCTTAAAATACTGTAGCTAGGTGAGACAATAACATATGACAATTTTAGTACATTTTCCTTCAACAAAGTATTTATCAGCAAAGTATGTGATACTAGCAAAAAACTCAGTGGGAAGTATTTAAGATAGTGTACTCTTTAAAGAGGTAGTGTTTCAGACATTTTCGGGAAGATGGGCAGGGACTCCGCTGTCCTGACCATTGGGGTACCAGAACAGAGAAGAGCTTTGACTGGGCTGAGTGGGAGCTGCCTTCCTGTAGGTGTGGGATGGCCAAGCTACCAGAGTTGGCAGAACGGAGTGTTCGGTTTGGGTTGTAGGGTTTGAACATAGCCTGAAGGTAGGGAGGGACAGTTCTCTTGTTGGTCCGTAGGCAAGCACCAGGGTCTTGAAGATGATGCGAGCTTCTACTCGAAGCCAATGGAGTGTGGGGAGGAGCCGGGTGACATGGGTTGAACAGGTGGGATGCGGCGTTCTGGATAAGTTGCAGCGGTTTTATGGCACAAGCGGGGAACCAACAGAGAGTTGCATTAGTCTAGATGGGAGATGACAAGTGCACGGATTAGGACCTGGCCGCTTCCTGTGTGAGGAAAGGTTGTACTTTACGGACGTTGTAGAGCATGAACCTGTAGGAGCGAGTATCTGCTTTGATGTTTGCAGAGAACGACAGGGTGTTATCCAGGGTCACGACAAGGGGCAGCGTGAAGTTGTCAACTGTGATGGAGAGGTCTCAGAGCGGGCAGGCCTTCCCCGGGAAGAAGAGCAGCTCCATTTTGTCGAGGTTGCGCTTAAGGTGGTGGGCCAACATCCAAGCACTATGGTGGAAGCTCAGATCATCAATGAAGGAGGGGAGGCGTGGAAAGAACAGATTAAGAATGTAGAGAAAAAGCATTTCTGAGTAATTGGTAGAATAAGTCAAAGGGTCGTAGGTCACCTGAGGACGGGCCTTAGGATGCCATTGCCGATGATGAAGTGCAGCTTCTCCAGGTTGGAGGTGGGCCGGTCCTCCAACATGCTGTTTCCCTGTAGGCTGTAATCACCGTCCATCAAACGCCGGGTCACCTATAGGGGAGAAGAGGAGGCGGTGCCAACAGGGAACAGTCATGCCATTGCCGATTACTTCCATTCAGTCAGTAGGATATTGGTATTGGTAAAGGCTGAGTTGGCAACGGGGGGTTCGGATTACAGGGGTACCCACAGATGCTGAACACCCCCATAACAAATCAGAGTACCCATATAATCTGTCAAATATTAACATGGGCATATCCATAAGCAGACACAAGAATGTTGGTCCAACCCACTATTTTTGGGATTGTGTGGCTCAGTTGGTAAGAGCATGGTGCTGCTAACCGGCATATACTATCATTATTATGTTTTTTACTATTATTATTATGAACGCTATAATGAGACACAAACCTCCTCAGTGATCTTGGACTTTCTCTTCAGTGTGAGAGAGACCAGCTTGTGTCTCACACTGTTCTTCTTTTGCCCACCACCACCTTCAATTGAGCTGTTCTGTAAGAGGGAGAGAAAGGGCCGTAGTTGAGCTGTATGTTGTCTGTAAGTCTGTCTGTGTCCTGGATGACATACACCAACAAATCCACCCATTCTACCAACGTCCTCCTTCTCATCTCCCCAATGCTCATTAAGAAATACTAGCGGCCATGACTGAAGGCAAACAAGAGTTGTCTTGGGGGTGGGGTTTGATGTGGGTCTTTGCCATTCAATTACAACAAGCAAGTGCAGTAGAGTACAGCGAGGTAAGCTATGCTAGCTTTGCTATGGATAGAACAAAGATTTGAAGTTGAGGACTTCTCCCCTCCTGACTGACACACCATCTCAATTTAGTTCTATGTGTAGGCTAAAGCCTGACCTTGTGTTTAGTCAAACTGACAGCAGCTAGCTAGCATAGCTTGTTGATAGCTGCAGCTGGCTATCATATCTAGCTGATATTTCTCTGCCAAATCAGTTATGGCAAGATAGCAAGAACCTGGAATGTGTTTAATAAGTAACTAATTCTACAGCACCTTGCTACGAAAGTAGCTTGCAACTTAGTGTATATTTACATTATGTGATGAAACGTTGAAACTAAGTGGCCAGTTTATTGCGTACACTGATCTACATTGAACAAAAATATAAGCGCAACATGTAAAGTGTTGGTCCAATGTTTCATGAGCTGAAATAAAAGATCCCAGAAATGTTCCATACGCACAAAAAGCTTATTTCTCTCAAATGTTGTGCATAAATTTGCTTACATCCCTATTAGTGAGCATTTCTCCTTTGCCAAGATAATCCCTCCACCTGACAGATGTGGCATATCAAGAAGCTGATTAAACAGCATGATCATTACACAGGAGTATTTCTGTCTGATTGGCGGGGCCTGGCTCCCCAGTGGGTGGGCCTTTGCTCTCCCAGGCCCACCCATGGCTGCACCCTGCCCAGTCATGTGAAACCCATAGACGAAGGCCTAATTAATTAATTTCAATTGACTGATTTCCTTATATGAACTCTAATTGTTGCATGTTGCGTTTATATTTTTGTTCAGTATAGTACCGGGTTGGACTCCCTTTGCCTCCAGAACAGCCTAATTTTTTTGTGAGCATGGACTCTACAAGGTGACAGATGCCAACAGTAAAGCATCCTGAGACCATTCATGTGTGGGGTTGCTTCTCAGCCAAGGGAGTGGGCTCACTCACAATTTTGCCTAAGAACACAGCCATGAATAAAGAATGGTACCAACACATCCTCCGAGAACAACTTCTCCCAACCATCCAGGAACAGTGTGGTGACGAACAATGCCTTTACCAGCATGATGGAGCACCTTGCCATAAGGCAAAAGTGATAACTAAGTGGCTCGGGGAACAAAACATTGATATTTTGGGTCCATGGCCAGGAAAATCCCCAGACCTTAATCCCATTGAGAACTTGTGGTCAATCCTCAAGAGGTGGGTGGACAAACAAAAACCCACAAATTCTGACAAACTCCAAGCATTGATTATGCAAGAATGAGCTGCCATCAGTCAGGATGTGGCCCAGAAGTTAATTGACAACATGCCAGGGCGGATTGCAGAGGTCTTGAAAAAGAATGGTCAACACTGCAAATATTGACTCTTTGCATCAACTTCATGTAATTGTTAATAAAAGCCTTTGACACTTATGAAATGCTTGTAATTATACTTCAGTATTCCATAGTAACATCTGGCAAAAATATCTAAAGACAAAGAAGCAGCAAACTTTGTGAAAATTAATATTTGTGTCACTCAAAACGTTTGGCCACGACTGTATATATCTCCATTCTTGTGTATTGTATTCGTGTTACTATTTTATTATTATTTTTAAACTGCATTGGGAAGGGCTTGTAAGCAAGCATTTCACGGTAAAGTCTACACCAGTTGTATTTGGTGCATGTTACAAATACAATTTTGCTTGATTTGAAAGCCCAGTTTCATTAGAGTAGTTATTTCCCAGGCAAGGACAAGTACTAACCACACGTCTTGTCTGGGGAAGACGTTCCAGTGTGCGAGTTCATTTTGCATCACCTGGTGCCCCAGGTGCTCATTTGAAACCATTCCATTGGTCCTCCTAAGGAGAGGTCTCCGCCTGCCTGAGGCACCGGGCCATGCAAAGCGAACTCGCCCAGTCTTTTCCCAGTTGTTAACTTAATTGCAGTCCGAACCAAATCCTCAAGTCATGACGCAGTCACTTACCAAACTCCATTTTGGATGAGACTGACTTTGACCAAAATGATCCTTTTTACACTTTGTACTCAAATTTGACACAAAAATAAATGTTTGTCTCAATCCCACATAGTTTTCAAAAGGAAAACTTGATTTTCAAGGGCAGTTGACCTTTAACCGCTCCCTTAGGCCAGTGTTTCTCAATCCCGCTCCTGGGGACCAAATTTTTTAATTTTTGCCCTAGCACTAACACATTCCAATAATGATTCCAATAATCAAAGGCTTGATAAGTTGATTAGTTGAATTAGATGTCTGCATGCTAGAGCAAAAACAAAAATGTACACCCGGACCAGGATTAAAAAACACTGCCTTAAGCCTTATTTATACCTTGGGCAAGTACACAAAACAAGAACGCAATTAGCGACGCTACTACACTATTTTACTTGAATAATTGCATTCTTATGTTGTGTATTTGTGTTAGTTATAAATTAGGCTTTAAACCCTTGCTATTATGTTCTCCCTCCAAAGGACATCCCTTCCTGTCCCATTTTAAATTGAATAGCTCACGATCAATGTTCCCTCTAAGCTGTGTGCATGTAGTCCCTAGACTGCTCCACCGCTCCCGGGACAGCCGGGTAGAAATATCAGTCCACAGAGTGAAGCACCAGATTGAACTTCACTCAACTTGACTGGTCAATTTTCTAAGGAATTCCTAGTCAATCGCCAAACATTTCTGTAAAAAAAGTTCATTTTTGATTTATTTGTCTCTGGCTGTTGAATGTAGATGCACCAGATTTAGCTGCGCTGCACGCCGGGGAGGCTAACTGTTTGAACCATTTCATGTGTCTGAAGGTACTCTGCCTTCCCGGCAGGCCCAGAGAGCAAATCTAGTGCACTGTCTACTGCTGGCCAATCAGATGGCTCAAATTACTGTGTCTGCAGCAAGGTAGCAGGCATAAAAGAAAGCTACAGAAAAGTTGATACTGTGAGATTTCAAAACATTTAAAACCATAAATAGAGACTGTCAACGAATACAGCAAAGAGCTTCTGTTTTTATGAGTGAGTTCATGTTTAAGTTCAGCATTGTCAACACTTTGTATTCAACACTTTACTAAGACATCAAAGTGTTCTTCCTATTTCCACTCAGTGCTACAAAAAGCACTGCTGCAGTAATGAAAAAGTAGGAAAGCATCGTTGTTATTATTAGCAGCTTAAGTCTTTTTTAATATCAAGGAATATTTCACTTTCTCGGTTCATACTGTAGGAGTAACAACAGGAATTTGTGCATGAGGCAAATAATGCGGTGCGACTCGGGTTTCACCATCAGCTGGAAGGCGGTCCCTTTTTGGTCAGTCAGTGGAGGAAAGGGGGAGCGAAGGGATGTTAAGAGACTGACCATCAGATGCAGGCACCATCAATCCAGTAAAATAAAAATAAAAATACAATTATTTAAATGTATGCTCACTCAGCTGTGCATCACAAGCAGTGGCAATTTTAGCATGTAAATCTTGGTGAGGCCAAAAACATAATTGTGGGATGCATGCCAGCAAAGCCACTACACAACACAACACTAAACAATACATTCATGGCACTATAACGGTGACAAACGGTGTTAGGGCCTACATAAAGCTATCCCAACAGCAGAGTCCAAACTGCAGTCCAAACACCTTACAAGCGGAGCCTTGTCTGGCAGAGAAACAGTTCATCCAGCCTCATTTACTGCCTTTAAAAAAACAAAAACATATCTGACATGGCTGACTTGCTTAAACAAATGTGGTTTCTACTGACAATTGAGATGTACAAACTATGGCATAAGGGGACAAGAGGCAATCCGTAATTTCGATTAAGACATTAATGAGCGAGCTAGGACGAACGTAGTCAATATAACTATTTGTTCAGCACTTTTGAAATGTACAGCGACGTTCTTCCTGTACACCAAGTCAGAACCGTAGGATAAATAAAGGGGGCATATAAGCAGAAAATGAAAGATCTACATTTCTCTAAAAACAGGTTATAGGCTACATGTGCACCACCAAGTCAGAACAGTAGGTGAAATTAAAAGGGGAAAATAGACCAAATTATTAGGGTGAGGCACATGGGCTACTAACAGCTTACTACACAACATACACTTAGTATTACTTTCTTAGCTATGGTAAATATATCTCCCTGGCATATTACATAATTTATGCAGCAGCATACAAGACATTGTTGGACTCACCTTGTGCTGTGTTCACAGCACTCACTTGAAAATAAAGGAGAGCCGCACACTCTAGAAGCTCAGATGAAAAAATGTCATATCCAACGTTTTGACAGCCAAGCTGTCTTCATCAGTGTATAATCACAAACACTCCGGGATGACTTGTTTATATAGTGTCAAATGACACACAGGTGTCTGTAATCATGGCCAAGTGTGGACTAATATCATTGGTTAATTCTCAAATATAAAAATGGCATACAAAGAACAGCATACAAAAAACTAATGGATAGCATTAGATCATCGATTCATTTTAGATTACACAAGCTTACAAACAATTACAATGGCAAAGTCACAATAATCACAAGAATGGCTTCAGATCAAAGTCTACGTTGAGACCGAAGGGAGCAAGGGTCTTTAAGTTAAAGATCCAGGCAGCCTCTCGTTTTAACAATAAATTATCAAGGTCACCCCTCTCCTAGAGAGGGTGACATGTTCGATGCCAATATAACCTAGAGACGAAATCGAGTGGTTTGCTTCCAAACTGGGTAAGTCAAGTTTTTGCACCTAATGGTGCTACGATGCTCTGAGATACGTACTTTTAATTCACGCTTTGTTTTACCCACATATTTTTACCACAAGGACAAGTTATAAGATAAATAACTGCCTTAGTGGAGCACGTAATAACACCTTTGATTGGGATCTGTTTCCCTGTTTGTGGGTGTTTGAAGGATCTACATTTATAAGTGCCATTGCATTGAGCACAGCCATTACACTTGTAGTTTCCATCCAGTAGGGGCGCAAATACACGTTGCTGAGGAATATCTTGGGGTGGTAAATCAGATTGTACCAATTAGTACCACTTTCTTCGCATTTCTGTCAAAATCTGATTGTTTTTTGCAAATTCTTTTGATTCGACAGAATTGGTTGTAGGGCAAACTATCTTTCAAGGGAAGTGGGTGACGACTGTCAGCCCTCAACAAACTGTTACGATCAGTAGGTTTCCTGTGAAGATCAGTGTATAGAACATTATTTTCACACAAGATCAGAAGTTCAAGAAAACGGATTTGACGTAGTAAATCTCAAATGTTCAGAACAGGAGTTAAGAAAAGCATGGAATGCCTGGAGCTGTTTTGCATCACCCCTCCATAGAACAAAAATATCATCAATATACCGTTTCCAAATAATGATTTTAGGCAAGAAAACATTTGAGAGGATTGAAAATAGACTGTTTCTCCATGTAACCCACATATAAATTAGCATAGTTAGGAGCCATGGGGGATCCCATAGCAGTACCTTTCGTCTGAATGAAGAAATAATTTAGAAACATGAAGTAGTTGTGTGTGAGTACTATTTCAGCCAATGTTATAATGCAGGCACTGGAAGGTAGTTCATTAGGGTCACGTTGCAGAAGAAAATGTTCCATAGCTTCAATACCGCCCTCTTGTGGAATATTTGTGTATAACGACTCAACATCAAAAGTAACTAACAAAGTATTCTCTGGGAGAGGATCAAGAGATTCAATGATAGAGATCATACTGCTGGTGTCCTTTACAAAGGAGGGGAGCTGTTCTGCTAGTGGTCTAATAAAAAAGTCAACAAAAGTAGATAGAGGGGCCGTTACTGCATCAATGCCCGCTACAATAGGGCGCCCTGGAGGTTTTGTAACATTCTTGTGTAATTTTGGTATAGAAAGTGGCAATTTTAGGGTGTTAATCTGGTGTTCTCTGGCAAATGCCAAACTGTAAGCACAACCCCCACCTGTAGACGTCGGGCCCTCATACCACCCTCATGGAGTCTGTTTCTGACCGTTTGAGCAGACACATGCACATTTGTGGCCTGCTGGAGGTCATTTTGCAGGGCTCTGGCAGTGCTCCTCCTTGCACAAAGACGGAGGTAGCGGTCCTGCTGCTGGGTTGTTGCCCTCCTCCACGTCTCCTGATGTACTGGCCTGTCTCCTGGTAGCGCCTCCATGCTCTGGACACTACGCTGACAGACACAGCAAACCTTCTTGCCACAGCTCGCATTGATGTGCCATCCTGGATGAGCTGCACTACCTGAGCCACTTGTGTGGGTTGTAGACTCCGTCTCATGCTCCCACTAGAGTGAAAGCACCGCCAGCATTCAAAAGTGGCCAAAACATCAGCCAGGAAGCATAGGAACTGAGAAGTGGTCTGTGGTCACCACCTGCAGAACCACTCCTTTATTGGGGGTGTCTTGCTAATTGCCTATAATTTCTACCTTTTGTCTATTCCATTTGCACAACAGCATGTGAAATTTATTGTCAATCAGTGTTGCTTCCTAAGTGGACAGTTTGATTTCACAGAAGTGTGATTGACTTGGAGTTACATTGTGTTGTTTAAGTGTTCCCTTTATGTTTTTGAGCAGTGTATATTTTTAAATCCTGAACAACAATTCATTGGCAGGGCAATTCAAGCAAAGCCAATATGCGGCGATAATGATTTGGGCCTATAGCCTACTTTACAAACATCATTGCTACAGTACTGTTTTTAATTGGTTAATGCTGCATTTGGCTTATATTTTTTAAGTCATGTTAAAAAAAAAATCTGAGCGGTACATCTCGACTTGCATTTTGACTCAAAGTGATTTTGACCCAGAAAAGGTTTGTGACCACTGTTCTAGAGTTTTCCCTTTACTGTGGCAATTGTGATCGAATCAACGCAATATTAACCACTTTCAATGCAACATACAGAAACAAAACAAACTACTGTAGGCAAGAGATTTGTTGTAGGCAGAGAGCATCGGAGTTGGATTCTATTGCATTGACATGCACTACTCAGCACGTACTCTATACAGACCAGTGCGGCCTAAACAATCAGAGCTGCAGTAGGTCTATATGCACATTTTGTTCATATACTTTGCTAGTTAGTGAGTTATTAGCCCAGTTGTAGATCATTTGTAGTCAGCAATGGGGGAGTGATTGCTTCCTACAAGAGGACAAAACGTATACATTTCTAGACATCTTTGAAAAGCAAGTCAGGTAAACATCTTTTTTTTCTCTTAAAGGTGGCAGTGTTGTATTTTGAGACAGGCTTGAATAAGCTAAGTAGCCAATAGGCCGCATAGTAGCATAATTTGTCTGATTCTCTGTAATAATGGTATGGGAATAATAATGCATTTTATTTTGCAAAGTGGTTTCTTGTATCAAATAACCCAACAGCGGAGCGGGTCGAGAGTTTAAAGTTCCTTGATGTCCACATCACCAACAAACTATCATGGTCCAAACACACCAAGACAGTTGTGAAGAGGGCACGACAACACCGTTTCCCCCTCAGCAGACTGAAAAGATTTGGCATGGGTCCCCATATCCTCAAAAGGTTCAACAACTGCACCATTGAGAGCATCCTGACCTGTTGCATCACCGCCTGGTATGGCAACTGCTCGGCAACCAACCGTAAGGCGCTACAGAGGGTAGTGCGTATGGCCCAGTACATCACTTGGGCCAAGCTTCCTGCCATCCAGGACCTGCCTACTAGGCAGTATCAGAGGAGAGCTCAGAACATTTTAAAAGATCGCAGTCACCCAAGTCATATACTGTTCTTTCTGCTACCGCACAGCAAGCGGTACCGGAGTGCCAAGTCTAGGTCCAAAAGGCTTCTTAACAGCTTCTACCACCAAGCCATAAGACTGCTGAACAATTCATCAAATGGCCACCCGGACTATTTACATTGACACCCCCCCCACCCCCCCCCCCCCATGTATAATCACTCTATCCCTGCCTACATGTACAAATTATCTCGACTAACCTGTACCCCCGCACATTGACTCGGTACCGGTACCCCCCACATATAGCCTCGTTATTGTTATTTTATTGTGTTACTTTTTATCTTATTTTTTACTTTAGTTTATTTAAGAAATATTTTCTTAACTCTATTTCTTGAACTGCATTGTTGGTTAAGGGTTTGTAAGTAAGCATTTCATGGTAAGGTCTACACCTGTATTCGGCGCATGTGACAAATAACATTTAATTTGAACAACATTTTCAGTTACCTCCTTGTCTGAAGGACAAGTGGATAAACAGGTTAATGTCAAGCCCTGTGTTTAATACAGGCCTCATGGAATGTAGACCTATATTGAAAATCACACTTTGGATGCTACTGAAGGCTGAATGATAGAACAGCTATTTCCATGTTAAAATTTAATGGGCTGCATTTTCTCCATTGTTTCTGATGGAAGGCCCCTCTGGTAGGCCTGCAGTATGATCAAATAGCCACAGTAGTCTACTTGGCCACTGTTAAAATTGTAACTTAAAGCGGGTACAACCTTAGTGTTCACAGTAAACGCGCGCTGGAAGTTGCACAGAATTTTCACGACATTCAAATTTGGGCAAAAAAAAAAAAATCACAAACACCTTTTTGCACACCTCCTCCAACTCCTCAACCCCACATTAGCTCACATCCTCCCTTTCATCCCTTCTCTTCCCACTCTACTCCAACCCACTCTCTCTCTTCTTCTCACTCATTTATCTTTCCTTTACCCCCTCCCCCACTCTTCCCACCCACATTCTATCCCCTGTCTCAACTATGTTTAGCAGAGGGGAAGCTGATCCTGAATCTGTACCTAGGGGAGGCTTCACTTCGGAGCTCACCCTCACCTCTGCCTCCACAGTCTGGAGCTCCTGCAGCTCTCTCTTGTAGGTCCTCTTGCTCAGGGTCTCGTAGATCTTGGTCATGACGGGGATCTTCTCTGAGCCGTCACTGATGGCGATGTGGTACTTCGGTTCAGGCAGGTCCCCCATGAACCTCAGCACCGTGATCCACACCGCCAGCGCTGCCTGGGGGATGGGGGGGATTGGGATTGGTTTTCAAGAGATTGTTTGGCCAAATTGCTAAATTATAGTGCATTCGGAAAGTACAGTATTTAGACCCCTTCCCTTTTTACACATTTTGTTACGTTACAGCCTTATTCTAATATGGATTAAATTCATGTTTTTGCTCATCACTCTACACACAATACCCCATAATAACAAAGCGAAAACAGTTTCTGACATTTTTGATAAATGTTGATATTTTTTAAACAGAACTATTTTTATTTTATTTACATAAGTATTCAGACCCTTTGCTATGAAACTAGCATTTTAGTTCAGGTGCATCCTGTTTCCATTGATCATCCTTGAGATGTTTCTACAAATTGATTGGAGTCCACCTGTGGTAAATTCAATTGATTGGACATGATTTGGAAAGGCACACACCTGTCTATATAAGGTCCCACAGTTGACAGTGCATGTCAGAGAAAAAAACAAGCCACGAGGTCGAAGGAATTGTCCGTAGAGCTCAGAGACAGGATTGTGTCTAGGCACAGATCTTGGGAAGGGTACCAAAAACATTTCTGCAGCATCAAAGGTCCCCAAGAACACAGTGGCCTCCATCTTTCTTAAATGGAAGAAGTTTGGCCACTCGGCCAAACTGAGCAATTGTAGGAGAAGGACCTTGGTCAGGGAGGTGACCAAGAACCCGATGGTCACTCTGACAGAGCTCCAGAGTTCATCCGTGGAGATGGGAGAACCTTCCAGAAGGACAACCATTTTTGCAGCACTCCACCAATCAGGCCTTCATGATAGGGATGTCAGAAGGAAACCAATCCTCAGTAAAAGGCACATGACAGCCCGCTTGGAGTTTGCCAAAAGGTACCTAAATACTCTCTGGTCTGATGAAACCAAGATTGAACTCTGGCCTGAATGCCAAGAGTCACATCCGGAGGAAACCTGGCACCATCCCTACAGTGAAGCGATGGTGGTGGCAGCATCATGCTGTAGGGATGTTTTTCAGCGGCAGGGACCAGGATCGAGGGAAAGATGAATGGAGCAAAGTACAGAGAGATCCTTGATGAAAACCTGCTCCAGAGCGCTCAGGACCACAGACTGGAGGGAAGGATTACCTTCCAACAAAACAACGACCCTAAACACACAGCCAAGACAATGCAGGAGTGGCATCTGGACAAGTCTCTTATTGTCCTTGAGTGGCCCAGCCAGAGCTCGGACTTGAACCTTATCGAACATCTGTGGAGAGACCTGAAAATAGATGTGCAGCTACGCTCCCCATCCAACCTGACAGAAAGGATCTGTTGAGAAGAATGGGATAAATTCTCCAAATGCAGGTGTGCCAAGCTTGCAGCATTATACCCAAGAAGACTTGAGGCTGTAATCGCGGCCAATGGTGCTTTAACAAAGTACTGAGTAAAGGGTCTGGATACTTATGTAAATGTGATTTTTTATTTTTGTATACATTTGCAAAAAAATCTAAAAACCTGTTTTTGCTTTGTCATTATGGGATATTGTGTGTAGATTGATGAGGAAAAAAACTATTTGATACATTTTAGTATAAGGCTGCAACGTAAGAAATTGTGAAAAAAGTCAGGGGGGTTTGAAAACTTTACGAATGCACTGTATGAATGTATATATATATGATTTTTAAGTAATTCATTTGCATTTTATTAAGCAAATTAATTACTTAAAAATCATATATATATACATTCATACAGTGCATTCGTAAAGTTTTCAAAACCCCCTGACTTTTTTCACAATTTCTTAAAAATCATACAATGTGATTTTCTGGATTTTTGTTTTCGATTCCGTCGCTCACAGTTGAAGTGTACCTATGATAAAAATTGCAGACCTCTACATGCTTTGTAAGTTGGAAAACCTGCAAAATCGGCAGTGTATCAAATACTTGTTCTCCCCACTGTATATACACACACATATATATATATATATATATATATATGTATGTATTTATATATATACACACACACATATATATTATATACACACACACACACACACACACACACACACACACACACACACACACACACACACACACACACGCACACACACACACACACATACATATATATATAAAAAGATAAGCACAAATTAAATAACTAAAATATAGTCATTGCATAAGTACAGTATTTTGCTCCCTGAGTCAATACATGCTAGTAACACCTTTGGCAACGATTACAGCTGTCTTCTTGGGTAAGTCTATAAGAGCTTTGCACATCTGCATTGTGCAATATTTGCCCATTATTATTTTCACAATTCTTCAAGCTCTGTCAAGATGTTGGTGATCATGGATAGATAGCAATTTTCAAGTCTTGCCATAGATTTTCAAGCAGATTAAAGTCACAACTGTAAATTGGCCACTCAGGAACAT
The DNA here is from genome assembly GCF_029448725.1 of Salvelinus fontinalis. NCBI lineage: Eukaryota > Metazoa > Chordata > Actinopteri > Salmoniformes > Salmonidae > Salvelinus > Salvelinus fontinalis. Next base: position 46,501,692 of record NC_074666.1, read on the forward strand.
TCACCGTCTTCTTGGTAAGCAACTCCAGTGTAAGTTTGGCGTTAGCAACTCCAGTGTAAGTTTGGCCTTGTGTTGGAGGTTATTGTCCTGCTGAAAGGTGAATTCCTCTCTTAGTCTCTGGTGTAAAGCCGACTGAAGCAGGTTTTCCTCTAGGATTTTGCCTGTGCTTAGCTCCATCCCGTTTCTTTTCATCCTGACTACCCAGTATCTGCTGATGTCAAGCATACCCATAACATAATGCAGACACCACCATGCTCGAAAATAAGGAAGCAGTTAGTTAGTGCTTTGTTGCATGTTTTCAAATATTAGTATTCTGTATATTTGTTTTTTTGTTTTCACTCCGTCATTTAGGTCATTATTGTGGAGACACTACAATGTTGTTGATCCATCCTCAGTTCTCCCATTACAGCCATTGAACTCTGTAGCCATTTGGGCTGAATACTTACGCAACGACTATATTTTAGTTTTATATTTTTTTATTTAACTTCCACTTTGACAGAGTATTTTGTGTTGATTGTTGACAATAAAATTACAATTAAATCCATTAAATCCATTTTGAAACATCCGGTTTGGAGCGAGCGGTCGCATTCGCATTCGCTCCGCAGGTAGTAAAACTTTTCATTACATTTCATTACATTTCATTATAGTACAACGGTTTGATTTGTCTAACCTTAGCAATTTCTTCTTAGCTAGCTACATAGCCGTCTTTGTATCAAAGATAATTGCGTAATTATCGTATTTCGTCGTCCTATCGTAGTCCACACTGCTATCTGCCCAGCAGCTAGCCAGCTAGCCAGCTAGCAAACGTCCACCGTCTATTGAATAGTAGTATAACTTTTCATTACATTTCATTATAGTACAACGGTTTGATTTGTCTAATCTTAGCAACTTCTTCTTAGCTAGCTACATAGCCGTCTTTGTATCAAAGATAATTGCGTAATTATCGTATTTCGTCGTCCTAACGCAGTCTACACTGCTATCTGCCCAGCAGCTAGCCAGCTAGCCAGCTAGCAAACGTCCACCGTCTACCGAATAGCAGCACTGTAGAAACTATTACACTCAACGGAACGACTTGATTAGTGTAGTGTTAGCTAGCTACATAGTTGTCTTTGCTGTCTTCGTATCCAAGATAATTGGGTAGTTCAGAGTGTGTAGTTTTAGAGTGATTATCTTAATTTACCGAGGTTAGCTAGCCAGCTATTTGTCGTCCTTAACGTAGGAAACACTGCTAGCTAGCCAACAGCTAGCCAACGTCTACCGAATAGAACTTCCGCACTCAACAACCCGGTCGCATTCCGCTTCGCTCCACAGGTAGTATCACATTTTCATTTCATTTCATTTCATTACAACGGTTTGATTTGTTTGATCGTAGCTAGCTACATAGCTAGCTACATAGCCGTCTTTGTATCAAAGATAATTGTGTAGTCTAGAGCGATTTTCTAGGTTAGCTAGCCAGCTATTGTCGTTCTTTTAACGCAACGTAACGTAATCAACACTGCTAGCTAGCCAGCTAGCCACCGAATAGCAGCCCTGTAGCAGCACTGTAGAAACTATTACACTCAAAGGAACGACTTGATTAGTGTAGTGTCAACACAACGCAGCCACTGCCAACTAGCCTACTTCAGCAGTACTGTATCATTTTAATCATTTTAGTCAATAAGATTCTTGCTACGTAAGCTTAACTTTCTGAACATTCGAGACGTGTAGTCCACTTGTCATTCCAACCTCCTTTGCATTAGCGTAGCCTCTCCTGTAGCCTGTCAACTATGTGTCTGTCTATCCCTGTTCTCTCCTCTCTGCACAGACCATACAAACGCTTCACACCGCGTGGCCGCGGCCACCCTAATCTGGTGGTCCCAGCGCGCACGACCCACGTGGAGTTCCAGGTCTCTGGTAGCCTCTGGAACTGCCGATCTGCGGCCAACAAGGCAGAGTTCATCTCAGCCTATGCCTCCCTCCAGTCCCTCGACTTCTTGGCACTGACGGAAACATGGATCACCACAGATAACACTGCTACTCCTACTGCTCTCTCTTCGTCCGCCCACGTGTTCTCGCACACCCCGAGAGCAGCTGGTCAGCGGGGTGGTGGCACCGGGATCCTCATCTCTCCCAAGTGGTCATTCTCTCTTTCTCCCCTTACCCATCTGTCTATCGCCTCCTTTGAATTCCATGCTGTCACAGTTACCAGCCCTTTCAAGCTTAACATCCTTATCATTTATCGCCCTCCAGGTTCCCTCGGAGAGTTCATCAATGAGCTTGATGCCTTGATAAGCTCCTTTCCTGAGGACGGCTCACCTCTCACAGTTCTGGGCGACTTTAACCTCCCCACGTCTACCTTTGACTCATTCCTCTCTGCCTCCTTCTTTCCACTCCTCTCCTCTTTTGACCTCACCCTCTCACCTTCCCCCCCTACTCACAAGGCAGGCAATACGCTTGACCTCATCTTTACTAGATGCTGTTCTTCCACTAGCCACATTGCAACTCCCCTCCAAGTCTCCGACCACTACCTTGTATCCTTTTCCCTCTCGCTCTCATCCAACACTTCCCACACTGCCCCTACTCGGATGGTATCGCGCCGTCCCAACCTTCGCTCTCTCTCCCCCGCTACTCTCTCCTCTTCCATCATATCATCTCTCAAACCCTCTGCTCAAACCTTCTCCAACCTATCTCCTGATTCTGCCTCCTCAACCCTCCTCTCCTCCCTTTCTGCATCCTTTGACTCTCTATGTCCCCTATCCTCCAGGCCGGCTCGGTCCTCCCCTCCCGCTCCGTGGCTCGACGACTCATTGCGAGCTCACAGAACAGGGCTCCGGGCAGCCGAGCGGAAATGGAGAAAAACTCGCCTCCCTGCGGACCTGGCATCCTTTCACTCCCTCCTCTCTACATTTTCCTCTTCTGTCTCTGCTGCTAAAGCCACTTTCTACCACTCTAAATTCCAAGCATCTGCCTCTAACCCTAGGAAGCTCTTTGCCACCTTCTCCTCCCTCCTGAATCCTCCTCCCCCCCCCCCCCCCTCCCCCCTCTCTGCAGATGACTTCGTCAACCATTTTGAAAAGAAGGTCGACGACATCCGATCCTCGTTTGCTAAGTCAAACGACATCGCTGGTTCTGCTCACACTGCCCTACCCTGTGCTCTGACCTCTTTCTCCCCTCTCTCTCCAGATGAAATCTCGCGTCTTGTGACGGCCGGCCGCCCAACAACCTGCCCGCTTGACCCTATCCCCTCCTCTCTTCTCCAGACCATTTCCGGATTTCCCTTACCTCACCTCGCTCATCAACTCATCCCTGACCGCTGGCTACGTCCCTTCCGTCTTCAAGAGAGCGAGAGTTGCACCCCTTCTGAAAAAACCTACACTCGATCCCTCCGATGTCAACTCGATCCCTCCGATGTCAACTACAGACCAGTATCCCTTCTTTCTTTTCTCTCCAAAACTCTTGAACGTGCCGTCCTTGGCCAGCTCTCCTGCTATCTCTCTCAGAATGACCTTCTTGATCCAAATCAGTCAGGTTTCAAGACTAGTCATTCAACTGAGACTGCTCTTCTCTGTATCACGGAGGCGCTCCGCACTGCTAAAGCTAACTCTCTCTCCTCTGCTCTCATCCTTCTAGACCTATCGGCTGCCTTCGACACTGTGAACCATCAGATCCTCCTCTCCACCCTCTCCGAGTTGGGCATCTCCGGCGCGGCCCACGCTTGGATTGCGTCCTACCTGACAGGTCGCTCCTACCAGGTGGCGTGGCGAGAATCTGTCTCCTCACCACGCGCTCTCACCACTGGTGCCCCCCAGGGCTCTGTTCTAGGCCCTCTCCTATTCTCGCTATACACCAAGTCACTTGGCTCTGTCATAACCTCACATGGTCTCTCCTATCATTGCTATGCAGACGACACACAATTAATCTTCTCCTTTCCCCCTTCTGATGACCAGGTGGCGAATCGCATCTCTGCATGTCTGGCAGACATATCAGTGTGGATGACGGATCACCACCTCAAGCTGAACCTCGGCAAGACGGAGCTGCTCTTCCTCCCGGGGAAGGACTGCCCGTTCCATGATCTCGCCATCACGGTTGACAACTCCATTGTGTCCTCCTCCCAGAGCGCTAAGAACCTTGGCGTGATCCTGGACAACACCCTGTCGTTCTCAACTAACATCAAGGCGGTGGCCCGTTCCTGTAGGTTCATGCTCTACAACATCCGCAGAGTACGACCCTGCCTCACACAGGAAGCGGCGCAGGTCCTAATCCAGGCACTTGTCATCTCCCGTCTGGATTACTGCAACTCGCTGTTGGCTGGGCTCCCTGCCTGTGCCATTAAACCCCTACAACTCATCCAGAACGCCGCAGCCCGTCTGGTGTTCAACCTTCCCAAGTTCTCTCACGTCACCCCGCTCCTCCGCTCTCTCCACTGGCTTCGAGTTGAAGCTCGCATCCGCTACAAGACCATGGTGCTTGCCTACGGAGCTGTGAGGGGAACGGCACCTCAGTACCTCCAGGCTCTGATCAGGCCCTACACCCAAACAAGGGCACTGCGTTCATCCACCTCTGGCCTGCTCGCCTCCCTACCTCTGAGGAAGTACAGTTCCCGCTCAGCCCAGTCAAAACTGTTCGCTGCTCTGGCCCCCCAATGGTGGAACAAACTCCCTCACGACGCCAGGACAGCGGAGTCAATCACCACCTTCCGGAGACACCTGAAACCCCACCTTTTTAAGGAATACCTAGGATAGGATAAAGTAATCCTTCTGACCCCCCCCCCCCCCCCCTTTAAAAGATTTAGATGCACTGTTGTAAAGTGGCTGTTCCACTGGATGTCATAAGGTGAATGCACCAATTTGTAAGTCGCTCTGGATAAGAGCGTCTGCTAAATTACTTAAATGTAAATGTAAATGTTATAATCCCTCTTTGTATCACAATAAAATGTTTTACAAAGAAATCCAAGAGGTCTGAATAATTTTGTAAGGCACTGTATTGGTTTCCTGACCCAGTAAGCAGTATTTGGACAGACAGCCATCTTTGGTTTGGTTTAACTGGCTGCAGTCACCAAATGTTAACTTGAGTATGTGCCCCCCCCCCCCCCCCTCCTCCACACACAAAAGTTCCATTAGGTATTAGCATGTTCTTAATTTCGTGCCAAAATTATCTCAAATTGATTGTGTGTGTGGGGGGGTAGCCTGAGTGGGGTTAAGGTAATATTCAGTTAGACACTCATGACTCAGGGCTCATGTGCAAAGCTGTAGGACCACAATGGCGAACACACACAAGATTGGTAAAAGGTCAAAAGTCAGAGGTCAACTCACCAGCTGGTCACCCTCATCCTCATGGAAGAGCAGAGGCTGCTTGAGCGGGCGCCGCACGTATGTGTGTGTGGTGGTGCCCTGGAAGTACATGGTGGCGAACTTGGAGAACTTGTACTCTGACAGGTCCTCTTCCTCGTCGTCAGGCAGAGGGAGAGCTTCGTCTAAGTCCTCCTCCTCCCCCTCGGCCCGCAGAGCCACTTCCAGGTCCTACAACACACCCATGTAAACAGACACAGAGACACAGAGGCATGCATAGAGGCACATGTGTGCACACACACATAGGCACACCAGTGGCATAGCGCAGTTTTGCGGAGGCTGCGGGTGTGTGTGCTACGCCAGTGAGGCACACATGTAGGCAGGGATACAGGCAGGTGCATCCACCCACCCACGCACAGACAGACAGACAGACATATACATCAAGGCACACAGACACACACATCCTACATCTAAACCCATACCCCTTACATCTATACCCCTACCCCTTGCACATACACCACTGTACCTACACAGACAGTATCTACTGCCATACTTCCCACCACCGCCCCTAACCCCCCCCCCCCCCATCTCACCTCGAAGCCGGCCGGCCCCTGTCCCTCCAGGTTGGGCAGTGCCCCTGTGTTCCCCAGGAAGCCAAACATCTGGTCCACCATGTCTGAGTGGTCCACAGGCTGCTGCCTCTCCCGCTCCACCTGTTGGGTTGAGGTTGAGTTATAGGCACAGAGTAAAAACAAAAGACAACAAACATATAACACAGGGTACTCGATGTGTAGCTTGGACAGCATGAACCGATCTGGGACTGACTATTGCATATGCAGGTGAGGAAGAGAAAACCAAAATGGGTAATACATTGATCATGTTAATAATAAAAACGTAAGTCAACAGAGTATGATATGAAAGTTTACCAGATAAACTAAAGACAAGATATTGGGTAATATTAATATTGAATAGGTTAATTAATAGGCTATTTTAGCTTGTGAGCTCTACTTCTGGTTGAAATAATTGAAAACCTCCACATAACCTCTTTATAGAACAAATCTTAACATTACATTTAAGTCAAATTTGTGACCTAACATCAATTCATGACTAAGGGAAAATTTGACTAAAGTGGAAGTTAAGATTTGCCCCTAAGTAAACAATTAAGGTGCTTTAGGAACCTGTTCCACCATCTCCTTCTTTCGTCGTGCCTCCTCCCGTGCCTCCATCTCCCTCTCCTCCTCCTGGCGGGTCAGCTCAGCCAGGCGCTCCTTGTGACTCCTCTCGGCCTCGGCCCGCGCCCGTCGCACCGTCATCTGGTTCCTCAGGCGCTCCTCCTCGACCAGACGCTGGCCCTCTGCCTCTTGGCGCCGCCGGTGCTGAGAAATGAGGGAGAGAGTTGTTTAAATCACTTACAAATTCTCATAAATGTTCTTAAATGTTTCTAGAAGCTGGTAAGACGAGGGGTGGGGGTGTGTGTCTTTTTGGCAATAACAGCTGGTGCGCGAAGTCTAATATTAAAGAAGTCTCAAGGTATTGCTCACCTGAGGGAGAGTACCTTATGATAAGCTGTAGACCACACTATCTACCAAGAGAATTCTCCTCTATATTATCCATAGCTGTCTATTTACCACCATAAACCGATGCTGGCACTAAGACCACACTCAACCAACTCTATAAGGCCATAAGCAAACAAGAAAAGGCTTATCCAGAAGTGGCACTCCTAGTGGCCGGGGACTTTAATGCAGGCATACTTAAATAAGTTTTACCAAATTTTTACCAGCATGTCACATGTGCAACCAGAGGGGAAAAAAACTTGAGACCACCTTTACTCCACACACAGAGATGTATACAAAGATCTCCCCCGCCCTCCATTTGGCAAATCTGACCATAAAAAACTAAAGCAGGAAGTACCAGTGACTCGCTCAATACGGAAGTGGTCAAATGACACGGATGCTACGCTACAGGACTGTTTTGCTAGCACAAACTGGAATATGTTCCCGGGATTCATCCAATGGCATTGAGGAGAATACCACCTCAGTCATCAGCTTCATCAATAAGTGCATCGATGACGTCGTCCTCACAGTGACCGTATGGACATATCCGAAACAGAAGCCATGGATTACAGGCAACATCCGCATCGAGCTAAATGCAAGAACTGTCGCTTTCAAGGAGCGGGACACTAATCCGGATGCTTATAAGAAATCCCGCTATGCCCTCAGACGAACCATCAAACAAGCAAAGCCTCAATACAGGATTAAGATTGAATCCTACTACACCGGCTCTGACACCCGTCGGATGTGGCAGGGCTTGAAAACTATTACGGACTACAAAAGGTAAACCCAGACGCGAGCTGCCCAGTGACGCGAGCCTACCAGACGAGCGAAATGCCTTTTATGCTCGCTTCGAGGCAAGCAACACCGAAGCATGCACAAGAGCACCAGCTGTTCTGGATGACTGTGTGATAATGCTATCGGTAGCTGATGTGAGCAAGACCTTTAAACAGGTCAACATTCACAAAGCCGCAGGGCCAGACGGATTGCATACCGCCTCAAAAGATCCACAGACGACGCAATCTCAATCGCACAACCACAATGCCCTTTCCCACCTGGAAAAAAGCAACACCTATGTGAGAATGCTGTTCATTGACTACAGCTCAGCGTTCAACACCATAGTGCCCACGAAGCGCATCACTAAGCTAAGGACCCTGGGACTAAACACCCCCCTCTGCAACTGGATCCTGGACTTCCTGACGGGCCGCCCCCTGGTGGTAAGGGTAGGCAACAACATGTCTGCCACGCTGATCTTCAACACTGGGGCCACTCATGGGTTTGTACTTAGTCCCTTCCTGTACTCCCTGTTCACCCACAACTGCGTGGCCAAACACGACTCCAACACCATCATTAAGTTTGCTTACGACACAACAGTGGTTGGCCTGAACACCGACAATGATGAGACAGCCTAAAGGGAGGAGGTCAGAGAACTGGCAGTCTGGTGCCAGGACAACAACCTCTCACTCAATGTGAGCAAGTCAAAGGAGCTGATCGTGGACTACAGGAAAGGGCGGGCCGAACAGGCCCCCATTAACATCGACAGGGTTGTAGTGGAGCGGGTCGAGAGTTTCAAGTTCCTTGGTGCTTGGTCCACATCACCAACAAACCATCATGGTTCAAACACACCAAGACACTCGAAGAGGGCACGACAAAACCCCTCAGGAGACTGCAAAAATTTGGCATGGGTCCCCAGATCTCAAAAAGTTATACAGCTGCACCATCGAGAGCATCCTGACCTGTTGCATCACTACCTGGTATGGCAACTGCTCAGCATCTGACCGTAAGGTGCTGCAGAGGGTAGTGTGTACGGCCCAGTACATCACGTGGGCCAAGCTTCCTGCCATCCAGCACCTATATAATAGGCGGTGTCAGAGGAAAGCCCATAAAATTGTCAGAGACTCCAGTCTCTCAAGTCATAGACTGTTCTCTCTGCTACTTCATGGCAAGCGGCACCGGAGTGCCAAGTCTAGGAACAAAAGGCTCCTTAACTGCTTCTACCCCCAAGCCATAAGACTGCTGAACAATTAATCAAATGGCCAATGGACTATTTACATTGACACCCCCCCACCCCCCCATTTGTTTTGTACACTGCTGCTACTTACTGTTTATCTGTGCACAGTCACTTCACCCCTACCTACATGTACAAATTACCTCAACTAACCTGTATCCCCGCACACTGACTCTGTACCAGTACCCCCTGTTTATAGCCTCGTTATTGTGTTCCTTTTTATTATTTTTTACTTTAGTTTATTTGGTAAATATTTTCTTAACTCTTCTTGAACTGCACTGTTGGTTAATAAGGGCTTGTAAGTAAGCATTTCACAGTAAGGTCTATACTTGTTATATTCGGCACGTGTGACAAATACAGTTTGATTTGATCAGATTTAAATTGCCTTACTCTAGCCCTGTTGCCTTGCTTTGTGTCTGTGTGGCTATCTCTGTGTGTATGGGCTATGCCTATGAGTAGTGTAGCATCTTACCTCTGCCCTGAGTCTCTGGGTAACCCTCCGTGCGATCATGCCCCGGGCGTATGCCTGGATGGTGATCACCGCATGCAGCTGCCTCCAAAAAGACTGCCTCACCATGAAACCACGGCAACGGGCCTGTATTTGAGTGACGCAAGTCCTGGCCAATTGGTAGGTGACAAAGAGTTTTCTTGATCTATAGAGGGCTTGGAGGCGCAGGAAGCCGACCCTCATCTGGTGAGGAGACACCAACAATAGTCTCAAACACCAATATAACATTCTAACAAAATAACTACACCAATATAACACAACTATAACGTTATGGCAACATAACTACAACCCATAATTCAGTAACTGTGGGACGTTCTTTTAAGGAATGTTCATTAAGGGACTAAATGTCATTCCTGCCCAGGGATATGTCCAAGTGAACCATCCAGGAAATGGACGGTTGTGAAATGTCAGTAATCATGGGTATAGAAGAACTCACCGCACTGTAGTCCTTCCTGCACCGATAGCCGCGCCACATTTTCTGAATGAGTGTCACTGACCTCCTCACCCTCAGGAAGTTAGTCCTGGAAAACACACAGGGGGAGGGGTGGGGAGAGGTGCATATGGAAACATATTATATAATACTGTAGCTCTCAAACACAACATTTGTGAATTGAAATATCCAGACAATTCAACGGTGGTATCTGAATTCGATCTATGAGGGACAAGTTAAACGTTGTCCCTAAGTACAATATGGATAAACAAAACAAAGATAGTAACTTAAAGAGGCTCCTTCCCCGAATCCCCACCCCACCACCCCCGCATGTCCCCTTTTCCCCCTTCTCACCCTCCCTCTTGCCCCTCCTCTTTCCTCTCCCCCTTTTTCTATCCCCTCCAGCCTCCCCCTCCCCTCCCTCCTTCCTCACCTCTCCTTCATTCCTCGTACAGCCTTTTGGATGAGGATGGCCTTGTCAGTGATGGCCTTGTCCCTGTCTATCTCCAGCTGCATGTCATGGTGGTCCTGAGACGGAGAGGGAGAGAGAGAGCGATGGGAGGCGGGAGTGAACGAGATAGAGAGTGCACTGTTTATTTTATCGTAATATGTGTAATAATGTAGGTGCAAATATGATAGTATGTCGATTTACAATCAATGAAATCTAGTCACCTTAAGAAAGATCTTGGTCTTCCCAATCTCCCAGTCGTCATCTCGTCCAAGAACAGCCTCCACTATCTTCTGACACGTCCCTCTCAGGTCCTCCTATGAGAAAACACCAGGGAATGAATGACACCTCTCTGAACTAATAGCTATCCTGAAGTAGAGTAACATAACATAGTAATATATATTCGAAAGTGACAGCAGGGTTGTGTTCATTAGGACAGAAAACAGATGTTCTAAAACGTTTTGGAACAGAAAACAAGCGTTTCTTATTGGAAAAGTCCAGGAGGCCCTCGTTTCAGTCTGTTTTTTTTTCTTTCTCGTTTGGTGCCTAATGGACAGGGCCCAGCTCTGCTAACCTGTCTGTTGGCAGGTTTGACTCCGGGCATGAGGACACGGTAACGGTCTACGAACTCTCCGAATGTGTATCTGATGGGGTAACCGGCGCGTCTGATACGAATGGTCTCCATCATCCCAGAGTACCTCAGCTGACGCACACACAGCTCCCTGTCAAACAGCTAGATGGACAGACACACAAACATAGTTAAAGAGAACAGCTGTAAGTGAATGGTACACGAACATCGTGACACACACACACACAGGCACAGGCACGCAATCACACACACAATCACACGCACAGGCATGTACACACACATGCACGCACACACACAGGCAAATACACCCCCACCCACACTCTTTCACACTAGTGTGTTCGTCAGGTTGGACTCACCATGGGTTTCTTGAGCTCGTTGGGTTTGATGCAGCGGACAAAGAAAGGCTGACATACATTGAGGGTTCTCATCAGCAGCTCCAGAGAAAGCTTGAACTGGCTGCTCAGAGTAGGGGTTCGCTTCCTGGTCTCCATACCCTGGCAACACACACACACACACACAGAGCAATGTATTTGTCATTTTAACAACCTGACCCTGACACTTTGTTTGCTAATCTGAGGGAATGGGGCTGGGAAAATTTAACCACTCTAAAATTCATAGACCGAGCTATGGATGAAAGGATTGCCATGTATAAGTCATATTCTTCAAGAATCAATATGTATACCACAAATTGAAATGACAATTGAACAACAGCACCCACAAGTAGGCTACCAGTGCGGCAAGTGCCACTGGCTGCTGGTAAGCTTTTTTGACTTGGACATACATTTTTGCCGACACATGCTAACCTTTGTTTAACCAGCTAACAGCTGCTCTTAGAGAAAATGTGTTTGGAGTTACCTTTCTAATAGGCTATGCCAGAGATTACACTTCCTCCTCCAATTTTAATGTGGGGAGGTAAAAATAATGAAAAACTATCTACCAAATCTATTCATTTTAAAAATGTTGATTTTATTTTTTAACCTTTATTTAACTAGGCAAGTCAGTTAAGAACAAATTATTATTCACAATGACGGCCTGCGGGGACGGGGACTTAAAAATAAAAATATAGGACAAAACACACATCACGACAAGAGAGACACCACAACACTACATAAAGACACACCTAAGACAACAACATAGCATAGCAGCAACACATGACAACACAGCATGGTAGCAACACCACATGACAACAACATGGTAGCAGCACAAAACATGGTACAAACATTGTTGGGCACAGAAAACAGCACAAAGGCAAGAAGGTAGAGACAACAATCACGCGAAGCAGCCACAACTGTCAGTAAGAGTGTCCATCATTGAGTCTTTGACTGAAGAGATGTGTGTGCTTTGGGGACATTTAACAGAATGTGACTGGCAGAATGGTGTTGTATGTGGAGGATGAGGGCTGCAGTAGATATCTCAGATAGGGGGGAGTGAGGCCTAAGAGGGTTTTATAAATAAGCATCAACCAGTGGGTCTTGCGACGGGTATATAGAGAGGACCAGTTTACAGAGGAATATAGAGTGCAGGGATGTGTCCTATAAGGAGCATTGGTGGCAAATCTGATGGCCGAATGGTAGAGAACTTCTAGCCGCTCTAGAGAATCCTTACCTAACAATCTATAAATTATTTCTCCGTAATCTAGCACGGGTAGGATGGTCATCTGAATCAGGGTTAGTTTGGCAGCTGGGGTGGAAGAGGAGCGATTACGATAGAGGAAACCAAGTCTAGATGTAACCTTAGCCTGTAGCTTTGATATGTGCTGAAAGAAAAACAGAGTTCAGTCTAGCCATACTCCCAAGTCCTTGTATGAGGTGACTACCTCAAGCACTAAACCCTCAGAGGTAGTAATCAGACCTGTGGGGGAGAGGGGCATTATTCTTACCAAACCACATGGCCTTTGTTTTGGAGGTGTTCAGAACAAGGTTAAGGTCAGAGAAAGCTTGTTGGACACTAAGAAAGCTTTGTTGTAGAGTGTTTAACACAAAATCCAGGGAGGAGCCAGCTGATTATAAGACTATCATCTGCATATAAATGGATGAGAGAGCTTCCTACTGCCGTGTGGCCCAGGATCAACCCCTGGGGTAATCCCTTGGTTACAGGCAGTGGCTAAGACTGCAGATGTTCTGACTTTATACACTGCACTCTTCGAGAGCGGTAGTTAGCCAACCAGGCCAAAGACCCCTCAGAGACACCAATACTCCTTTGCCGGCCCACAAGAATGGAATGGCCTACCGTATCAAAATCTTTGGCCAAGTCAATAAGAATAGCAGCACAACATTGCTTAGAATCAAGGGCAATGGTGACACCATTTAGGACCTTTAAGGTTGCAGTGACACATCCATAACCTGAGCGGAAATCAGATTTCATACCAGAGAGAGAGAAAATACTACAGACATCAAGTAAGCCAGTCAGTTGATCATTTATTTGTTTTTCCAACACTTTTGATAAACAGGGCAAAATAGAAATTGGCCTATAACAGTTAAGATCAGCTTGATCTCCCGCTTTAAATAAAGGATCCACAGTGGCTGCCTTCCAAGCAATGGGAACCTCCCCAGAGAGGAGAGACAGGTTAAAAAGGTCAGAGATAGGCTCTGCAATGATAGGGGTGGCAACCTTAAAGAAGAAAGCATCTAAACCATCTGAGACAGATGTTTTTTAAGGTCAAATTTAAGGAGCTCCTTTAGCACCTCGGACTCAGTGACTGCCCGAAGGGAGAGGTGAAAAAGAGGGAGGCGCATCGGGGCTAGTCGCATCAGAAGGGGTGGGAGATGAGGAAATGTTGGACGGACATCGACTTCCGGATAGCTTGAGCGCACTTATTTCTCATTTTGCCTGAACGAGAGCCAGTCAGCCTGACTATTCATGTGCCGGGCTTTTCGCAAAATGGGACTCTTGAGGTGGAGTAACTCTGCCAGATCACGGTCGAACCAGGGGCTGAACCTGTTTTTAATTCTCATTTTCTTAATGGGGGCGTGTTTGTTAACAATACCACTGAAAGTATTAAAAAAAAGGTCCAAGCGACAGAGGGGATCAAGCTGATTCTGTACCATTTTACAGAGGTCAGTTATTGAAGGACGGCTTGATCTCCTTGCCATTATCTGATAAGACAAGACATGCACATTTAGTTTTTTGATAACATATGATGGGGGTCCCTGGGTTACCGGTTTAACTGGGAGGGGGTCACTGGGCAAGAAAAGGTTGAAGACCCCTGGTGTAAACTCTAAACACAACTCTAAATCACAGTATTTCTCAAATAGTGGGTTGGGACCCCCTGCTGGGTTGTGGCCAGTTCCTGCTAGGTCACAGTGACAAATTACGTGGTCACAGATGAAAAAAAATATTTGAGAATCACTGTTTTAATATTAGTACCACTGGGGTGAAGACTGAAAAGAAAGAGGGACAGAAAAAGGTTTGAGTTCCAGAGGATGGATGGATGGATGGTTGGAGGGGAGTTTTGGGAGAAACACAAGATACACAAGGTTTGTTGGTAGCAGTGAGATCTGGGTTTACCCAGGGATGTGAATAAACCCTGGATGACTGACAGGGTGCGTCGCCATCTTGGTACTCCTCTTCCATAGTAAAAAATAGTTTTTGGAAGCAATATAAATGCATTTATTAATGTCTAGATTCGTTTTTGACACTTATTCTATTACAGACACCTTAATGCATACTTTTAAATTATATGCAAGCTAAAAAAAAAATGATATCTTATTTTATTTATTTTGGAGATGACTACTAATGTTACTGTCCCCACTACAACAAAAAAATACTTAAATACATGTTATTTCGTTCTTGAAACATTTAATTGAAATGCTGTATAATTCCATTCGTTCCTATGGAGGACTGCTTCTACTTGGGAGTGCCAACATGGCCAACCGGTTGCTTCAAAGCCTCTCAATGGCCAATGCATAGCATCAGCAATCCAGGGTTTACATACAGAATTGTTTTACCACAGAAGGAATGGCCGTTGTTTACCTTCGGAGAAGGAGTGGTGGGCGGCAGATAGCCACACAGAAACTGGGGTCAGACAGAACAAAATGAGAGAAAGAGATGAAGATAGGCATGGCTAATACCACCGCTCCCCTAATGCTAAGGGAAACAATAGTAGTAGGAATAGTAAAGAAAAGTAAGAATTGAGCGTGATCGCTTGATGACATCATCACTGGGAGACAGAACACTTCAAACTATAGGTCACAAAAGATGTCATAACCATAGAAAAACAACGGGGTACGCTTTTAAAATGGCTACCGGTCCACCCATTACAGACCTGTTGACTTGAATGGGGAGGCACGTTCTAGTTATTGTATTTATATAGTCTAAACCTTCTCTGGAATTCCACCATCGTGACCTACTCTAAGCCTTTCGCCCTTATGCTTCGTGGACACAGCCTGGTGGAGTGAGTAGGGAAAATACATTCAGGGTGTCATCGTAACATCATCACTATGTGACCACCAGACACGTCATCTCTCACCATGGTGACGTCAGCCTGGAAGATCTGCTTGATGAACTTGTTCTTGGAGGAGTGGACCAGCTGGATAATGTCAGTGTGGAGGCTGTCACGATTCTTCTCCAGGAAGCCTGAAACACACAGGAGTCAGCCACGTCCAATCCCAAACAAACCCCTAGCCACGGCCCCTTAACCATGCACTTGTGGAGATATGATAGGTGTAAATAAATCAGAGAGCAAGGTGGAGCCATTACCACATTGCTTACACATGGCATATCCTCTCTGATCTTCACAAGTGCCTAGGGTGTAGGGGCTAGGAGTTGATTTGATATGGAGCATATGAACAACTAATAGACTTGCTGGAGTTCAATACCTTGTCTTCTGACCATGAACCTACCTATAGAATCCAACCAAGTCCTACTACATGGAGCATCAGGGACTTTATTATGGGATTGCAATGAATTGGGTTGAGTGTGAAGCCAATGCCTTACAATAGGCCTACCTCTGGTCTCGTAGTGGACCACCCCAGCAAAGTGCTGGATGCCAAACTGGGTCTCGTAGGTGTTCTTAGGGGGGTGGTAGTTGGTGTTGAGTTTGTGCTGGGAGTTGAGTTTATACAGCATGGTGGACTCTGTTCCCTGTAAAACACAAACAGAGAAAAGACATTTAGGCTGCGTCTGAAATTATACCCTATTCACTATATGGTCCGCTGTAGCTTAGTTGGTAGAGCATGGCGCTTGCAACGGCAAGATAGAGGGTTCAATTCCCGGGACCACCAGTACGTAAATTGTATGCATGCATGACTAAGTTACTTTGGGTAAAAGCAGCTGCTAAATGGCATATACAGTATTATAATAAAGGGGCATAGGATTAGGGTGCTAATTCGGACCACAAACAAAAACAATTCAATAGCACTTTTTTAACCCACTCAGGGGCAAAGGCATAGTTGTTGCGCCATGGTATTGGTGTGCAATACGGGGATCCTCTCTGCATGTCTCTTAGATAATTTGTCACAAAAACCAGTCCCTCGGTACAGAGTTTTATATAACAAATGTTCAGTTCCTCCAACTGTCCATCCCCTCTCACAATACCTAAACACAAATATGCATATCGATTTCCATAAAATGGTAAATTGCCAAAATGGTACTGTACCTTGGGGAACTTGCTCTCCTCGTCTATGAGAGATATGATGTTCATGGGTTTATTGGCGATCATGTCCAGGGCATCCTGGTTGTCAGTGAACTCGATGTGCTGCCAGTTGATGTCCTCTAGGTTGTACTCCTCCTGCTCCAGCTTGAACACATGCCTCACAAAGAACTGCTGCAGGTTCTCATTGGCAAAGTTGATGCACAGCTGCTCAAAGCTTCAGGGAACAAGAAACATAGCCGGTTACTCAACAGCCAATCAATTTAGGGGTGTGGCTATCCGTACTTTGATGATAAAATGTGTCCAGGTGTGTGTGTGTGGATATTTGTGTGTATGTCTGTGATTCTCGCTGGCAAAATGTATGCACAGCTGCTCAAATCTACAGGGAAGGAATGTAGCGAGAGCCAGTCCCTAGACAGCCATTAGAGTATAAAGCCATTCAGTGAGCATGTCAACCGCACAAATCAACAAAAGAGGCTGTCGATATTGTCTGGCTTTAGTCGGGCACATACCATTGTCATCCAATTTTCCATTAGAGAATGGAAATCATAACAATTATGTCATTTCATGTTCCATATACAACGTCCCCTAAATAGAAAACAAAGCTTTTAGACTTTTGAATTTGAACCAAATGGCTACAACACCCCCAAAGCTTGGGTCAGTCAGAGGACTCACCTGTTGACAATGAAGTTCTCGAAGCCAAAGATGTCGAGCAGGCCAATGGACCTCCTTATGATCTTACTCTCACAGGACGGAGGTCTGAAGATGGCCGCGTTGATCTTGTCCACAATCCACACAAACATCCTCCCATAGATACCCTGGGACAGGAGGGACAACGTTCATTTACACCATGAGTGGGTGTCGTAGATGCTCTCGGAGGAACAGCTTTCATTAGACAGAAGGGAACTTTGACCTTCTGTGAGGAATCAGATTTAGAAGTGTGTGTGTCCCCTCACTTTCATAAAAAAAGGTGTCCGTGTTCACACGCATGTATGTATGTATATTTGTATGTGAGGGTCCTGACCTTGACGAAGGCGTCCCTGACATCCAGGCCCTGTTCCATGCTGAGGGGGGTGGACACATTTTCGCCCCGGGTGATCAGGGTACGAGTGGTTAGACATGACATCACGTCCTTAAGGTCCACCTCAACAACAACACAACAACATACTGTAGTAGAGTACAACAACAACACAATACACAAACACCATACAGAGTGACGCAGTCTACAGTACAAGCCCAACATAGAGACCATGTACAGGTAAGAATCTACTACCCACCTCCATCAGAGATGCGGCAGTGGACAGGTCTGGAGATCGCACCACCACGCAGGCATCCAGGTTGTCATAGCAACGGGCTGTTGGAGTGTATGTGTTTTAAAGGGGGATAAAAGGGGGAAAGCAAGTCAATTAGCCAAGAAATTTTGCCAAGTGCATTTATAACTTCTAACTCAATAGCTAACGTGTAGTCAGGTGCCAGTTTAGGGAGACTACCCCTCAATAAACCTCTCGCAAAATTCACGAAGTGAGAACAAGACAGGGCTCAACAACTAACAAACATTCCAATGACTCTTTGGCATCACTTCTCTAGATAGACACTGTACTATCTATGTCAGGGATGGGCAACTGGCGGCCCGAGGACGCCCTCAAATCCATAAAAAAACAAGAATTAGTCGGGGGCTCAACTTACTTTTGCAAGTTAGAATAGTAGAATACACAAGGTGCAATTTCAACATTTTCTCTCCACAACATGGCAAAATCTGTAGAATTGCAGGAAATTAGCTGTAAAAACAGAAAACGTTCCTCTCTGCCCCATGGAAAAATGTGTAGAATGGAACGAAATTAACTTTTAAAAGTTAAAAGATTTCTCTCAACTGTCAAGAGGTGCATACACGTAGGTACGCAAATCAACTGGGTTCACTTTTTTTGAGGCTCCCTCCCCCATCAAAGGCCCTTCCCTGATCTATGTAGTGTGTAATCATGCCAGTGTTGGTTCCTCAGCTGTAATATCGTCTCGCTGTTTGCTGCTCCCACAAGTAATCGTCAATAACACTTTTAATTAAAACACATTCAATCACTTGTGGGCAGGGATCCAAATTAACATTTTTAATTGGTGGCACTGGCGCTCCCAACTTTAAAAAGTTAGGATCACCATATCAAATTTATGCGCACAATATAAGGAGATTTTTGGAATTCATTGAGATACAGCATATTTGGGGCCTAAATGAATTCTAGCTACTTTTGGAACACATGCTGTGCCCTAGAACCTAATATGTAACACTATAAATACATTAGCTTATTATAAAAGTAAAAATGTTGATACGAATACCTGTCATTGAAATGACAAAGTAATTTGTGGAATATTAGGTTTCTACATTGTGTAAAAACACTATTTTCCTATTGAGATGCATTACATTTAAAATTGTACACTGTCTCTTTAAAAACGTCAGGTTTGTGATGACAACGTGCAAAAGATCTGTCATTCATTCATTGCTATGGTCATTGATCTCCTGATTTTTTCCCATAATTGCACAGCGCTCCCAAAATAAAAATCCTGGCCTAACAAGCAAAATATTTTGTTGCATATGCGACCAAATTAGTCACACTTTAGGGCCCTGCTTATGGGAGCAGCAAACAGTGCATGAACATATGCCCTTTCCCCCCTACAGTTGGTCTTCTCTGTCTAGCTCCTGTGCCAAATTGAAAGTCATTGTATTGTGCATCAACACTCTCTTTCCAAAATGGCCACCTCAGCTCACCCTCGTAGCGCAATTTGCCCATGTGCAGGATGGCCGCCAGTAGTTTGGATATCTCCCAGTTCTCTGTCTCTGTGAACATCAGCACCTTCATGGCCGACAGGATGCTTGAGTACTCCTTCAGGTCGTCACGGGTGTCACACTTCGTACAGTTCCCCTGGATAGGGACACACACACATATGCATAGGTATTCCTATACGCTGGGGACTATACACACCAGCAAGGACAGAAGGATTCACGTAGGGCTGTAGCAGTGACCATTTTACTGCCACAACAGCAGTCATGACTCCAGTAAAATTCCACAAGACCGTTGAGTCACGTAATCTCCTCGTATGCACTCTGGACATGCTTGGTGGTACCCAACTCGCTAACGAGCATCAGGTCGCTAAAGGCCGGTACTCAGGGCTCTATTGTCCCTCTAACCACTCTGATATCAATGCAACTGCAATCGAAAATCACATCCAACACTTAGCATCAAAACAGTATGTGCTTTTAAACTCAACTCACTGTGATTGATCAATTTGAAAAAAGAAGTTCAACAGCAGGTTGAAACTGAGTGGAAAACATGGTCGTTGTGGATGTTGTTTCAAAGCCTAACACAATGACATGGACAGCGCTTTCTAAGGTGATGATTCATTCAAAACACACATATGCATATTAGGGCTTATACATATGCATATGCCTATATACGGTATGAGGCCAAGCCTGAAAAAAAAAACAGAATTAATATAACGATTGTGTAGTTATACAATACAAAACCTGCCGCATGTCAAAAATTATAGTAATCGCCTTTGAGTGGGGACTGTATTATTTTGCGTACTGGATGGACTGGTTACCTTGTGCTACGCGCCAAACGTTCTATCCACGAGTCTGGGAGAGAACGTGCAGTGCGGCTTACAGAGTTGGCCTAAAATGATTGTGAATTTGTATTGATTTTGAATAGCCTGGTAATAGGAAATGCTGTATATTTTCAGAATAATTAGGCTGACCATTACCTTTATTAACAACAGAATCTCACCACTGTGCATTTCCATCTCCACACCTCTTCTTCATTTCTTTCTCGAGCAAGCAGAGGGAGGGGCTGTCAATAACAGTTTATTAATTAAATGTGTTTCGTTGTGCAAACATGTTACTATCGATGTTCCCAAACAGATTTCACTTGGTTTCTCAAATTAAGCACTGGGTAGTTGCAGGGACAGGGTTGGAGAACCCATGGCATACAGAGTTTGAGCGAGAGGCTGCATGCTCATCAAACAGTGGTTGATGTGTGGAGTGAAATAACCAGAGTAGTGTACCCAGCATGAGTGATCCAGCGGGAAAGCAGCCTCTATTCGCTATTGGAGTGCATACGAATGACATATATTTTTTTCCCTGCACCTGTTTCTGTCCATTTGATAATGGGCCATTCTAAAGCGAAACTAATTGTACATATTAGTTCAAACAAGATTCAAAAGAGAATACTCTGATGGTTGAAAATATGATCACTTGATAAGAGAACAGTGTGCAGCCTGTGTCAAGGAACCGACCGCAAGCTTTTATTTTGCGACTTTCTCTAATAATCAATAGCTTGTAGTCGCATCATGCAGCCCATATATGTTTTGATTTCTAAGACATTCTAAAGGTTTGTATCATTCACGACTAATGTTGGCAAATAACTAGATTTAGCATATAGGACCTGTTTCAAATGATCACTTTTATGCTCAACATAACCACTTCATATGTCCACTCGCTCCGGAATGGAGCCATAAAATCATAAAATAATGGCACAGGACTTATAAGCAAGCATATCTTGTCTGCTAAATGAACAAGCCTACAGCCTATGGCATGACGCATAGTCAGATAACATACATTAGGCCAACTCGACCTGTTCATCTGAAATATATTTTCTTCATATCATGTTTCTTTAGACCTTAAATAATGGATTGGTTGTGATGGTGTATATTACATTGATTTATCAGACGTGTTTAAATGTAGATGTTTCAAAAGACTGCATCAGCAGCTTGTATTTGTGGAGGCCTGGAGATGCATGATTATGTTAATTAGGGTAAATTACCATGAGACCAGCAGTCATTTGCATGACAATAACCGGCTGACAAAATGTCATGACCACCACAGCCCTAGATACACACAGAGTGTATACACATGTACACCGGGAGTTATACACATGCACACAGGACCTCAATATAGTACCAGGCGGTGTCAGAGGAAGGCCCTAAACATTGTCAAAGGCTCCAGCCACCCAAGTCATAGATTGTTCTCTCTGCTACAGCACGGCAAGCTGTACCTGAGCGCTAAGTCCCTCAAGCAATAAGACTGCTAAATAGTTAACCAAATAGCTACCCGAACTATCTACATTGACCCTTCTTGCTCTTTTTGACTCCATGCACACACTCACACAGTTACACTGACACTCCAACACACACACACACACAGCACATACACACAGGCACACATTCGCCACACACTTACTGGCACACTTCCGCACTCATCACATACGCTGCAGCTACTGTTGATTATCTATCCTGTTGCCTAGTCACATGACCCCTACCTAGATGTACATATCTACCTCAATTTCTTCTTCCCCCTGCACATAGACCCAGTACTGGTACCCCATGTATATAGCCAAGCTATCATCGCTCATTGTGTATTTTTTCCTCATATTACCATTTTTTTTCTGTATCTTTTTTTTAATATATAATTTTTCCTATTCTGCATTGTTTGGAAGGGCCCGTATGTAAGCATTTCATTGTTAGTCTACACCTGTTTTTTTTAAAGAATGTGACAATTAAAACTTGATTGGACACAAACACACACACACACACACACACACAAAGATGCAAGTGCCCACGCACGCCCATACTGTAGCACACGCAAGCTCACACACACGCTCACACACACACTACTCACCATGGTGAGGTAGGGGTAGTCAGTGGCGAGTCCCAGGCCAAGCTTGTTCTTCAGCTCTGGGGCCATGCCCCGCAGCATACAGTAGAAAATGTGGTAGTTCCTCTCATCTGCAGCCTGTGGGAAGAGTAACAGCAGGGTCATGTTCATTGGGTACAAAGTTTAAGAAAACGGGAATCTGTCTGCAAACTTGAGACGTCTCCATAATGTACTGCTATATTCTGGCCCCTGTATATCCCCTCCCCCTGGACACTTACCTGTCTGCAGACTCGGGACTTCTCCAGAAGGTACTGTTCTATCTTGGCCCCCTCGATGGCCCCTCTCTTGTTAAAGTGAATGTCGATGTATTTCCCAAAGCGACTGGAGTTGTCATTCCGAATAGTCTTAGCGTTCCCGAATGCTGCATGGATGAAAGAATAAAGGTCCGAGTTAGCGTAACAGATGCAGTTCAGTGAACCATGCTCGCGTGATAAATAACCTTGCCTGAGACCCTGAAGACTTGTGTTGGCGGGACCCCAAGCGAATGCCTAGGGCTTTAGCACACAGGGTTAACAGTATTGTGGCATGCAATATACCCGGGTTTTGAACCCTGATCAGTCACATTAGCTAAGAGAGACATAGACTGGATGTATACTGTAGGGCGATGCATCCTTTTCCCAGTCCACATGTAGAGTACCCAGGTAGAAACTTTAGAAGGTGCAAATGGGACATTAGACGTGGATAAGAGGTCCAGTTGTAGTGTTAATCCTGTACTAGTTCCAGGGGAAGGCACGCACGTCCTACATCTGTCTAGCTGTCTTTCAAGAACTCTTTGAAGAATGCATTCAAAGTTCAGCTTTTCCTACACAGCTTCTGTGATTCTAGCCTCGTTACAAACCATAAACAAACCCTAAAACTGCCCCTGGGGCAGTTTGGAGCGAGTGTATCTCTACATTCTACACAACATTTGCCTTGCCATGTAACACTAGGACAAGTTGGCCTAGGCAGAGACAGACAGCAAGCACCCTAGCTATTAAATGTCAGTGCATGTAGTGAGTCTCACAGACTTCAATAGAACACTAGAATGGACATTGGCATCCAGGAAACACAACTACAAGACAGTAATCTTGGTCTGTTATTCTTTCTCAATTAGACTGGTTTGTAATTTGACCAAGATGGCTGCCATTAATAGCCCATTCTAGTGTCTCATCTCTATGTTGATTCTGACCTTCCAGTATGGGGTTGGCCTCCAGGACCTGTTGCTCTATCCAGGAGTGTTGTCCACTGATGGCTGCCAGGAACTGCAGGATCAACTTGGTGCTCTCTGTCTTACCGGCCCCAGACTCACCACTAAGGAACACAGGAGGAGATACAAACATTTTCTGTACAGAGGCAGACAAGCAGACAGACAGGCAAACACCCATGCAGGCACGCAGGTGCGCACTGACACACACACACACACACACACACACACACACACACACACACACACACACACACACACACACACACACACACACACACAGAGAGAGAGAGAGAGAAACTCAAACACATATACACTTAAATAGAGGAACACAACACACACACACACACATCATACAATACACTAACCTGATGATACAGCACTGGTCCTTGTTGTTCCTCTGCATGTTGAAGTAGCAGTTGTCTGCAATGGCAAAGATGTGAGGTGGCATCTCCCCAATCTTCTTATTGGTGTACAGGCGGATATGGTCCGGTGTGTAAATGGGCAGCAGCTGGTAAGGGTTTACTGCCACCAGAATTGACCCTGTGTAAGTCTGCAGGCAAAGGTTAAAGTCAAAAGGTGAAATGGTCAAGAGTCATGCCAAGATCAGGGCAACGATGTCATCCGTGAGGCTTTAGTGATCGCTTGATTTGTCGCTAGTAATAGTACGATTTGTCGCTAGCGATGCCATGATTTATCGCTTTCTTTCACTGTGATTGTGATTAGGGTAGTCACTAGGCTTGTGATCACTGAGATAATGTGTTGTAAGCCTGATGACAACTGATCATTTAAATTAGAGCTACAAAATCATTGGAAGTTCAAGTTCTTGAACTGAATTTAGGCTGAAAATCACCTTAATCTGCATAATCTAGACATAAAGGCGTTCTAAAGGCTCATGTGTGTTTGACATTTACGCTTCAGTGTTCAAAGGACACTTAACAAGCTGGATCAAAGGTTAAGCCTGAAGCAGAGGCCAGCCTTCAGCATAGCAGAGACTATAGCCATTCATTGATGCTAGCAGAAGTGCTAGCATTAATGTAATGGGCTAGCCTGGGCTAGCTTGTTAGCATGTTGCTTAAATCATAATTTGTTGTTTTCTTCTGTAGTTTGTACTCACCATTCCCCCACAATTTGTCTATGCAGAGAAATAGGGAGGGAGATGAAGAGGAAGAGTGAGAGGAAAGAACCATAATAGTTGATGAGGGACCGACTGGGTCTCGATACTCTATAACAGCTTCCTTAACCCTCAGTACCACAATGGACTGGACACGTTTCCATCATGTGTCCTGCCAGAGCAGTGATACTGGAGGAAAGAACATGAGGAGAGGAAATTGTTTCAAACTGTTGAGACACAGCCAGGCAGGTAAGCTAAGGAACCAGTGGGGGGTTGTGGCCAGGGGAAGAATGGAAGAACATAACCAATATGCCAGCATAACCATATAAAAAAGTAAGTCAAATAACCAAGCAGACAAATCCTAAAACAGTTTATCATACATCAACAACATGAGCTACACGTCACTAAACAAGGTCACTATGTTTTATAGAATACGTTCTAAACCACACTTCCTTGTTATTTGAAGGACTCATACAATATAATATGATGGTCCTGTAGTGGTACCAAAAGCGAGCAGACAGTGTTGCAGGGGTGACTCACATAGATGACACACTCGTTGTAGCGGATGAGCAGGTTGCGCAGGATCCCGGCCTCGTTGAGGTCCCCCAGGCGGATCATGTCCTCCACCCCGTGGACGGAAGTGGGATGCATGGGCTTAATGTTGGTGGCATTCTGGGGCAAGATCCAATGCTCCTGATGGGGGAACAGTTACAGTAACAGCCATTGAGGAACTATGGTGTCATAGGCTACTGTGTGTCCATGTCGGTTTGTTAGATCAAGTAAAGGCCCTGTTTGAATCCTTCCTTCCTTGGAGTAATCACTGATATAACATGACTGGATAGGTGTAAGCAAGCTTTCCATGGCATTACTTTCAATTATGCCATGTAATGATAACTTCAAGGAAAGGAGGAATGAGAGATGCATTTCAGGAGTATTCGAACAAGGCCAACGTCTTGTTTCATCAACGTTGCGTCAATGTTTTGTCAAAGTATTGTCACCGTCTTGTAACGTCTTGTCGATGTCTCATCGTGTCTTGTCATTGTCAACTTTTGTATGGACTCACCCTCCCCTCGTCGTCCAGCACCTGGATCTGTCCCGAGTCACAGAGCTTGACCACGGCTCCCACCGGGACGACAAACTCCCGGCCCGTCTTGAGGTCCAACCAGACATAGTCCCCCTGGAACGCAACCACAAATACAACCAGTGATCAGGAAGGAATTCTCAGAAAACTCATTCAGCAATTGAATGTGCTAGATCTTTTCAAGAGCTGCAGTCCCATACAGAGATTTCCACACAAGTTGAATACATTACATTTGCCATTCCAATATGTTAAGAACATGATTTCAATCTATTGTCTAATAGGGGTGGGTCTAGCTCTGGTCCAGGACGTGATTTGCATGTTTTCTTAAGCCCCACGTTACGCCCTGGACTTGTCGTCAATATACTTGCAAATTTAAAACCACATTTGTTTGTATTTACTGAAGTACATACTTGATGAGAATGTGATTACATTACAATAGTAATATAATAAAATTCACTAGTAACATCTCACTCTGCCAACAAGCTCAAAAGTCTGGTCTAAGGTCACATTAAATAGTGGAGCAATATCACACTTAATCAAATCAAATTGTATTAGTCACATGCGCCGAATAAAACAGGTGTAGACCTTACAGTGAAATGCTTACTTACGAGCCCCTAACCAACAATGCATCTTAAAAAAATATGGATAAGAATAAGAAATAATAGTAACAAGTAATTAAAGAGCAGCAGGAAAATAACAATAGTGAGACTATATACAGGGGGTACCGGTACAGAGTCAATGCACCTCATAATCCCTCCTGAACCAATAGTATTTTTACTACATAAAAGCTGTTTTCTGTGCACCTCCTAAAATAACCAAGAAGTTCAATCCAAAATAAAATAAAGTATGCTTTAGTCTTGCGTATTGTTCTGCATGAAATACGGTGGCTAATTTGAAGGCTGCCAATTTCCAATAAGGGAAATTAGGTTGATGTAGGCTTAGCCTCGTCCAAATGCAGACTTCATAGGAAGTGATGTAACGTATCACTTGTTGCTAGGAGGAGGTGGGGCTGTTTCGAGAAGGTTTGAATATTTTGAAAATGCATCCTTCCCTCCTCCTGTCCTTGTTATCACTACTCTAAATTAGGATTGGTGAAAGCAAGGCCTATGCCACAAACCTCCCATGCCAAATCAGTGATTACTTCAATGTTTGGGAGGCAAAATAAACAGATAAACAGAACCTTATAAGAGGGCTAGGTTGAGCAGCCTACTGTAAATCCCTGCTGTCAATCAAGGTGAGATTAGGAAATCAGCCCCAGTCAGAGAATGGGTTTGGTCACATTTTAGTGTTAAGCTGCCATGTTGTTTTTATTGTCCCCCACATTGAAATCGGAGAGGGGACTGTGGATCTGTCTCCGTCCGTTAGTACGTTAGTGACACATGATATCTCAGACAGCACTGGCCTGATTTTGACAAAACTTGGGTGAATGATACCATAGAGATCTGGCATTTACAAAATAACCCTGATTGGTCCAAGGCGGGAGCTATAGTAATTAACAGAAATGTGTTAGTCACACGCGATATCTCAATTGGGCCAAGGAGGCATTGTGGGTGGGGGACAACAGGTTTACTGTTGTTTGTTTTAACATGCTGGACACACACTGACCGTGCTGTTATTCCATCTCTCACAAACCACCCAACCACGTGTAGATCCAATGAACCGGAAAACAACAACACATATAGTACCGAATCAATCAAAAAAGCACCATTCATTTTGTCAAAGATATAGCAGTCTATGCTCGTATTGAGTCGAGATTCTTTCTATCATTGCAAACAACGTTTCATTGAGTAAAGGAAACCAAATGTGCATTGCTTTAAGAATGACTTTGACTCCCCAAAACCCGGTTATCAGTTTTGCTAGAAAAAGATGCCGTTAGCACAAAAAAATATTGCATTGAAAAAACCAAATTGAGGTGAAACGTCCATGTCACTATCCCTCCGTCTGGACAACACAGATGTCTTACTGAGGGCATGAGATGCATGATTCATGGCTAGGCTCTTGACATTGAGGTAGCCTGCTCGTTAAAGGGATAGTTCAGAGATTTGACATATTTTTATATTTGTATCCTTACCTTGAAAGCAGTCTATGGACAACAAGTGACAGCAATCCACACTTTATTTTTGTTAAACTAGCCACTCCAAACAAAAAATGTAATCAATGAACTATCCCTTTAAAAACCTGGATAAAGTGAGGTTTAAAGTTCCACAAAGCCTGTCTGACTAATCAAATCAAATCAAATTAAATGTATTTATATAGCCCTTCGTAAATCAGCTGATATCTCAAAGTGCTGTACAGAAACCCAGCCTAAAACCCCAAACAGCAAGCAATGCAGGTGTAGAAGCACGGTGTCTAGGAAAAACTCCCTAGAAAGGCCAAAACCTAGGAAGAAACCTAGAGAGGAACCAGGCTATGAGGGGTGGCCAGTCCTCTTCTGGCTGTGCCGGGTTTAGATTATAACAGAACATGGCCAAGATGTTCAAATGTTCATAAATGACTAGCATGGTCAAATAATAATAATAATCACAGTAGTTGTCGAGGGTGCAGCAAGTCAGCACCTCAGGAGTAAATGTCAGTTGGCTTTTCATAGCCGATCATTAAGAGTATCTCTACCGCTCCTGCGGTCTCTAGAGAGAGTTGAAAACAGCAGGTCTGGGACAGGTAGCACGTCCGGTGAACAGGTCAGGGTTCCATAGCCGCAGGCAGAACAGTTGAAATTGGAGCAGCAGCACGGCCAGGTGGACTGGAGACAGCAAGGAGTCATCATGCCAGGTAGTCCTGAGGCAGGGTCCTAGGGCTCAGGTCCCCCGAGAGAGAGAAAGAGAGAATTAGAAAGAGCATACTTAAATTCACACAGGACACCGGATAAGACAGGAGAAGTACTCCAGATATAACAAACTGACCCTAGCCCCCCGACACATAAACTACTGCAGCATAAATACTGGAGGCTGAGACGGGAGGGGTCAGGAGACACTGTGGCCCCATCCGATGATACCCCCGGACAGGGCCAAACAGGAAGGATATAACCCCACCCACTTTGCCAAAGCACAGCCCCCACACCACTAGAGGGATATCTTCAACCACCAACTTACCATCCTGAGACAAGGCCGAGTATAGCCCACAAAGATCTCTGCCACGGCACAACCCAAGGGGGGGCGCCAACCCAGACAGGAAGATCACGTCAGTGACTCAACCCACTCAAGTGACGCACCCCTCCTAGGGACGGCATGAAAGAGCACCAGTAAGCCAGTGACTCAGCCCCTGTAATAGGGTTAGAGGCAGAGAATCCCAGTGGAGAGAGGAGAACCGACCAGGCAGAGACAGCAAGGGCGGTTCGTTGCTCCAGAGCCTTTCCGTTCACCTTCACACTCCTGGGCCAGACTACACTCAATCATATGACCCACTGAAGAGACGAGTCTTCAGTAAAGACTTAAAAGTTGAGACCGAGTCCGTGTCTCTCACATGGGTAGGCAGACCATTCCATAAAAATGGAGCTCTATAGGAGAAAGCCCTGCCTCCAGCTGTTTGCTTAGATATTCTAGGGACAATTAGGAGGCCTGCGTCTTGTGACCGTAGCGTACGTGTAGGTATGTATGGCAGGACCAAATCGGAAAGATAGGTAGGAGCAAGCCCATGTAATGCTTTGTAGGTTAGCAGTAAAACCTTGAAATCAGCCCTTGCCTTAACAGGAAGCTAGTGTAGGGAGGCTAGTACTGGAGTAATATGACCAAATTTTTTGGTTCTAGTCAGGATTATAGCAGCCGTATTTAGCACATTTAGGATGGCAGTAGCGTTGATGATGAAATGCAGTCATAGCAGCAGAACTAGAAAGCAGTCTTGGGAAAAGAGGGTGGCAAAGAAGGGAGTTGCAAACATAGGATCTCTGCTCCAGTATTCTCTTAGGGAGTTCTTCTTTACTGTCACCAGGAATGTATACATTTCACTAATTGTGGTTGTCCCCCCACTCCTGGTGTAACAGTATAACTTTACGTCCGTCCCCTCGCCCATACCCGGGCGCGAACCAGGGACCCTCTGCACACATCAACAACAGTCACCCACGAAGCATCGTTACCCATCGCTCCACAAAAGCCGCAGCCCTTGCTGAGCAAGGGGAACTACTACTTCAAGGTTTCAGAGCAAGTGACGTAACTGATTGAAACGCTATTAGCGCGTACCCGCTAACTAGCTAGCCATTTCACATCCGTTACACTGGCTCTCTCTTACCCTGTAGCTCCAAGGCATAGCGATTGGTCTCTACTATGTCTCCCACCAGCTCCTCTGTCAGAAACAACTTGAAGCACTCTGCCTCAGATGGAAATGGCAAGGGGCGTTGCACTCCAGACTGGAACTCATTTACATTTACATTTAAGTCATTTAGCAGACGCTCTTATCCAGAGCGACTTACAAATTGGTGCATTCACCTTATGATAACTCATCAACACAATCAGCAGGGCCAGGAGGGGTGAAATGGCTGGCAGCCTTCTAGCTACCACAGAACTCCTGTACTTCATCCACTGTCAGTCTGCCACCATCACCACCAGCATCTTCCAATGGAACTAGGACTTTGTCAGTGGACAAGGGGTCCTCAGATTCAGGGTTCTCAATGGCTACAAGGTTGGGGGGCAGCTCCTCACTGTCAGAATCTGATTCCTGACTTTCATACTCAGACTCAAAATCTCCAGAATTTCCACATTTGTGAGTTGTCTCCTTTTGAAAGTTATTGCTAATGCTACAGCTTAGCTCACTATCTACATACATAAACAACAACACTGAATGGTTTAGAGTGAGAGGGTACGTGGTTGACTGCCGGCACGCGCCACTTGTCTCAATAAATCACTATCAGAAAATGTTTTGTGTGGCAATTATTTGTGTATTTACTGTTTTATTCACATGTTTTCAATTCTATGTGACAAATCATGCATTCCGGTTCTTGCACAGATTGTAATGGGCACATATTATGTGTGTAAAATGCTTTTTTGAAGGTTGTACTGATTATGATGAGCTAAGCTAATTCCAGCTGTGTAGCCATGTTTGTTGACATACAATGCATTCTGGGTTTCACGTAATCGTCTGTTTGACCAAAGATGTTATAACAAAAGGAGGTGAGTAAGAGTTCACTCATTTTTTGAGGACTTCCGGAAATGAAGGGTGGGATGTGAACGACAGTGATTGACACACCCCTTCAACATGCATACTATAAACAGACCAAACTCATCTTGTCTTCTTTTATTATCTTCGGTTTCTGTGAGGAACAAATATATGGCTGCGCGCTGAAACTAATCGTCGGATTACTTTCGATTTCAAAAGTGTTTTACCTAATTATTTCAATCAATGGTGAGCTCACCCGTGATGTGATTAATTATACATAATAATTGCTATTAGCTAATTCATATTGTAGTTTATGTCAGCCGAGAGTTAGAAAATATTACTGCTTGTGTTGGGTCAATCTTTCCTCAGTTAGCGCTTGGACAAATGTAGCCTACATTTTCCCGGTTAGGATGATTGTGTTATGCTATATATACTTCTGTGAATATCTGAACATTGCATCCCAAAATAAACTGCTCACATTCTGGACATAACTTTGTAAGGACTGTGTTTGTGTAAATAGTTTCTGAAAAAAGTGTGGCCAGCTCAAACGCTGATGTCATTCGAAACTGGCCGTTCTAAACGAGCGTTCTAAATGAGTGTTCTAATCACAGGGTGTGATCCTACCTTCAGGGACCACTGTAGAACGATCACACCCGTGTGATGGTACGTGTGAAAGGGTTAACAGGAAGCCAGTGTAGGGAGTCTAGCACTGGAGTAATATGATCACATTTTTGGGTTCTAGTCAGGATTCTAGCAGCCGTATTTAGCACTAACTGAAGTTTATTTAGTGCTTTATCCGGGTAGCCGGAAAGTAGAGCATTGCAGTAGTGTAACCTAGAAGTAACAAAAGCATGGATAAATCTTTCTGCATCATTTTTGGACAGAAAGTTTCAGATTTTTGCAATGTTACGTAGATGGAAAAAAGCTGTCCTTGAAACAGTCTTGATATGTTCGTCAAAAGAGAGATCAGGGTCCAGAGTAACGCCGAGGTCCTTCACAGTTTTATTTGAGATGACGTTACAACCATCAAGATTAATTGTCAGATTCAACAGAAGATCTCTTTGTTTCTTGGGACCTAGAACAAGCGTCTCTGTTTTGTCCGAGTTTAAAAGTAGAACGTTTTCAGCCATCCACTTCCTTATGTCTGAAACACAGGCTTCTAGCGAGGGCAATTTTGGGGCTTCACCATGTTTCATTGAAATGTACAGCTGTGTGTCATCCGCATATCAGTGAAAGTTAACATTATGTTTTCGAATGACATCCCCAAGAGGTAAAATATATAGTGAAAACAATAGTTGTCCTAAAACGGAACCTTGAGGAACACCGAAATGTAGAGTTGATTTGTCAGAGGACAAACCATTCACAGAGACAAACTGATATCTTTCCGACAGATAAGATCTAAACCAGGCCAGAACTTGTCCGTGTAGACCAATTTGGGTTTCCAATCTCTCCAAAAGAATGTGGTGATCGATGGTATCAAAGGCAGCACTAAGGTCTAGGAGCACGAGGACAGATGCAGAGCCTCGGTCTGACGCCATTAAAAGGTAATTTACCACCTTCACAAGTGCAGTCTCAGTGCTATGATGGGGTCTAAAACCAGACTGAAGCATTTCGTATACATTGTTTGTCTTCAGGAAGGCAGTGAGTTGCTGCGCAACAGCTTTTTCTAAGATTTTTGAGAGGAATGGAAGATTCGATATAGGCCGATAGTTTTTTATATTTTCTGGGTCAAGGTTTGGCTTTTTCAAGAGAGGCTTTATTACTGCCACATTTAGTGAGTTTAGTACACATCCGGTGGATAGAGAGCCGTTTATTATGTTCAACATAGGAGGGCCAAGCACAGGAAGCAGCTCTTTCAGTAGTTTAGTTGGAATAGGGTCCAGTATGCAGCTTGAAGGTTTAGAGGCCATGATTATTTTCATCATTGTGTCAAGAGATATAGTACTAAAACACTTGAGTGTCTCTCTTGATCCTAGGTCCTGGCAGAGTTGTACTGTGTGTGTGTGTGTGTGTGTGTGTGTGTGTGTGTGTGTGTGTGTGTGTGTGTGTGTGTGTGTGTGTGTGTGTGTGTGTGTGTGTGTGTGTGTGTGTGTGTGTGTGTGTGTGTGTGTGTGTGTGTGTGTGTGTGTGTGTGTGTGAGTATGCGTATGTTTGAAAGAGAGAACGAGTGAGAAATAAGGAATTCTACTCTGTACCTGTTGCAGAATGACCATGGTTCAGCTTCCGGTTTATTCCAGGACATTAGAAGTCACCATGTCAGGCTCCTGGAATAGAAAAAAAATCATTATAGACATGCATATCAGACCTACAGGACATAGGCACACGTAGCAACTGTCCCAGAGGGGATTTGAACTACCACTGCTGGGGGGCATATGCAGTCCATACGCAGTTGTGTTGACCACTGGCACAGTCTAACTAATAGTAAAGATTCACCACAGGGTTCTCTACATACTGTGGTTCTCACGGGACAGATGGCTTGAAGCGGAGTCTATTGTCCTGTGGTGATTGGTGGACCAGACCCCACACTGTCTAAGGTTAGAGGAATACCACTTTAATCAATTGGAATTCATGTGTATAAAATGATAACCCTTTCTGCCCACAGAGAGCGAGGGTACACACATATGCTTGTTGTCAGACCCTCCATTACATTGCAAGATTAATTTAAAGATTAAATTAAAATGTCCCCAAAGCAGTTGTCATTGGATGTAATGTGTAGTATGGCTATCAAATCAAATCGTATTGGTCACATAACCATGTTTAGCAGATGTTGTTGCGCGTGTAGCGAAATGCTTGTGTTCCTAGCTCCAACAGTGCAGTAATATCTAACAATTCACAACAATACACACAAATCTAAAGTAAAAGAATGGAGTTCAGAAATATACACTGCTCAAAAAAATAAAGGGAACACTTAAACAACACAATGTAACTCCAAGTCAATCACACTTCTGTTAAATCAAACTGTCCACTTAGGAAGCAACACTGATTGACAATAAATTTCACATGCTGTTGTGCAAATGGAATAGACAAAAGGTGGAAATTATAGGCAATTAGCTACCTGAGCCACTTGTGTGAGTTGTAGACTCCGTCTCATGCTACCACTAGAGTGAGAGCACCGCCAGCATTCAAAAGTGACCAAAACATCAGCTAGGAAGCATAGGAACTGAGAAGTGGTCTGTGGTCACCACCTGCAGAATCACTCCTTTTTTGGGGGTGTCTTGCTAATTGCCTATAATTTCCAATTTTCTTATATGTCACGCCCTGGCCTTAGTATTCTTTGTTTTCTTTATTATTTTAGTTAGGTCAGGGTGTGACATGGGGAATGTTTGTGTTTTGTTGGTTTTGGGTGTTTTATGGTAAAGGGGTTGTTGGGTATAGTATATGGGTTTGTGTGGAGTACATGTGTCTAGTGTTGTCTATGTATGTTTAGTTATCTAGGAGAGTCTATGGTTACCTGAATGAGTTCCCAATTAGAGACAGCTGATTTCGGTTGTCTCTGATTGGGAGCCTTATTTAGGGTAGCCATAGGCTCTCATTGGTTGTGAGTAATTGTCTATGTCAGAACGTTTGTAGCCTGTGTGTGTAAGTGCACAACGTTATTTAGCTTCACGGTCGTTTGTTG
Organism: Salvelinus fontinalis; assembly: GCF_029448725.1. Classification (NCBI taxonomy): domain Eukaryota; kingdom Metazoa; phylum Chordata; class Actinopteri; order Salmoniformes; family Salmonidae; genus Salvelinus; species Salvelinus fontinalis. The sequence goes on from NC_074666.1 coordinate 46,535,859, forward strand.
TTTTTGTTCGTTTTGTTAAAGTGTTTCGTGTCGTGTTTATTTTTCGTCATCTTTAAAAATAAAAGAAGATGGCTTACTTTCCAAAAGCTGCGTTTTGGTCCATCAATCCGCCACACGATCGTGACAGAATTACTCACCATTATAGGACCAAGCGGCATGGAAAGCGGCAACAGGACCCACCTACACAGGATTCGTGGACATGGGAGGAGATACTGGATGGTAAGGGGCTGTGGGCACAACCGGGAGAATATCGCCTTCCTCGTGAAGAGCTGGAGGCAGCTAAAGCCGAGAGGAGGCGATATGAGGAGGCAGCACGGAGACAAGGCTGGAAGCCCGTGAGTACAACCCAAAAATTTCTTGGGGGGGGGGCCTTAAAGGGAGTGTGGCGAAGTCAGGTAGGAAACCTGCGCATACTCCCTGTACTTACCGTGGAGAGCGAGAGTACGGGCAGACACCGTGTTACGCAGTAGAGCGCACGGTGTCTCCTGTACGCGTGCATAGCCCGGTTCGGTACATTTCAGCTCCACGTATCGGCCGGGCTAGACTGAGCGTTGAGCCGTATGTCATGAAGCCGGCCCAACGCATCTGGTCACCAGTGCGTCTCCTCGGGCCGGCGTACATGGCACCAGCCTTACGCATGGTGTCCCCGGTTCGCCTACATAGGCCGGTGCGGGTTATTCCACCTCCCCGCACTGGTCAGGCGACGGGGAGGATACAACCAGGTAAGGTTGGGCAGGCTCGGCGTTCAAGGGAGCCAGTACGCCTGCACGGTCCGGTATTTCCGGCGCCACCTCCCCGCCCCAACCCAGTACCACCAGTGCCTCCTCCACGCACTAGCTATATGGTGCGTGTCTCCAGCCCTTTACCACCAGTGTCTAAACCACGCACCAAGCCTCCTGTGTGTCCCCAGAGTCCTGTGCGTCCTGTTGCTGCTCCCCGCACTAGCCCTGAGATGCGTGTCCCCAGCCCGGTGCTACCAGTCCCGGCACCACGCACCAGGCCTACAGTGCGCCTCAGCCGGCAGGAGTCTGCCGTCTGCACAGCGATGACTGAACTGCCCGTCTCCCCAGCGCCATCTGAGCCATCCGTCTCCCCAGCGCCATCTGAGCCATCCGTCTCCCCAGCGCCATCTGAGCCATCCGTCTGCAATGAGCCTGCAAAGCCGCCCGTCTGCCATGAGCCTGCAAAGCCGCCCGTCTGCCATGAGCCCACTGAGCCGTCCGCCAGACAGGAGCCGCTAGAGCCGCCAGCCAGACAGGAGCCGCTAGAGCCGCCAGCCAGACAGGAGCCGCTAGAGCCGTCCGTCAGACAGGATCTGCCAGAGCCGCCAACCAGACAGGATCTGCCAGAGCCGCCAACCAGACAGGATCTGCCAGAGCCGCCAACCAGACAGGATCTGCCAGAGCCGCCAACCAGACAGGATCTGCCAGATCAGTCAGCCAGCCATGAGCAGCCAGATCCGTCAGCCAGCCATGAGCAGCCAGATCCGTCAGCCAGCCATGAGCAGCCAGATCGTCAGCTAGCCATGAGCAGCCAGATCCGTCAGCTAGCCATGAGCAGCCAGATCCGTCAGCTAGCCATGAGCAGCCAGATCCGTCAGTTAGCCATGAGCAGCCAGATCCGTCAGCTAGCCATGAGCAGCCAGATCCGTCAGCTAGCCATGAGCAGCCAGATCCGTCAGCTAGCCATGAGCAGCCAGATCCGTCAGCTAGCCATGAGCAGCCAGATCCGTCAGCCAGCCATGAGCAGCCAGATCCGTCAGCCAGCCATGAGCAGCCAGATCCGTCAGCCAGCCATGAGCAGCCAGATCCGTCAGCCAGCCATGAGCAGCCAGATCCGTCAGCCAGCCATGAGCAGCCAGATCCGTCAGCCAGCCATGAGCAGCCAGATCCGTTAGCCAGCCATGAGCAGCCAGATCCGTTAGCCAGCCATGAGCAGCCAGATCTGTCAGCCAGCCATGGGCCGTCCCTCAGTCCGGAGCTGCAGTCCCTCAGTCCGGAGCTGCCATTCCTCAGTCCGGAGCTGCCATTCCTCAGTCCGGAGCTGCCCCTTATCCTGGTGCTGCCCCTTACCCTGGTGCTGCCCCTTACCCTGGTGCTGCCCCTTACCCTGGTGCTGCCCCTTACCCTGGTGCTGCCCCTTACCCTGGTATTGCCCCTGACCCTGGTACTGCCTCTGACCCTGGTACTGCCCCTTAGTCCGGAGCTGCCCCTTAGTCCGGAACTGCCCCTTAATGCAATGGGGTTAATGTGGAGGGGGGTCATTTGGAGGAAGCCCAGGAGGTGGTTAGGGACTGTGGTGACGTGGGGACCACAACCAGAGCCGGAGCCGCCACCGTGGATGGAAGCCCACCCAGACCCTCCCCTAGACTGTGTAATGGTGCGCCCGGAGTTCGCACCTTAAGGGGGGGGTTATGTCACGCCCTGGCCTTAGTATTCTTTGTTTTCTTTATTATTTTAGTTAGGTCAGGGTGTGACATGGGGAATGTTTGTGTTTTGTTGGTTTTGGGTGTTTTATGGTAAAGGGGTTGTTGGGTATAGTATATGGGTTTGTGTGGAGTACATGTGTCTAGTGTTGTCTATGTATGTTTAGTTATCTAGGAGAGTCTATGGTTACCTGAATGAGTTCCCAATTAGAGACAGCTGATTTCGGTTGTCTCTGATTGGGAGCCTTATTTAGGGTAGCCATAGGCTCTCATTGGTTGTGAGTAATTGTCTATGTCAGAACGTTTGTAGCCTGTGTGTGTAAGTGCACAACGTTATTTAGCTTCACGGTCGTTTGTTGTTTTTGTTCGTTTTGTTAAAGTGTTTCGTGTCGTGTTTATTTTTCGTCATCTTTAAAAATAAAAGAAGATGGCTTACTTTCCAAAAGCTGCGTTTTGGTCCATCAATCCGCCACACGATCGTGACAAATTGACATAATTTGAGTCAATTGGAGGTGTACCTGTAGATGTATTTCAAGGCCTACCTTCAAACTCAGTGCCTCTTTGCTTGACATCATGGGAAAATCATAAGAAATCAGCCAAGACCTCAGAAAATAAATGGTAGACCCCCACAAGTCTGGGTCATCCTTGGGAGCAATTTTCAAACGCCTGAAGGTACCACGTTCATCTGTACAAACAATAGTATGCAAGTATAAACACCATGGGACCACGCAGCCGTCATACCGCTCAGGAATGAGACGCGTTCTGTCTCTTAGAGATGAACGTACTTTGGTGCGAAAATTGCAAATCAATCCCAGAACAACAGCAAAGGACCTTGTTAAGATGCTGGAGGAAACAGGTGCAAAAGTATCTATATCCACAGTAAAACAAGTCCTATATCGACATAACCTGAAAGGCCGCTCAGCAAAGAAGAAGCCGCCATAAAAAAAGCCAGACTACGGTTTGCAACTGCACATGGGGACAAAGATCGTACTTTTTGGAGAAATATCCTCTAGTCTGATGAAACAAAAATAGAACCGTTTGGCCATAATGACCATCGTTATGTTTGGAGGAAAAGGGGGATGCTTGCAAGCCGAAGAACACCATCCCAACCGTGAAGCACGGGGGTGGCAGCATCATGCTGTGTGGGTGCTTTGCTGCAGGAGGGACTGGTGCACTTCACAAAATAGATCGCATCATGAGAAAGGAAAATTATGTGAATATATTGAAGCAACATCTCAAGACATCAGTCAGGAAGTTAAAGCTTGGTCGCAAATGGGTCTTCCAAATGGACAATGACCCCAAGCATACTCCAAAGTTGTGGCAAAATGGCTTAAGGACAACAAAGTCAAGGTATTGGAGTGGCCATCACAAAGCACTGACCTCAATCCTATAGAAAATGTGTGGGCAGAACTGAAAAAGAGTGTGCGAGCAAGGAGGCCTACAAACCTGACTCAGTTACATCAGCTCTGTCAGGAGGAATGGGCCAAAATTCATCCAACTTATTGTGGGAAGCTTGTGGAAGGCTACACGAAACGTTTGACCCAAGTTAAACAATTTAAAGCAAAGCTACCAAATACTAATTGAGTGTATGTAAACTTCTGACCCACTGGGAATGTGATGAAAGTAATAAAAGCTGGAATAAATCATTCTCTCTACGATTATTCTGACATTTCACATTCTTAAAATAAAGTGGTGATCCTAACTGACCTAAGACAGAGATTTTTTATTGGGATTAAATGTCAGAAATTGTGAAAAACTGAGTTTAAATGTATTTGGCTAAGGTGTATGTAAACTTCAGACTTCAACTGTACATGCAATTACCATGACCTGTACAGGTATGGTACAGGTGTTTAATTGCTATATTGTAATTATTTTGCCACTAAGCCCATTTATTGCCTTACCTCCCTTATCCTACCTCATTTGCACACACTGTATCTAGACTTTTTTTCCTATTGTATTATTGACTGTATGTTTGTTTATTCCATGTGTAACTTTGTGTTGTTGTTAGTGTCGCACTGCTTTGCTTTATCTTGGCCAGGTCACAGTTGTAAATGAGAACTTGTTCTCAACTAGCCTACCTGGTTAAATAAAGTTGAAATAAAAAATGTAAAACATAAAAATAAATGGGAAACGCTAAGGAAGTCTATACAGGTACTTATATACAAGAATGTCACATCTTGCTCTTGTGTAATACCAGTGCAAATAATCGTCCTCATACAGGGAACCATTTCATTGGACATCTTTACACTTGTTATTAATGTCACAGTTGCATCTGGGTTAAGCACAGTGTCATGCCTTAGCCATGTGGCTCAGCTGGTAACGTAGTCAGGGGAGCGAGGGCAGGAGGAAAAGAGGGGATGAAACGAGGAGGAGGTAAGAAGTCTAGAGGTTGGGGTAGGGTCAGGCCTTTAAGGGATTAATCAGATTCCTGGGGCTAATCTCAGTGCTTATACAAACAATAATTTAATATTGACTGCTGAATCATGGGCTGCCTTGGTATCAAAGCCTTTGTTTACGTCTGTATTTATGGTAGTCATTTTGGCTCCATAGCCACCTACAGTGGGCACAGGGGGCATGGCCTGGGTCCATTTAGGTACCTTGCTCCTTTCCTTAGGCTCTACCCTTTTTAATTTCTACGGAATGTGAAGGACGAGATAGGTGAAAGAGATCATCTGAATGAATATGAGCCCAGATATTATTTTACAAATAGGAGAGGAAGTGCTTTTTGACACCCAGCAGCTGTCTGTGCCTGACCCTGTTGTTGGGATGGGTGAAAGCTTCACATTTGGGCACATGCTGGAATGGGTTGCCAGATTGGTCCCTTGTGGTGCTGGATAAGAGGCTCTGTCTTGGCATGTGTGGTGTGAGGAGCAGTACTTCCATCCAGATGTACTATAAAGCTAGTGATACACAAAGGGCTAATATATACAGTACCAGTCAAAAGATTGGACACATCTACTCATTCAAGGGGTTTTCTTTATTTTAACTTCTTCCTCCATTGTAGAATAATAGTGAAGACATCCAAACTATGAATTAACACATATGTAATCATGGAGTAACCAAAAAAGTGTTAAACAAATCAAAATATACTTGAGATTTGATATTCTAGCCAACCTTTGCCTTGATGACAGCTTTGCACACGCTTGACATTCTCTCAACCAGCTTCATGAGGTAGTCACCTGGAATGCATTTCAATTAACAGGTATGCCTTGTTAAAAGTTAATTTGTGGAATGTATTTCCTTCTTAATGTGTCTGAGCCAATCAGTTGTGTTGTCAAAAGGTCGGGTGGTATACAGAAGATAGCCCTATTTGGTAAAAGTCCAAGTCCATTTTATGGCAAGAACAGCTCAAATAAGCAAAGAGAAACAACAGTCCATCATTACTTTAAGACATGGAGGTCAGTAAATCCGGAAAATTTCAAGAACTTTGAACGTTTCTTCAAGTGCAGTTGCAAAAACCATCAGCACTATGATGAAACTGGCTCTCATGAGGACCGCCACAGGAAAGGATGACCCAGAGTTACCCCTGCTGTACAGGATACGTTCATTAGAGTTACCAGCCTCAGAAATTGCAGCCCAAATAAATGCTTCACAGAGTTCAAGTAACAGACACATCTCAACATCAACTGTTCAGAGGAGACTGCGTGAATCAGGCCTTCATGGTCGAATTGTTGCAAAGACACCACAACTAAAGGACACCAGTAAGAAGAAGAGAATTGCTTGAGTCAAGAAACACGAGCAATGGACATGAGACCAGTGGAAATCAGTCCTTTGGTCTGATGAGTCCAGATTTGAGATGTTTGGTTCCAACCGCAGTGTCTTTGTGAGAAGCAGAGTAGGTGAATGGATGATCTTCGCATGTGTGGTTCCCAACGTGAAGCATGGAGGAAGTGGTGTGATGGTGCTTTGCTGGTGACACTGTCAGTGATTTATTTAGAATTCAAGGCACCAGCATGGCTACCACAGCATTCTGCAGCGATACGCCATCCCATCTGGTTAGCACTTAGTGCGACTATTAATTGTTTTTCAACAGAACAATGACCCAACACACCTCCAGGCTGTGCAAGGGTTATTTGACCAAGAAGGTGAGTGATGGAGTGCTGCATCAGATGACCTGGCCTCCACAATCACCCGAACCTCAACCCAATTGAGAAGGTTTGGAATGAGTTGGACCGCAGAGTGAAGGAAAAACAGCCAAGAAGTGTTCAGCATATGTGGGAACTCCATCAAGACTGTTGAGAAAGCATTCCTCATGAAGCTGGTTCTGAGAATGCCAAAAGTGTGCAAAGCTGTGAACAAGGCAAAGGGTGGCTACTATGAAGAATCTAAAATATATTTTCATTTGTTTAACACTTTTTTGATTACTACATTATTCCATATGTGTTATTTCATAGTTTTGATGTCTTCACTATTATTCTACAATGTAGAAAACAGTAAAATTAAGAAAAATCATTGAATGATTCGGTGTTGAGAACAAGTTCTCATTTGCAACTGCGACCTGGCCAAGATAAAGCATAGCAATTCGACACATACAACAACATAGAGTTACACATGGAATAAACAAAACATACAGTCAATAATACAGTAGAAAAAAGAAAACAAAAAGTTTATATACAGTGAGTGCAAATGAGGTAAGGGAGTTAAGGCAATAAATAGGCCATTGTGGCGAAGTAATTACAATATAGCAATTAAACACTGGAATGGTAGATGTGCAGAAGATGAATGTGAAAGTAGAGATACTGGGGTGCAAAGGAGCAAGATAAAATAAATAAATACAATATGGGGATGAGGTAGATAGATGGGCTGTTTACAGATGGGCTATATTCAGGTGCAGTGATCTGTGAGCTGCTCTGACAGCTGGTGCATAAAGCTAGTGAGGGAGATATGAGTCTCCAGCTTCAGAGATTTTTGCAGTTTGTTCCAGGGGCCAGAAGTATACAGAATGGTGTTGTCTGCATAGAGGTGGATCAGAAAATCACCAGCAGCAAGAGCGACATCATTGATGTATACAGAGAAGAGAGTCGGCCTGATAAATATATATATTGTCCATTTGTGTATCACCAGCTTTATAGTCTGGATCGAAGTACTGCTCCTCACACCACACTCATGCCAAGACAGAGCCTCTTATCCTGCACCACAACCCAATCTGGCAACCCATTCCAGCACGGGGCCCAAATGTGAAGCTTTCACCCATCCCAACAACAGGGTCAGGCACAAACAGCTGCTGGGTGTCAAAAAACTCTTCCTTTCCTATTTGCAATGTAATATCTGGGCCCAGATTCATGAAGTGTCACAGTGTAGAAGTGCTGATCTAGGATCAGTGCTGGTTTCCTCAAAGCATCTCAGAGTAGGAATGCTGATCTAGGATCTGTCCATATAATCTTATTCAATATTATCAAAATGGCAAAACATATCCTAGATCAGCACTCCTACTCTGAGATGCTTTTTTAATAAAACCACAATTGTAGCAGCATTTACATACAAACATCTTTTTGCACAAATCTACGGTATTCACAACTTGTTTTGTTTTGGTCGTGCCAATTATGATGGGAAAAAAGCTTAATCAATGCAGTGGCCTAACCTCTATCCTTGCCGATATGAACTATTCAATAGCCATCAGCAATAGGAACTCAATCTATTCTTCTTGGAGGATGGATGTTTTTTCTGCCATATTTATTAACCCAGTGGCCACCAACCCTGGTTCTGGAGAACTATGGGTGTGGTTATGAAGGCTTTTGTTCCAACCTAGCACTAAAACGAATTTTGGACACACCCAGTGACGCTAGTTGGGCAGAATGTCCTTCCCATGTCGGAGTACAGGAAAACTGACCAAACTGGGATCCTGTTGAAAAAGCTAAATGATGATGACTAAGATGAACAAATGTGGCTTTGTTGATTTAGCCCACATTGTTCAGTGAAACTGCTTTATCTTATGGACCTAAGACCAAGCTAGCTGTTTCAAATTGTTTAAAATAGCTGTTTTAAAGTCACTGGATCTGTCCTGAATCTATCGAGGAAGGAAGGATCACAAAATGTTAAAAGTAGACTCTGGTTTTGTTTTGATTTATACTGTAATATTGTGACTGTCTCTGACATAGTCAAAGAGGCCTGGTTCCAACCTCAGTAACCCTCTAGTCCATGAATAGTAGGAAGGCCCTGGTGTAGTTGACTGATTTACATTGCCATAGTTCTTTATCCAGGGGCCAGTTATAGTAAGTAAATGCAATCCAGAAACGGTTCAAGAACAAAAACAAATACCATCGTAATCAATGTTCCCTCTAAGCTGCATGTGTGCATAGGCACGCAGTAGCCCCTAGACTGTGGCACAGCTCCCCTGGGACTGAAGAACTATTAGCCCACAGAGACCATCTCTGAAGCACTCCACCAAATCAGGCCTTTATGGTAGAGTTGCCAGACGGAAGCCACATGACGGCCCGCTTGAAGTTTGCCAAAAGGCACCTAAAGGACTCTCAGACAATGAGAAACAACATTCTCTGGTCTATAGAAACCAAGATTGAACTCTTTGGTCTGAATGCCAAGCGTCACGTCTGGAGGAAACCTGGCATCATCCCAACGGTGAAGCATGGTGATGGCAGCATCAGGCTGTGGGGATGTTTTTCAGAGGCAGGAACTGGGAGACTGGTCAGGATCGAGGGAAAGATGAATGTAACAAAGTACAGAGAGATCCTTGATGAAAACCTGCTCCAGGGCGCTCAGGACCTCAGACTGTGGCAACGGTTCACCTTCCAACAGGACAACGACCCTATGCACACAGCCAAGACCATGCAGGAGTGGCTTCGGTACAAATCTCTGAAATGTCCTTAAGTGGCCCAGCCAGAGCTCAGACTTGAACCGGATCAAACATCTCTGGAGAGACCTGAAAATAGCTGTGCAGTGACGCTCCCCATCCAACCTGACAGAGCTTGAGAGGATCTGAAGAGAAGAATGGGAGAAACTCCCCAAATACAGGTGTGCCAAGCTTGTAGCATCATACCCAAGAAGACTCAAGGCTGTTATCGCTGTCAAAGGTGCTTCAACAAAGTACTGTGTAAAGGGTCTAAATACTTATATAAATGTGATATTTATATACACATTTGCAAAATAAAAATAAAACGTTTTTGGTTTGTCATTATGGGATATTGTGTGTAAATTGATGAGGGGGAAAACTATTTAATCATTTTTAGAATAAGGTTTTAATGTAACAAAATGTGGAAAAAGTTAAGAGGTCTGAATAGTTTCTGAATGCACTGTATGGATCTGTGCCATTTACTTTGAACTGGACTGTGTTTACAGCATAAGCAGTAGTGAGTAGATGTGCTTGTTTGAGATCAAAGCGAGACCTGCATGTAGCCACGTGTGCACATTTTGTTCATATCCTTTGCTAGTTAGTGAGCTATTAGCCCGATTATAGATCATTTGTAGTCGGCAATACGGGAGTGATTGCTTCCAACAACAGCACAAAACGTTTCTGAACATCTTTGAAAAGCGAGTCAGATAACAAGGTTTTTTTTTGTCTTAAAGGGGCAGTGTTGTATTTTGAGACTGGCTGGAATAAACTAAGTAGCCAATAGGCAGAGGGTAGCATAATTTGTCTGATTCTCTGTAATAATGGTATGTGAATAATAATGCATTTTATTTTGTAAAGTGGTTTCTTGCATCAAACATCACAACATTTTCAGTCACCTCCTTGACTGAAGGACAAATGGATCAGCAGGTTAATGTCAAACCCTGCATGTTTTTTTTAAGTCTCATGCAGGCCTACACTGAACACCACACATTGGCTGCTACTGTAGGGTGAATGATAGAACAGCTATTTCCATGTTAAAATGTTATGGGATGCATTTTCTCCATTGTTTTTGTGTGTAGGCCACTCTGGTAGGCTTACATTATGATCGAATAGCCACAGTAGCTTACTTGGTCACTGTTAAAAAATGTACTTAAAGCAGGTATCGCCTCAGTATATGCATGCTGGAAGTTGCACAGAATTTTCATAATGTTTAAGTTTGCGCTCAGCATTCCTGAAATTAGAGGGAACATTGATCCCAATCGAACATTTTATGATGCAGAAATCATTGTAAGAACCAGAGAGCAGGAACTTAAAACCTGGCCCACTAACAAAGTTCTGTCAAATTAGACATCTCAGTACATGTCCCTTTTTCAGGCACATAATCCAAAAATAAAAGGAAACACAAACAGGTCTTAATAGCGTGTAGGGCCACCATGAGCCAGAAAAGCTTCAGTGCCCCTTGGCATAGATTCTACAAGTGTCTGGAACTCTATTGGAGGGTTGCGATACCATTCTTCCGTGAGAAATTCCATAATTTGGTGTTTCTCGGGGGCCACTCCAGAATCTTCCATAAGAATTCAATTGGGTTGAGATCTGGTGACTGAGACTGCCGTGGCATATGGTTTACATCGTTTTCATGCTCATCAAACCATTCAGTGACCACTAATGCCCTGTGGATGGGGGCATTGTCATCCTATGGGGGCATAGCCATGTTAGCAAAAGTAATGGCCAAAATAATGGTCTGCCCAGCATTGTTGTGGGCAGACCAGCAAGTATTCACACCTCTTGACTTTTTCAAAAATGTTGCTGTGTTACAGCCTGAAATTAAAATGGATTAAATTGAGATTTTGCGTCAATGGCCTACACACAATACCTCATAATGTCAAAGTGGAATTATGTTTTTAGAAATGTTTGCTTATTAAATAACATTTTAAAGCTGAAATGTCTTGAGTCAATAACTATTCAACCCCTTTGTTATGGCAAGCCTAAATAAGTTCAGGAGTAAAAATATGCTTAACAAGTCACATAATAAGTTGCATGGACTCTGTGTGCAATAATAGTGTTTAACATGATTTTTGAATGGCTACCTCATTTCTGTACGCCACACATACAATTATCTGTAAGGTCCCTCAGTCTAGCAGTGATCATCAAACACGGATTCAACCACAAAGACCAGGGAGACTTTCCAATGCCTCGCAAATAAGAACACCTATTGGTAGATTTGTTTTAAAAAAGCACACATTGAATATCCCTTTAGCATTGTGAAGTTACTAATTACACTTTGGATTGTGTATCAATACACCCAGTTACTACATAGATACAGGCGTCCTTCCTTACTCAGTTGCCGGAGAGAAAGGAAACTGCTCAGGCATTTCACCATGAGGCCAATGGTGACTTTAAAACAGTTACAGAGCTTAATGGCTGTGATAGCCAAAAAACAAAGATGGATCAACAACATTACTCAACAATATTAACCTAAATGACAGAGTGAAAAGAATCAAGCCTGTATAGAATACAAATATTCCAAAACATGCATCCTGTTTGCAATAAGGCACTAAAGTAAAACATTTAAAAAATGTGGCTAAGAAATTAACTTTATGTTCTAAATACAAAGTGTTATGTTTGGGACAAATACAACACATCACTGAGTACCAATCTTCATATTTTCAAGCATAGTGTTAGCTGCATCATGTTATGGGTATGCTTGTCATCGGCAAGGACTGTGGAGCTTTTTAGGATAAAAATAAATTAAATAAGGCTTAGCACAGGCAAAACCCTTAAGGAAAACCTGGTTCAGTCTGCTTTTCACCAGACACTGGGAGACAAATGAATCTTTCAGCAGGACATAAACACTGGAGTTGCTTACCAAGATTACATTGTATGTCTCTGAGTGGCATAGTTACAGTTTTTACTTAAATCGTCTTGAAAATATATGGAAAGACTTGAAAATAGCAATGATCAACAATCAACATGACAGCGCTTGAATAATTTTTGTAACAAATAACGTGCAAATATTGTACAATCCAGGTGTGCAAAGCTCTTAGAGACTTACCCAGAAAGACGCACAGCTGTAATCTCTGCCAAAGGTTATTCTAACACATATTGACTCAGGGGTGTGTAAATGAGATATTTTATTTTTAATACATTTGCCAACATTTCTAGAAACTTGTTTTCACTTTGTCATTGTGGGGTATTGTGTGAAGATGGGTGAGAGAGAAAATCGAGTTAATCCATTTTGAATTCAGGTTGTAACACAACCAAATGTGGAATAATTTAAGTGGTATGAATACTTTCTGAAGACACTGTACAGTGGGGTCTGAAACTGGATAATGGACCATTCTTGACACACACGGTAAACTGTCAAGCGTGAATAACCCAGTAGCGTTGCAGTTCTTCACACACTCAAACCGGTGCGCCTGGCACCTACAACCATACCCCATTCAATGGCACTTAAATATTTTGTCTTGCCCATTCAACCTCTGAATAGTACACATTCACAATCCAATTGTCTCAAGGCTTAAGAATCCTTCTTTAAACAATATGGGATCGGTGTCCCCCCCACCCCGTGGGACGGTTGAACTAATGTAGGCTAATGTCAAATTTAGAGTAGCTATTACAGTGAAAGAATACCATGCTGTTGTTTGAGGAGAGTGCCCAATTAGGAACTTGAAAATGTATTAATAAACCAATTAGGCACATTTCGGTAGTCCTTAATACAACATTTTGAACATGTATGCAATGGTTCATTGGATCAGTCTAAAACGTTGCACACACACACTGCTGCCATCTAGTGGCCAAAATCTAAATTGCGCATGGGCTGGAATAATACATTATGGCCTTTGTCTTGCATTTCAAAGATGTTACAAAAAAATAAAATTCTCTGATCAATGGCCGATGTCCTCCTTAATAAGGATTTTTCAATTTTCGCCTAAAATGACATACCCAAATCTAACTGCCTGAAGCTCAGGACCTGAAGCAAGGACATGCATATTCTTGATAACATTTGTGTAACGGTAGTCCTCCTCCTCTTCAACCGAAAAGGAGGAGTAGTGATTCGACCAAGGCGCAGCGGGTTGTGAATACATAATTTTAATTAATAAGGCGGAAAAAACACGAAACGAAATACACTTGAATGATTAACAAACTAACAAAACGGAATAGACAGACCTGGACATGGAACTTACATAAAACACGAAGAACGCACGAACAGGGAAAATAGACTACACAAAATGACGATGTACAAAAACAAACCGAACAGTCCCGTATGGTGCGACAAACACTGACACAGGAGACAACCACCCACAACGAACACTGTGAAACAACCTACCTAAATATGACTCTCAATTAGAGGAACGCCAAACACCTGCCTCTAATTAAGAGCCATACCAGGCAACCCTAAACCAACATAGAAACAGAAAACATAGAATGCCCACCCAAACTCACGTCCTGACCAACTAACACATACAACAAACTAACAGAAATAGGTCAGGAACGTGACAATTTGAAAGTCAACGCTGAAGTTTCTGGAAATGTGATATTAATGTAGAATAATATAACACATTAGATCTGGTAAAAGATATTACAAACAAAAAGTGGTTCAAACTGTAGAACCAAGTTCCTACATTTGAATATATACAATTATTTTATCAAACAAAACTATGCTAAAATGTATCTCTGGGACCCCCAGGATGACAAATCAAAGCAAGATTACTGAATGTAAGTACATTATTGACATTCAGAGGTGAATGTATCAAATCAGTGTCTGTGATAAGTGTTTTGTTGTTGTGCACTCTCCTCAAACAATAGCATGGTATGTTTTCACTGTAATAGCTACTGTAAATTGTACCATGCAGTTAGATAAAAAAATAATTTAAGCTTTCTGCCCATATAAGACATGTCTATGTCCCGGAAAGTGGACTGCTGTTTACAATGTTATTCTAGTCACATTAGTGCACATTAGCAACAACCATCCCGTTTTAGGGACACGGATCCGTAGAGGTTAAAAAACAACACGCACAAGGAAATCTAGAACTTAGATACCTTAAGCGCCAACTTCAAATGCCTTTTCTCATTCTCACTCACAATCCTACCAGTTTATTCTTTACTAGGGTTATTTAATCATATTTTACCAACTTGATTTAATAAAAAAAGTACAAATCCACTTGAACACACGTTCTGGCAACATACACACTCCCAACCACCACACACACACACACACACACAGAAAGAGTCACGTTCTGTTTCTCTAAGTCAGAGTATAAATGGTCCCCTTTGAGGCCTGGTACGGAGGGAGCATGCAGTGGGCTTGAGCTGGCTGAGCGGCGAGCAAGCCGTAAGAGGATTTGGGTAACTAATGCCTGAAGAAAGGCGCCAACACCGTGTCCTGGGACAGCTAAGCCCTCAGCCCTGACTGCTCAGCCCTCATTTACTTTCTTACTTACCACTCAAGACATTCCAGTTCCTCTGTCTCCTCGCTTCGTCCCTCTTTCCTTGTCCCTCTCTTCCACTCTGGTAAGTCCAGGTAACTGGTTACAGCCAGGTAGCAGATGAACCAATGGGAAGAAGCAGCGTGACCAAAAGAAAAGCTCTCTTGAAATCTTTCCACTTGCTGCAGTCTCAGTCTCTGTTTGTCCTCTCTCATGCTGTCACATGTTCTCCCCCTTTCCTTCTCTCTCTCTCTGAGGTACCTGTTGCTGTCTGGTAGAAGAGTGACTACAGCCCCTCTCTCGCTCATTCAGTTAGACCGCTGATCTCCATTAGCAGGGAGGCGGGCTTAGTGCACCACACAGGCACAGTGACCAGTCAGTCGGAAGGGAGGAGGGGGAAGGAGGGGGGAAGAGGAAGAGGCTGGGGACTGAGATGTCATGGGGTGGCAGATGGTGCCAGACTGGTCAGGGTTGCTACAGACAGGGCTGGTCACTTGGCTGCTTAGACGCAGGGCTAGATGCAAGATACAAATCTGTTCTCCTCCGCCCAATCCCTTCCTCCATCCTGCACCTATTGTCCCACAAAACACATTGTAATGTAATATATAGTGCTTTCAGAAAGTATTCATACCGTTTGACTTATTTTGTTGTGTTACAGCCTGAATTCAAAATTAATTTAAATATATGTTATTTTTCACCTATCTACACACAATACCCCATAATGACCAAGTCAAAACATGTTTTTAGAATATTTTTTGGGGGGGGTAAATGAAATACAGAAATATCTAATTTACAAACAGTACCAGTCAAAAGTTTGGACACACCTACTTATTGGGGGGGGGGACGACACACCGATCCCATAGTGTTTAAAGAAGGATTCTTAAGCCTTGAGACAATTGGAGTTTGAATGTGTACTATTCAGAGGTTGAATGGGCAAGACAAAATATTTAAGTGCCATTGAATGGGGTATGGTAGTAGGGGCCAGGCGCACCGGTTTGAGTGTGTGAAGAACTGCAACGCTACTGGGGTTTTCACGCTTGACAGTTTACCGTGTGTGTCAAGAATGGTCCACCATCCAGTTTCAGACCCCACTGTACAGTGTCTTCAGAAAGTATTCATGGCAACATCATGCTGTGGGGATGTTTTTCAGGTGCAGGGACTGGGAGACTGGCATGATTGAGGGAAATATGAACGAGCAAAGTACAGAGAGGTCCTTGATGAAAACCTGCCCCAGAGCGCTCAGGACCACAGACTGGGGCGAAGGTTCACCTTCCAACAGGACAACAACCCTAAGCACAAAAGAGTGGCTTCAGGACACGTATCTGAATGTCCTTGAGTGACCCTGCCAGAGCTCAGACTTGAACCCGATCGAACATCTCTGGAGAGACCTGAAAATAGCTATAGAGCGATGCTCCCCATCCAACCCATCCAACAGAGCTGGAGAGGATCTACAGAGGGGAATGGGATAAACTCCCAAAATACACGTGTGCCATGCATGTAGCGTCATACCCAAGAGTACCCAAGGCTGTAATCGCCTTCAAAGGTGCATCAACAAAGTACTGATTAAAGGGTCTGAATACTTATGTAAATGTTATATTTCAACCTGTTTTTGCTTCATCATTATGGGGTTTTGTGTGTAGATTGATGTTGGAAGAATAAAAACAATGTAATCAATTTTAGAATAAGGCTGTATCACAGACCCGGGTTTGATCCCAGGCTGTGTCACAACCGGCCATGATCGGGAGTCCCATAGGGCGGCACATAATTGGCCCAGCGTCGTCCGGGTTAGGCCGGGGGGGGGACTTTACTTGGCTCATCACGCTCTAGTGACTCCTTGTGGCAGGCCGGGCACCTGCAGGCTGACCTCGGTCTTCAGTTGAACGGTGTTTCCTCCGACACATTGGTGCGGCTGGCTTCCGGGTTAAGCGGGCGGGTGTTAAGGGGCGCGGTTTGGCGGGTCATGTTTCGGAGGACGCATGACTCGACCTTCGCCTTTCCCGAGCTCGTTGGGGAGTTGCAGCGATGAGACAAGATCAGAATTGGATATGACAAGCAAAAAAGACTCTTCCTAGAGCTGACCGTCCAACCAAACTGAGCAACTGGGCAAGAAGGACCTTGGTCAGGGAGGTGACCAATCTGACAAAACTACTGAGTGCCTTAGCTGAGATGGGAGAACCTACCAGAAGGACCAGTCTCTACAGCACATCACCATTCTGGGATTTGTGGGAGTGGCCAGATGAAAGCAACCCCTGAGAAAAAAGGCACATGACAGCTCGTCTGGAGTTTGCAAAAAGGCGCATGAAAGATAGAGCATAAGGCAATGGTCTGATGAGACCAAAATTTTACTCTTTGGCCTAAATGCAAAGTGCAATGTCAGGAGAAAACCAGGCACAGCTCATCACCAGTCTAACAACATCCTTATTGTGAAGCATGGTAGTGGCAGCATCATGCTATGGGGATGCTTTTCAGCATCAGAGACTGGGGGAATGGTAAGGTTAGCAGGAGCAATGAATGGAGCCAAATACAGGCAAATCCTTGATGAGAACCTGCTTTAGAGTTTAAATGACCTTAGACTGGGGGGGAGATTTACATTCCAACAGGACAATGACCCCAAGCATACAGCAAAAGCAATGCTGGAATGCCTT
The DNA here is from genome assembly GCF_029448725.1 of Salvelinus fontinalis. Taxonomy (NCBI): domain Eukaryota; kingdom Metazoa; phylum Chordata; class Actinopteri; order Salmoniformes; family Salmonidae; genus Salvelinus; species Salvelinus fontinalis. The sequence continues at coordinate 46,553,142 of NC_074666.1, forward strand.
CAGAACAAGAATGTGAAAGTCCTTGAGTGACCCAGCCAAAGCCCAGACTTGAATTCCATTTTAAATCTGTGGAAAGACCTGAAGATTGCTGTTCACTGTCGCTCTTCATCTAACTTACCAGAGTTTGAGAAAATCTGCAAAGGAAGAATGGGAGAAAATCCCCAAATCCAGATGTGCAAAGACGATACAGTAATACCCAAGACCACTCAACGCTGTAATCGCGGGCAAATGTGCTTCTACAAATTATTGACCCAGGGGTGTGAATACTTACGTAAATTAGATACTTCTCTACTTCATTTTCATAAATTTTTTTAAATCACTTTGTCATTATGGAGTATTTTGTGAAGATGGCTTAGAAAAAAAAATATATTTAATCAATTTTGAATTCAGGCTGTAAAAACAAATTGGGGTATGAATACTTTTTGAATACACGTTAGTGGGGTCTGAAATTTTGGACCCCACTATGTAAAAGGAGGAGAAGGAGGGTTAACACAGTTGTGTAAATCCTGGCTTATGAATAGGGTGGGTTTGGGGACTATGTGTATGTGCCAGTTGATAATGCCATGTGAAGACTGAGGGTCTTGTTTTTTTAAACGACAACTACTAACCGTATGACGAGACAAACGTGACTACACCAAGGTTAGATTCAATTGACTTCCTGAATTGAATGGAATTGACGCCAACCCTGGACTTGACACCAACCCTGGACCACACATTGGCAGCCATTTCTGACAGATCAAGTTGAAAATAAATCAGGTTTAATGTTTTATTTGAAAGTCATGCCACAAGTTGACATAAAATACAAAATGAAAATAAATGATTTCCAGATCATAACTTTAAAATAACCACAGTGTAACCGATAATCAAATCAAACAAACATGCACGGTAACAAAAAAAGACAACGTAAGAACACGCAGATAAGCATACAGTACATAAGATACAGCCTTCTGATATCTAGCTATCAGTAAACATATCAGTGTTAAGCGTAGAGAACACAAGGTTAATTGGATATATAAAATTAACAAGAGTATAAAATATTGATAAAAGATAGGCTACTCGTTATAAAGACCTTAGTATCTTCTATAAGTGTCACCATGCAGTATATTCCAGTCTCAAGTTAATAAACATCCGCAGAAAAGTACAAGAGAATCACAAGCTCATTCGTCGAACGTATCAGACTCCATTTTGGAAACATGGCCACCACAGAAGGTGTCTCATGACTTGGCAATTTTGAGTGAGCAATGTCATAGAATCTACATAATGCTATCGTAAAGATGACGTAACACCTAGCATAAACATGTATGAAGTTTCATGACCAATGTCCTTTAAAGTTCACATGCAGCGGTATGCAGGCTAACAAACTCAAGGTAGCTCCGAGTCTAAACGAGCTAACATACGTAAATCATTGCACCATGTTGATGGCTGTGTTCAACTGAAACATAGAAAGTACTGTTTGGCCATTACACAGGCTTTAATAAAAACACATATTCCAAATAAATCGTAAACACAATACAAAGACTCTCTGCAATCACTTATTTTCGGTATTCCTCACATTTTTCATGTTGTCCATCTCTAATAATTTTTTTTTGCTTTCAAATTTAACTGGATAAGTATCCATCTGACAAGTATTCTTGCAGACCGTTGCTTTAAAATGTCTCTCAACAATTATACGCTCTTGCGTTTGAAATGTCAGGAATATATTGTAATGACCCTGGACTTGATAAGCACAGTACAATCCCTCCCAACTGGGATAGCCCTATTGTAATTGTGGATAGGGTGTTAATCTTTAGGCTAGGCAACTGGTGTTCACAGCCCACTACAGACTTAGCACAACTTCCACATTTATCACACTGACGTCAGAAGTGGGATAGTGATCGTGGCTTTCGAAAGTATGTCCTGTAAGACGCAGGACTTGACATGCTTTCTGAAACGGAGGGGGTAATGATGAAAGTAAGAGTGTAATGATCCTATCCTTGAAAGGTGCCTAACAATCTCTTCCAGTGGGGATATCCTTATTGGGATGGGGGATAGGGTGTTTGTGTTAAGATCAGGCGAATGGGGTTTGCCCACGAGGGACCTTGTCCTACTTCCTTGTTCGTCACCATTAGATCTACATTTGTCACAATAGGAGTCCTGCAGTAGTGGACAAACACTTTGGTTGCTGTCACTTTTCATATACAGTACATACTGTTCGGGATGCTTAATTCAAATGTTCAGAATCCGTCAAATACATGCAAGTATGCAACATAAGCCTTCAATATATGAATATAGTAACACTGTTTACAACATTTTGAATAAAAAATATATCTTTGAAAATCAAACTGTGCGAGCTGATTTGAAGTAATTTGCTTCATGCATTGGTGTTATTGGTTTGATATAAAACTGGCCAAAGTTCTGAACATTCTTATGCGTTTTGTGTCCTTAAAACATTTGGCATGGACCATCAGAAAATATATACAGAGCCAGAAAAATCAGATCACCGAATTGACACTCCGCTCACCAAGGGTAAACCAATCGTACCTTGAGTAAGTGATGCTTCTGGCAAATGACAAGAACGTGCAATGTTAACGCAATGAGATCTCAACCAGCATGCGTTTTTGACAAAGACACAAAAAAAAGCATATTGGAACGAGAAAGGCTTGACAATCCCCACAATGTTTAACTAGTTATTGTATGTCCACAAGAGTGGCAAACAAAGCTAATTTACTGTAGAACCTTAACCAACAGTACACTGCAGTACATTGGTCTTTTCCTCCCGTCCATTTTGGCACCGTTGTAGCACAAATAGTTAAAAAAGACGAGCGATGGTCTACCACATGTGATACAACCCCTTGGTCCTGGTGACTATTATTGGTTCAGATATGGTCAGAACAGAAGCTGCAATACGGCCAACAGCTACTATACCACTAGCAATAGCTAACGATAAGGACTTGTGCAAACTACCTAACTGAAGACATTGTTTGTCTGTGGGGGTCACAGCAAGATTGTGAAACTGAGTCGTATAAATAACTAAAATGGCTGCTGCTGCTAACCTGCCAGCCTGCCCACCACGGGTGCCCCTGTTCAGAGTAGAGCCGAGCACCAGACTGGCTGAATGGACACACACTGCTACATCCTGGCAACAGAAAACCAACCAATCCCCTTATTGACAGGAGGACCTCTTCTTCCCCTGGCATGAAAGATTAATCTGCTTGGTATGTCATATTTTAACCCTGTGACACCTGCATGCGCTCTATGGCACTCTATTGCCTTTAACTTAACCATGACCCTTCTCGCCATAGCGTTCTATTCTCTGTAACACTTTACGTAGAGGATAAACAGAACGTTAGCTTCCGGGGGTGATATTGATGCTCGACTTCGTCTCGGGCCTAACAACACCCGTGCCAATATATCCCCCAAACACCGGCTTCTCAGGCATTATCACTTGATTATCATCTCAAAATGATCCTGACTAAATTACAGCCATTATGAGTAACTTGAACATTTCCTTCATAGAGACAAAACATCTAGGTTATTATAGTTGTGATTTTGTTTTTAGATTTTTATTTAAAATTCAGTTTAGTTTCAGCTTGTCTTCAGACAATGTACTATTTTTTATTTACTTTGAGTTTTATAAAATAATTTATATTTCATATTATTTCATTTCAGTTTAAATGTGTGTGTTAGGGACAGAAAGTAGCATTATGCATGTGTGGCAGGCCTATAGTTTGTATTCTTGGGGGGGTGTCACTTCTTGTCACTGGGGGACAATAATACATAAGGTGATGGGTCATGTCATAGGTTTGTTTAGGTTTAAATTATAAATCAATCTTAATGTGACTTGGGATTTAAAAGGATAATCGTCTGTGTCTAACTCAGATTCAGACATTTCTACCGCACCGTTCAACGCTATGGCCAGCTCTGGTTGTTGTTGATCATTCTCTTGCCAGTTCTGTAATAGCTCGAAAGCCTTGACTATGTTCACCCTGTTGTCAGTTATGACAAGTAGGATCTTCTCCTCTGGTATGTCACTTGCTCAATTACCTCTCCGGTGTATGGATGCTCTCCGGTGTATGGATGCTAAATCCGATGGAGGTTGAGCAACGCATGCTGTGCCTTGATTGGAGGGGTGATAGAAGCAGGCTGATATACCCATAAATTAAGTAGTCATTCCTTTCTTGCTCCATCCGTTTACACGGTTATTTTTCATGCCTCTTTCAGAATCTCCTTAACCTTCTGGGTTGCTGTATCCATTTCCAAAGCAATCAACCTGTTTACTCTAGCAGCGCCAGGTTTTACATTTTGGATCAGGTGTTTGGTTGAATTATCTGAAGGCTCGTGGACTTGCCAGACTGGATGAATAAATGAACAAGCGCTTCTTCTCTTTTTTTAAACTTGAATTAGGTTCTGATGTTTCTATTCTTTTCATGATAACTGCTAAAGTTGGTTGCCGTTAATGAGCAGCTACCAATAGCTGGTGGCTGAAATTGTATGATTCTTTGTGGGCGCAGATCAGATGAACTTTGAGGTTCTTTGGGTGTTCTCTTTAATCTCTGTCCCACACATGCTGCCATCTTCTGACACTACATTTCCTTTTATCCTTTCTAGCAATGTACTCAAAACAACGGATGCCGCCCTTGTTTACGCCTATGGTTCAATATTCGCGCTCGGATTTCTTCCCTATTAGCTACAGGTTTGACGGATGCCAGTAGAACGCTACCTGCCCGAATGCATAGTGCCAACTGTAAACTTTGGTGGAGGAGGAATAATGGTCTGGCTAGGCCCCTTAGTTCCAGTGAAATCTTAACTCTACAGCATACAATGACATTCTAGACGATTCTGCGCTTACAACTTTGTGGCAACAGTTTGGGGAAGCCCCTTTACTGTTTCAGCATGACAATGCCCACGTGCACAAAGCGAGGTCCATACAGAAAGGGTTTGTCGAGATCGGTGTGGAAAAACTTGACTGGCCTGCACAGAGCCCTGACCTCAACCACATTGAATTGGAACGCTGACTGCGAGCCAGGCCTAATCGCCCAACATTAGTGCCCGACCTCACTAATGCTCTTGTTGCTGAATGAAGCAAGTCCCCCCAGCAAAGTTCCAACATCTAGTGGAAAGCCGTCCCAGAAGAGTGGAGGCTGTTATAGCAGCAAAGAGGCACCAACTCCATATTAATGTCCATGATTTGGAATGAGAGGTTCAACGAGCAGGTATCCACATACTTTTGGTCATGTAGTGTAGTTTTAAAAATGTTTTTCTGAATTATTTTATTTCAGTTAACTAAATTGTTTGTCCAATTTTTGTTTTTGTTACTATATGTTACTTGTATAACATATTGCCTTATAACAATACAGTTTGAAGTTTCGGCTTGCAAAGCAGCTCTGCCAATATCGGCACCGCTGTTTACAATAATGAATCTGGACGTTTCTAATTATGCTAACTACTGGAAGATTCTGTCGCTATGGGCCTTCAGACACAACTCGAGGTAAGAGTAATTCGACACAAAAATAGATTTTGCATGAACTATCCCTTTCAGAGTTTTTTGTAGCAACCAGTTTAGTCTCTCTGTCTTAGTCTGCAACTGAACAACATAGAAGGAAATACATATGTCACACAGCACTTGAATGGCATTTTCGTCATTTGAAGCAACGAATGACAGTTAATAGTAAAAACATTATGAATGGTGGATGTCACTGATCAGTACCTTTAAAGTGACCCTTTTAAACATCTTGATTGGACATTGATATGATGTGCAATAGTGTAAACATGCTGATTCTTAAACACTACCATTTGTTTCCCACACTGAAGATGGAAAGAATAAAGAAATATAAAATAGAAACAATAGAATAACAATACAAGGCCATGTACATACCATTAAAAATGATCTATCCAAGACACATTAATTCATTAAATGCATTAATAAATATACAAACAAATGTGATAATACATTAAATAAATAAAATGCAATAAATGCCATTGTTGTTCGAGTAATGCAAAAAAGAAAAGGCGTTGAAACAAGCACATAAACAAGTAAAAGGGATTGATGGTTTGATAAAGAGAGAGTGAGAGATCGGTCGATCGAAGCTCTCCGCATTACATTCAAAAAATAAAATGTCTCTGGAATGATTCTTAACGTACGTGGGATCCCACGTCAAATCCTGCTCTAGAAACGTCTCTGCAATCATATTGCACTTTTGAAAAGATACTCGACATGACAACATGGCGTTTGGGGCTTGTTCCTCCTTGTATATCTTCTTTCTCCGCCGCTTGCCACTGTCAGAGATTGAGATAAATAGCCTGTGGAAAGCAGGTCAAAAGAAAAAGAGCGACATGATCTACATGAGAAGAGATGCTAACGGTTTTGGGGACTGTACCAGTGATGGTTCTGAATGATGTCATAGTCTCTGTCTTGGCCAGACAAAAACCCACTCTTTTCACACTACCATTTCAAATAATAAAAAATTATGCTAATTCAAACTGTGTTCCGGTCGGGAATAGTGGTATCGAGTCACAACAGAGTCAGAGCCAGGAAGAAGGCTATGGCACGTTGTTTTTGGCAGGAGTCGACTGACGGATTTCCTGCCTCTTCTCTCCGTCCACTATCTCCTCTTCCGCTCATCCCTCCATCCAGCCATGTCCGTGAGCCTGTCAGAGCCAGGCGAGGTGCATGATGTTCAAAGGCGCAGGCTTAACATGTACGAATGCATGCGCACACACACACACACACACACACACACACACACACACACACACACACACACACACACACACAGAGAGAGGGACAACAGCTGCTGTCTCTCGGGTCACATGATTCACGCGATTCAGGTCAATTGACAGGAGTCCCATGACTTAGGAAGCGTCAGGCAGTGGCGTTGCCGTAGAGATGACCGACTGACGTGGCACAGTGGCAACTGCCGCCGGCAAAAGAGAGAGGGAGGGAGGGCCTGGTCCGTCTTTGGTCCCGTAAAGCACTTGAATATGGCAGGCGGAGCTCCACAGTCACTCCACTGGGGCATATCAAAAGCGCCGGTTGCTAAGCTAAGAGTGTGATGCCTAGTTAAATAAAGGTTCAATAAAAATTAAATAAAACATTTGTGTGTAAAGGGGTATGGGGCTTGTGCAATGCAGGCAGATCATTTTTTTGCCGTGCTAAACTCGATTTTGTCCATGGCAACCTGTAGAAGTGAAGGGTAGCGTAGTCCGAGGGGATGGGAGTGGGAAGAGGAAGATGGGATAGATGTGATGGAGGGGGGAGGAGGCAAGGCTACACCCAGTATACCACCCAATACAATGACCCCCCTCCCACCCGACATATGGCTGGTCACAGGCTCCTAAAGAGACCCACTCAGCCTTAAGGCGATGTATAGCCCTTAGAGACGCTGGCAGATGCATGAGGGGTGCAGGAGCATGTTAAAAGTGTGTGTGTGTGTGTGTGTGCGTGTGTGTGAGAGTTGAAGGCATGTAGAGAGAGTAGTCTTGCCTACTACTTACTAAAACGATATACATACTGTGTACTAATCATGCATCATACTATTTAGAATGTACTGGTTAGTATATGTATGCAGTAAGCTTCAAACATCAACATACCAGGCTCACCCATACTGAGAATGTGTCATCTAACGCACAATTGCTTTGTTTCCCACCATTCATTCATTTTGGTAGCTGACTATCAGCGGTTTATCGGCTGTTGTCACACTTACGTGGGTCTGAAAAGACACTTCTCTTCCTCAATAGTGTGCAGTGAATTCTAGTAGATGGAAAGATGAAATGAGTATGACGTCCTGGCATTTAAAGCATACAAAATGTTCAATATTTCACATACTATAAAACGTAATATTTTCGCATACCCAATCAGCCTACTATTTAGAACTTAGACACGGCCTGTGTGCTTGTGTTTGTGTGTGTGTGTAATAGTGAGAGTGAGAGAAAGAGTCAGAAAGAAAGAAAGCTGTGTCTGTATATGTTGAAGGGGGTGTTGGGTTGGGTGGAGCAGGGGTGGGGGATGATTAACCTTTTAACTGACATGCTTGGGTTTAGGGGTGGCGAAAGGTCGTCAAGATGACAAAGGTCAAGCTCCTTCGACATTCCATGGCGAGAGCGGCGACGGCGGTGGTTGTGACGTCATATGTTGATGAGTGTGATGCAGGTGATGAGGCGCACGGTGACCGTGCCCGGGAGGTCGTTGTCTTGGCGATTGCCCTTGTCGCGCAGGTGGAGCGTGTGCTGCTCCTGCCGGTCGTTTGGGTCACTGGACAGGGTCACCTGACCCAGGAAGGTATCCACAATTACGTTCTTATTGTAGATCTATTATGGTATGGCCCAAGGTCCAAGGAGAGCAGAGAAGAAAGAGAAAAAGAGGGAGAGAGGAAGCATAGGAAAAGTGATTTTCAAAAAGTTAGAGTAAAACATATTCAAGAGATAGAGGGATACATTCTGTATGAACACAGACAGACAGATACAAAAAAGTTCCTCCTCTCCGTCTGTACTTACCTCAATGTGGATGCCTTCCTTGGGCTTCTTGCGGTAGAACAGGCCTTTGACATCGAAGTTAGGGCTCCGCGTGTCCTTGTGCACCGGCGAGCGCACCCTCTCTCCCTCACAGGTGATGATGACGTACGGGTCCGAGGCTGGGAGGGAGAGGGAAGGAAGGATGAGGGACAGCTGCCAATCTCTGTATCGGCATGAGAAGTGTAAACGTGTGTGTGCATGTGTACTCAACTATGCAGGCCAAAACCAACTCGAGGTCTAAATGAAGCCAATCCTTATCTGGCCATCAGACCAACCAGCAAGCAGACAGGTCTCTGACAGGTAGGTGGAGAAGGGCTTTAGTTGCTTGTGCTACTAGGTAGGTCGAGGATATGGGGAGAAGGAACTATAGAAGACTATAAATCTGAAAGGGAGGGGATAGGTTTCAGCCATATGGAAAAAAGTATTCCTAGACCTAGCCCTTTGTGGAACTACTACCATTTTGCTTAAATCTATCCAATCCTCTTCGATCTACATGAAGCTAGGGGTTACGGGTTAGGACATGGGTATTCAACTCTTGCCCTACGAAGTCCAGAGCCTGCTGGTTTTCTGTTCTACCTGATAATTAATTGAACACACCTGGTGTCCCAGGTCTAAATCATTCCCTGATTAGAGGGGAACAATGTAAAAATGTAGTGGAACTGGCTTTGAGGTCCAGAGTTGAGTTTGAAGGGGTTTAGGGGCTAGGGGCTGTTTCTGGGCTGAGCCAAAGTCTATTGGACTATTACTGTGCTATATGTCTAGTTGTAGCTAAGCCGCTAGCCACTAGGTGATGCTGATGTACCTCCTTGTGTTTTGGCCGGGTGCCTCTTCTTGTTGGGAATGAGACAGTGCAGCTCTGTGTATGACCAGAAGAGTTCACCTTGCAACACATGCTGATGGCACGGAAAAACACATACACACTCGCACAAAATGTACAGTACACACTTAAACTCAAGTTATCCATCGGCAGAAGAGTTTATTGTGTCGACCAGAACCTTTCCCCTCCAACTATCCCCCATCCTTTCCAGCATGGTCCAGTAACAACGGTGGAGATATAACCGGGCCATGCTAGTATAGCTCGTGTGAAAATGGTCTATGCAAGTCAGCTCCCAAAGCCTCCCTTCGACATGGGTGCGTACTGTAGCTTACTTTACTGTCTACTATTTCCTACTGCAGCCATACTAGCTTACCTCCATTAGAGTCCTGGCCCTGGAGTCCCTCAGCACTCAGAACGTGGACCTGGGTGACCAGCTGGGGGTAACCACACATGCCCGTCCAACACGTCTGTGGGGGCTCATCCAGGTTCAACTCTCTGTTGGGTAGGGAAAGAAAGTGAATATGGGTGTTATTCATTTTGGTGAGAGTAATGGCAGTGGATGACAAATTACGTGAAAGAGGTTCTGGGTCCACTTAGAGAATCAATTCAACTTTATCAAAAAGCTAAAATCCTTTTATAGAAACCCATACAATTCAACTGGTGTGCATGTTAAAGGGATCGTTCACTTTTTTGAAATAAGTAGTAAAATGCAAAAAATACTTTAACCCCAAGTGTCGTAAAATACCAAAATGAAATATCCCTTTAACATACACACCAGTTGAATTTGATGGGTTTCTATAAAATGAGGTTTGTTATTTGACCAATTTGAACTGATCCAATTTAGGCAATCCCTATCATAGAACTACAAAACAATACTGTTCTATTCAATTCTATGATCCCAGTGAACAATCCCTTTGCAAATGTAAGGAGGTTAAACGGAAGGGGGGTGGGGGTGGGGCTGCATGTCGGCCGGCTGGTTTACTTGCAGTCTGAAGGCACGTCGGTGAAGACCCGCAACAGGAAGTCGCCCTGCTGCCCGGGGTCAAAAGTCGTGGGGATGATGACGTAGCGACCCTCCTTGAGCTCCTTCCTGAGGAAGACGCAGCGCGAGTTGATGTAGATGGAGCCCGCCACCTTCTGCTGGGCCGTGTGCATGCGGTATTTTCTGTTCAGCTCCACCTAGAGGACGGGAGGGGACATGACATCAGGGTCACATTTTAAAGGGAGACTTTCAAGGTAGATATGGCATCATCAGGCAGAGCAAGGATAGAGGCAGAAGCAGGGAGACAGATATAGGAGGTGGAAAGATGGCACATGTGAGGACTGAAACAGGATCCTTATGTCTTATCTTTTATGTTATGAGTAGCAAGGAAGTAAAGAGATGGCAATACCATGAAGTAAAGCGTTAAGAGGCAAAAGGAAAAATTCATGTGGAACGACAGACGGTGTGTTCATCTTCCTGTGTATCCATCTGTGTGTGTTCATCTGTGTTTGTGTGTGTGTGTGCTAACATCTGCGTATTTGTCTCTTCATCTGTGTGAGTGTGTTCTTGTGTGTGTGTCTTCATCTTTGTGTGTGTGCGTGCATACCCGGTGAATGTCGAAGCCTATGGCCAGGTTATCTCCTTTGCCCTCTTTGGTGGTGGCTCTCCTCTCCTTCTGCTGCAGGGCGATCAACACCTCATCCTCTACCTTATTCACATCAAACACATACTGCAGAGAGACAAACACACTAATTAGAACAATCTCCTCAAATCAAATACAGAATATGCAGTACATGCAGAGACACCAACAGAAAAACACATACAAACTTACACAGTACAAACACACTCCTACCCAGCCTCCCACCATCCACCCACACTCTCCCCACTTCCACACATCCTCCACCCTCATGCACCACACCTGTGGGTTCTGGAGGAAGGTGGCCTTGTAGTTGATGCATCCCCCAGAGCGGTTCCTCAGAGGGTCTTGGCGGGGGACCCAGGAGCCCCGCATCACTTCCTCCTCCCATGTTTTGTGGATGCTCAGATAAGAGGTGTTGATGAGGCGGCACAGGATCAGGTCCGTGAAGTACTGGCAGAAGTCATCAAACGTCATCCTAGCGTGGAGAGGAAGGGAGGGAGGGCAAGAGGGAGGGAGGGTATATTTAGGAAAGTGCCGCTCAATCAGTTAAAACTTCTTAGGGCTGAAATCCTGTTAACGGGATCGATATGACAACAGCCAGTGAAAGTGCAGGGCGCCAAATTCAAACAACAGAAATCTCATAATTAAAATTCCTCAAGCATACAAGTATTTCACACCATTTTAAAGATACACTTCTTGTTAATCCCACCACAGTGTCCGATTTCAAAAAGACTTTACAGCGAAAGCATCACAAACGATTATGTTAGGTCACCGCCAAATCACAGAAAAACACAAAAAACATTTTTCCAGCCAAAGACAGGAGTCACAAAAAGCAGAAATAGAGATAAAATTCATCACTAACCTTTGATGATCTTCATCAGATGACACTCATAGAACTTCACGTTACACAATACATATATGTTTTGTGCGATAAAGTTCATATTTATGTCCAAAAACCTCAGTTTACATTGGCGCCATGTTCAGAAATGCCTCCAAAATATCCGGAGAAATTGCAGAGCCACATCAAATAACAGAAATACTCATCATAAACTTGATGAAAGATACATGTTTTACATAGAATTAAAGATAAACTTGTTCTTAATGCAACCACTGTGTCAGATTTCAAAAAAGCTTTACGGAAAAAGCAAAAACCATGCAATAATCTGATGTCGGCGCTCTGAGCCCAATCAAGCCATACAGGTACCCGCCATATTGTGCAGTCAACAGAAGTCAGAAATAACATTATAAATATGCACTTACCTTTGATGATCTTCATCAGAATGCACTCCCAGGAATCACAGTTCCACAATAAATGTTTGATTTGTTTGGTAATGTCCATTATTTATGTCCAAATAGCTACTTTTGTTAGCGCGTTTGGTAAACGAATCCAAAGTCACGAAGCGTGTTCACTAAAAGCAGACGAAATGTCAAAAAGTTCCGTAACAGTCAGTAGAAACATGATGTTTTTAACATAAATCTTCAATAATGTTCCAACCGGAGAATTCCTTTGTCTTCAGAAATGCGATAGAACAGAGCTCGCTCTCACATGAACGCGCATGGTCAGCGCATGTTCAGCTCATGATAGACCTTACTCAATCCCCTCTCCTTCGGCCACACTTCACAGTAAAAGCATCAGACAAGGTTCTAAAGTCTGTTGACATCTAGTGGAAGCCGTAGGAAGTGCAAAATGACCCATATCCCACTGTGTATTCGATAGGCGAGGAGTTGAAAACCTACAAACCTCAGATTTCCCACTTCCTGGTTGGATTTTTCTCTCAGATTTTTGCCTGCCATATGAGTTATTTTATTCTCACAGACATCATTCAAACAGTTGTAGAAACTTCAGAGTGCTTTCTATCCAAATAGACTAATACTATGCATATATTAGCAACTGGGACTGAGGAGCAGGCAGTTTACTCTGGCCACCTTTTCATCCAAGCTACTCAATACTGCCCCTGCAGCCATAAGAAGTTAATAAAATACAGATTAACTTCTTTGGTGTAGGGGCCAGTATTTTCACATCCGGATGAAAAGCGTGCCCAGAGTAAACTGCCTGCTACTCAGGCCCAGAGGCTATGATATGCATATGATTAGTAGATTTGGATAGAAAACACTCTGACGTTTCTAAAACTGTTGGAATGATGTCTGTGAATATAACAGAACTCATATGGCAGGCGAAAACCTGAGAGAAAAATCCAACCAGGAAGTGGGAAATCTGAGGTTTGTAGGTTTTCAAGTGATTGCCTATCCAATATACTGTGTCTATGGGGTCAGATTGCACTTCATAAGGCTTCCACTAGATGTCAACAGTCTTTAGAACGTTGTTTCAGGCATCTACTATGAAAGGGGAGCGAATAAGAGCTGTTTGAACCAGTGGTCAGGCTGAAAGCCTTTAGTTGAGTCGCGCGCAGCCGTGAGGACGAGCTCCGTTCCCTTTCATTTCTAATGACAAAGGAATTGTCCGGTTGGAATATTATTGAAGATTTATGATAAAAACATCCTAAAGATTGATTCTATACATCGTTTGACATGTTTCTACAAACTGTAATGGAACTTTTTTGACTTTTCGTCTGGACTTAGTGCCCGCGCCTTGTGCATTTGGATTACTGGACTAAACACGTGAACAAAAAGGAGGTATTTGAACATAAATATGAACTTTATCGAACAAAATGAACATTTGTTGTCTAACATGGAGACCTGGGAGTGCCATCAGATGAAGATCATCAAAGGTAAGTGATTAATTTTAACGCTATTTCTGACTTTTGTGACACCTCTCCTTGGTTGGAAAATGGCTGTAAGGTCAGCGCCTAGACACAGAAAACCAAACATAATTGCATGGTGTGCTTTTGCCATAAAGCCTTAAGGAGGCATTAAGGAGAAGTTTATCTTTAATCGTATGTTAAACACTTGTATCTTAGATCAATGTTTATGATGAGTATTTCTGTAATTTGATGTGGCTCATGGTTTTCTGTGACTAGGCGCTGACCTAACATAATCACATGGTGTGCTTTCGCAGTAAAGCCTTTTTGAAATCGGACACTGTGGTTGGATTTACAAGAAGTTTATCTTTAAAATGGTGTATAATACTTGTATGTTTGAAGAACTTTAATTATGGGATTTCTGTTGTTTTGAATTTGGCGCCCTGCAATTTCACTGGCTGTTGTCGAGGTGGGGCGCTAGCGTTTAAGCCTAGGCTTAATCCCATTAAGCCTAGGCTTAATCTGTGTGTGGGTGAATGGCCCCTAATGTGTTAATGGTGTGTGTGTGTGTGTGTGTGTGTGTGTGTGTGTGTGTGTGTGTGTGTGTGTGTGTGTGTGTGTGTGTGTGTGCGTGGTGGTCCCTCTCACCAGAATTCTCCGTCATCCTGCACGGTGACGCCCAGCTTCTCTCTCTCACTCTTGCTCACCTTCTTCCACTCCTCTGAGCTGGGGGCACAGACATGAAATTACCTCATGTTCGACAGTATGAAACAAAGGAAATTACAGCGCAAACACACCACTGAAAAACCCTTTGGATTGGAGATTCCGAAGTTCAGCACCACATGACAATGGACAGCAATTTTCTCAGGAGCAGTCATAGATTAAAACATAAAGACTTACCCCAGGAAGTAGGAGTTGTAGGTATCGGCAATACATAGCAATTGTGCGTGTGCCTATGTGCATATGAAAATAAACCTCTCTTCTGTTTCTATGAAATTCCTGCCAGTTCCACAACTTCTGTGTAACTCTGTGACAAACTTCCACATTAAACAATACAATTAAATGTCTCCAATTCCAATTGTGATCAAACCCCAGATACATTATACATGCATTCCTATGACTATATGAATGAAAGGAGACGACTCCTTTAATTACACCACTCAGTCACTTCCCCTTTAAGAACTAACATCTCTCTCCTTTACCTACTCAATAATTCAGCTGTCTTCATGAGCGAGCCCTACAATCTCTGCTATGTCACACAACCTAGTGATAAACAATAGGACACAACAGAAGGAGGAGGAGAGAAGCTCTTAGTCTTCTCCCCATCCTATTACATGATAAACACCATAAATTAACTATTGAACGTGTGATTTTATTTTATTTATTATGTTAGATATTTTCGGATTCTATATTTTTTTTACTTTAAGGTGACTTAAACGTGTGAACATGTGCACCACGTGTGCCTTCAAAAATAATAGCTGTATTACCATTCAACCAAGTTTATGTATAACAATACACGTCTGATTAACTCAGTTCCAAACAGTTGCGTTAATGGAATTCACTCCACAATATTATAGTCACTGTACTAACAGCACCCCTGCAGATCTCGGAATGACATTGTAATGGCTTTACTTTTTGTGTCTCCTTCTCCTGCATTATTACTGAAATGCAAAAAATGTAGAGCCTACCCTTATTTTTCCCTCCATATTGTTGTTTTTCTTTAAATAAATAAATAAAACAAAAACACACGTTCACACATATTCAACAGTTAATTTATGGCATTTATCACCCCCCCCCCCACACACAAACACACTCACACACACACATAGCATTCCCCATTTCAGAAGATGGAGAACACCTCTCTCTCCACCTCATTACTCCTACACGGTCTAGTCATTTCGAGGCAGTAAAGGCACTCTGAATAGGAGAAGCTTTCATTATGCAGTGTTGTGTACATCGAATTAGAATAAGAATTCTAATTCTAATACTATGGTTGCGTAGTACCACTTCCAGGCCTGAGGAGGCAGTGTTGTGTATTTACCTGTCGCTCCAGGGCCCGCTCCACTCCTTCTCTCCCCAGGGGTTCCTCATGCGGATCATATTGAGCTTCTCTGATTTGAAGAATGCCAGCAGGCCCTGGCCCAGACGCACCTTCTTCACGTCCGTCACTGCGTATGCGTGACCCTTGACCAGGCCACAGTCTAGCCGTGCCTCCATGTCCTCCACTGTGGTCGCCTATGAGACAATTAATAATCAATTAATTAATTCAGAAATATTTATTTGTGCAGCACATGTCATACACAGAATGTAGCTCAAAGTGTTTGAGTTGTGACAAGGGTTGTGTTCATTAGGGCGTGCGACATGCGACAAAATGAAAATCTGCATTCAGACATTTTTTTGTTTGATGCCTATTGAACAAGGCCCAGTCAAGTTGAACTGAGAATTGGTTTGTTTGAATTGAGCTTGCAGCCTAGACGGCTGGTGCTGTCCCTTGCTACTTGATCATCAAAGTATCATTGAGCACAGGGCCCAGATGTAATGAGCCCGTTTCACAAACAAAGTGTGATGCAACGACAGCAAGGGAGCAACTACTAAGGAGACAGAAGAGGAAAAATGATAAAGAAGACAGAAAGGTAATGAGGGAAACCAGGGTCGTATTCATTAGTGCACAACGTAACAAAATGTTTTGCAACGGAAACCAAAAACAAGTGTTTTTTATTGGGAAAGGGGAATACCTAGTCAATTGTACAAATTAATGCATTCAAAATAATGCACTCTGAATCAGAGAGGTGCGGGGGGCTGCCTTAACTTATCCGACATCCATGTCGGATAAGATCAGTTAGTCCCTCCCCGTTTCAGTCCATTTTCTTCCATTTGGTGCCTACTAAATATGACCCAGGGGATACTACATAAAAATTCAAAAAACATACATGACTGCTCCTGCATGAAAAAAACCCTTCTCATAGACCTCACAGGCTCTCAACTTAAGCATACTTAATGGCCTGCTGATGGGCCATCAACTGTGGATGGGCTTCCCATTGTATTCAAATTGGTTGAGTAGGTTGGCTACCAGAACATTCAGACCTGGCCCAACGGGAAAGCAGTTGTCTGGACTTCAGAGAGCTAGGCTTTTGCTAAGCCTAGTATGAAAACAATATTTGAGGTAGATTAATAATATTAATAATAATATAATATACAAACATACTGTACATATCTTAGCTATCATTACACATTGTAAGTTTCTAGGACACACCAGTTGTTCACAATTCAACCGAAAGTGGTGGAAATGAAATGTCTGTCTCCAATGGTAAAAATGAAAGACAATTTTATTTTACTAGGCAAGTCAGTTAAGAACAAATTCTTATTTTCAATGACAGCCTAGGAACAGTGGGTTAACTGCCATGTTCAGGGGCAGAACGACAGATTTGTACCTTGTCAGCTCTGGGATTCGATCTTGCAACCTTTCGGTTACTAGTCCAACACCAACCACTAGGCTACCTGCCGCCCCATAAATTGAAAACATTTCTGATTTGAAACTGATAGTTGGATGAAAATATACTAAATTGACAAAAAATATTTCCATTTTAGATAATTGAAAACATTTCTGATTTGAAACTGATAGTTGGATGAAAATATACTAAATTGACAAAAAATATTTCCATTTTAGATATTTCCATTTTAGATAATTGACCAAAAGTCATATTGACCAAAAGCGGAGTAAACAAAATGCATATATTTTAAATGATACTTTTAGCATTCAAAAGAATGAATGACTTTTTAAATTTCTCTAAGATATTATCTTATTTGTACTTGATGTAAAGAAGTGACATTTTATATCACTATGTGAATGTGTCTAAATACCATATAAAATACCACTGAATTTTAGGTAAGGGGTTAATTGTAGCAAATGTTACGATTAACCCCCTTTACAAATCTGAGTCTAATCTGAGTCTAATGAGAAAAAACAACTAACTATTGTCATCAATTATATCAATCAAAATAACTCTTCTTACTGATAAAAATGATGTATGATTAGATAAAATGGGGAATGTTCGGCAGGTCAATAATCAAGAAAGAGAGGTGGCAAGAATATTTCAAATTCGGCCTGAACATATATATATATTTTTTTAAATAGGTCACTACCCTATTATGCCCAGGCCCATAGGCTCTGTGGAAGACGTGCATTGAGCATTTGCTACCACACACATCATTTTTCAAACCATGCTTACAAAAAACAGCGAAAGGGGGGAGAAGACAAAAAGCAATTAGGCTTGGAGTCTGGGGAGAGATGCACGAGTGTGGCTTTTAAGATGCCTTTGTTGCATTCCTAAATCAGACCTCACAACAAAAAGCCTGGGAGTAGTCAAGCATTTTTATAATGTTGCCAGGCCGTTACAACCATAACCAAACAACAACCACCAAGTCATGGGTCATGTCCGAGGAATTAACGACTAGGGTTTTCGGGCCGTTCGTCTAGCTGACGTGTTTGTTTAGCCATTATTTTTTTCGTGTCTGTGTCCATTCTGTTGTTATTGTTTCTGTAATGGAGCCTAATGAAAACTCATGAATATAAAATGCCTATCGCTGCCAGTTGAGCTAGTGTACGTGATTCGGAATCACACAATGTTGGACTGTAAATGAGTTCTAGTGCAGGAGTGGACAAGCGCAGAACCGCAGACAATCAAAAGGGGGAACTCACTGCCTGCGTTCCAAATGTACAACTTATTACCTTTATAGTGTACTACTTTCAACAAGGGCCCATAGGGTTCTGGTCAAAAGTAGTGCACTTTGTAGGGAGTAGGGTGCCATATGGGACGCAGTCAGTGGCTGCCCGGGGGAGAGTGGAACTCGTACAAATGGAGCTCCCAACAGCAGATGTTGCGTATTGATGAACAGATGAATAGACGGACTGACGGATGGACAGATAAACAACAAGCAGGTTGAGGATGACAGGTAGATGGATGGATAGAGAAGAGGACGGTATTTGCATTCTGAAAGTGTATATGCACTCATACAAATTCAAGTCTCATCAGCAGAGAGAAAGCCTTGTATGATTACATTGATAGATGATAGATAGATGGATAATCACAAAGGATTACATTTTCCTCTCGCAAATGTAGACTTTGCATGAGCCAACTAACCTCAACTTTCGAAATAGACGGGATGGCACATTATCATGGTGATTGCCAAACGCTGCAATTTGCGATTTATGTCGCAATTTTTTGGTGTTCCAAATAGCACAAGGCAGAAAAAAACATTTTGCAATGGAAAAAAACAGGAAGTACATTGAACACGACCTAGATCTCCTAACTGACCCCCTGGCTGCCCCTGATCCAAAATGGCAGCCTTGTACAGATCTTCCCCGAGTGACTCACCCGGATTGAGCAGCTGATGAGGCCGTCCCGGTTGTGGACCTTCAGCACCCTCTCAAACAGCTGGTTACGGGCCACCTCGTCAGTGGCCATCTGGCCCTCCAGCAGGTCCATGGGCTCCGACACGCCCCCTGTGAAGTCCACCAGGGCATCCGCTGTGTTCCCGCCGTCCAGGGCCTCGTAGCAACCGTACACTCTGCAAGGACAGGTCGAGGAGGGAGAGGAGGAATGAGTTCATCTGAAGTCAAATATCTCTCTATCTATGCTGTCTACAGTGCACAGTTGACAACAGAATGACAACTGAGCCTCTTGTTTGACTCCACATCTCAAATCATAAAGACTGTAGCTAGTAGACACAGTATCTTGAATCAGTTAAAATAGTGACAGACAATAAAAAGCCTAATTCTAAGACATTAAAGGCTTATACATGCTTATAACATGTTATAAAGCATTATACCTACAGGCGTTAAGTAAAGTGTTACCAATTGGAAATATTTATTTACCCGAGTGAGTGAGTGCATCCTCGTTCTAAAGATTTTCTCTGCATTCCTCAAATATTGGGAGAGTAAAACATACAGTAGCATTTTATCCTATTCTAGATGATATTCCCCAGGTCTACTGGGGCTGCTACAGTACTGTATCTCTTTATCCCTGCCCCTAGGTGTTCATTACATTTTAATGGTTTTTTTTATTACCATGACCGTATTACACATTGTCCAATTGGGACAACAAATTGATTGATTGCTTGATGGATGGATTGAACGTTTAAAACATTTTCCAACCAGACTGTACTACACATTTCCCAATTTGGACAATAAAGCCGTTGACAGATTGATTGATTCATTGACTAACTTGGCATAAGCCTTCTCCACCAGTGCGCTCCAGAACTCGTTGCTGTCATCCGAGTGGCAGTAGACCAGCTGGTTGTCCACCGTGGGCAGTCGGTCGTCGATCACCACATCCACCCACTCTCCGAAGCGCCAGAAGCGGAAGTGGAAGATCCCGGCGTACGACTCGGGTGTCTCCGTGTCCCACTCCTGCTCTTTCCAGTCTGGGATGACCTGAAGGGAGGAGGTTGGAGAAGGAGGGGGTGGATGGAGATGAAAGCAGGAAAGAGAGAGGGAAAGGTTGGGAAAAGGGCGGAGGGGGTGTGGGGGTGAAAGAGGGAGCGGGTGTGGGTAGGCAGGACACGTAGAGGGAGGAGGGAGAAAAAAGAGAGTCCGAGTTATGCAAGCCGAACGAACAAGCCGCGTGTCGGCCGAACTGGTAAATATCACACCCTCTTGTGAGTGAGCCTGTCATCCCCGCTGGACATACCTCTTGTCCACAACTTGTCACCCCCGGCTGGCCCGCTGTGTTCCGGAGGGAACAAATGTAGTGTATCACCTGGGCTCTGGCAAGTATACATCCAGAGGGGGAAGAATACGTGGAACAGGACAGAGGGACGGGGAATGACTAGAGCTGCAATGAATGACTAGAGCTGCAATGAAGTACCAGCCAGTCATCCACCTTCCCGGTGGCTCCCCCTCGGACTGCGATGGGCGGGCTGGGGGGCAAACAAGACCGCACTTAGCCCCCTCGCCCACCCACCCGAAATACCCATCAGCCATCAGGGCCAAACAGGAAGTGTAGTAATGAGACGCCACATAATGAAAGTGTACTGCGGAGCGCAGAGGGCTAAACTTGATGGAATGAACCACTGTTCCTCTACTGCCCTTGGAGATACATGCTGGGGAGTGGTGGACTAAGAGCCCTGGTCGGTGGGTCGGTTCTGGCAGGGTGGTTCTGATGGAACCTTTGTTCTGCAGATCAAGGGGCTGTTCTGTGTGTGTGTGTGTGCGTGTGCGTGTGCGTGTGCGTGTGTGTGTGTGTGTGTGTAGCAGCTCCTTTAAGAGGAGAGGATAAAAAAACAATACTGCACCATAGAAACCCCAAGTCATGTGAGAGCCCTTAGGAAGCCAGTGACATAGAGAGAAAGAGAGGGGGGTGAGAGAAAGAGAGAGCGTGAGAATGAGGGAGAGGGGGTATCTATCTCGGGTTTCATCCAGAACATAATAAAGCTCTATAATAACTTTACTCTCTCTGCAAAGGATGGACTGGACTCTGGCCAGAAACAGCAGCAACCCCATCCACCCTCCGCCTAATGTTCTGAACATTGCAGATAGAAATATATCAGGTAGAACATATGTTTTTCTGTCAGATTGAAAAAAGCTGACACGATTTCCTATTCTTTCTATCCGAAGTTAAAGTTGAGCAGTGGAAACTGGTGGTGGGAGAAATCAGAGGACGGGGTTATTGTAATGGCTGTAATGGAATTAACGGAATAGGTATCAAACACATGAAACACATTCCGTGTGTTTGATACCGTTCCATTGCAGTGACACCAGCCTGCACTGGTTACTTGGCAGACTGACAAAAAAAAATCTCTGATTTCGGTCACACTTAGTTAAGTAAAGTACGCGAGAGAGGCAAGCCTACGCTAGCCGAGCACAACGATGGTACAAACGTGAGACAAAACAAATATGTTGTCACACAGCTGTCCCCTGTTCCTCCAAGGGCAATCCCCGCGTCGCTACTGCAGATGTCATTAGCTCAGGTTGCCTAGAGCTCATCTTGCCAACCAAGAACGACAAGACGGCAAGGCCCGCCCCGCATCTCAGGGTGCTGTGGGTGTGCAGGAGTGACTTCCACACACACATACTGTACTCAATAAAGAAAGAGGTAGAAAAAGATAGAGGAGGAAGAGGAAAAGGCCACAGTCCAAAGAGCTGCATGTGTGCGCCTACCTGACCCGGTGACAGAGAAAGAAAAGAGAAAGAAAAGAGAGAGAGAGAACGTGACCAAGAGAGAGTGAGGATTCCTGAGGACTCAGCCAGTCAAAGCGTTTCCCGGTTCCCCCTATCGACCCATCACACTCTTGAACCTAAACCAACATGGCCACCCAAGCCACTCTGGAGCTGCCCTTCAGGCCCGACGCCCATCTGACCGAGGTGATGCGTCAGCGGGCCCAGTCGCTGCAGCAGCGTGGCGGGAAGAGGCAGGACGGCGAGCGCCTCCTCCGACCACACGAGGCCATCTACCGCCTGGACTTCTCCCAGCAGGCATTGCGTTTTGCCCACTGGGGAGTGAAGCTGGCACGCTCAGGCCGCCTCACCGTGATTGCCACCTCACAGCTCTGGACGCCCGACCTCACCCACCTGATGAACCGCCAGCTGCTGGAGCCGGCGGGGGTGTTCTGGCGAGCTGAGAGCGACGGCGACGACACACCCGTGCACCACTATGAGGCAGACGCCCAGGAGTTTGGTGAGCGGATCGCCGAGATGGCGAAGGTGAGGAAGACAATGTACTTCCTGCTGGCATTTGAGGAGGGCGTTGGTCCGGACGCTGTTGAATGCTCCATCAGCTTCCAGGTGGACCAGAAGTGAAGACTGTAGGAGGAAATGGCAGACGGAGGGCAAGGTACTAGGCGGACATTTTGGTTATGTTTAATTTAATTTGACTATCCTCTGGCCTTATGAGCAAGTACGTTTGCCATTTCTCTTCTTGTTGTCTTTCGTCATGTTTTTCCACCACCACCATTCCTCGTCGGAGAACAACTTTGTTTTTCGTTTAGAATTTCAGTCATTTTCTACATATGCTACTTCTTCTTAGAGTTAGAGGTAAAGTTAGGTTTAGAGCACGGGTCTCAAAATGACGACCTGTGATCCAAATCTGGGCGATTTAATGTGGCCTGCAGTAGTTGTTAGAATGCGGTAACACAGGGGAAAGGACAGACAAATCGACCGACCGGAGGGACCACAACCACTCACTTCCTCTGGGGTAGAGGAAAGATAACACCTCAACACCTCCACTCCCTTGACTCGATCGCTTCCTTTTTAACACTCTCTTCTTCTTCCTGTCTTCCATTTTAGCATAGAACGACCGGCCTCAAACAAAACACAAAACCTTTTTGGATTTCAATATGCCCTTTCTACTGTAGGTAGACTTTCTGTAGGGATCCAGGTAATACTAGTCTAGTTTATCAAAAGACTGGAGCATTTCTGATGTTGAAATTACTATTAAAGATGCAGTAAGTGTTTCACTTGTGAGTGGACTTTTAAACCCGAGGCTTCAATCATGTTTCCTTCAGATCTTTGTAGAGCATTCAGAGCCGTACTGTAGCTACAATCAGTCGAGTCTAGAGATGTGATTATTCATTACTTGTAAGGTTTGTTTGATACCATAACGTGACTAAAGCAACTAATTAGAGAATGACTACTTGTGTGTAATTGATGTGCATTTGAATAAATCGTAACAAAAGACAAGACGGTTCTCTCTGTGGCATTTCTAACAGACTAGCAATACAACGTCAGCTCTGATGTTTTTCAATGTGTGTGTGTGTACGGATGCACATGTTTATGTGTTGGGTGTCTGTCTGCCTGTCTGCCTGCCTGTCTGTCTGTCTGCCTGTCTGCCTGTCTGTCTGCCTGCCTGTCTGCCTGCCTGTCTGTCTGTCTGTCTGTCTGCCTGCGTGTGTGTGTACGCACGGATCTCATTTTTTCTACTGGCGTCTGACAAACGAGCAGGCTCATCGCGGATGACTGAGGGGGTCTGAGTGTGTGTGTGTGTGTGTGTGTGTGTGTGTGTGTGTGTGTGTGTGTGTGTGTGTGTGTGAAGCCGTTCTCCACCCACCTGAGGTGGTTGGCAGCTGGGAGGGACACTGTAGTGCGCCAGCAGAAACATAATACCACAGCGGACAGCGGGGTCTTATTTATTAGACAGGAAATGGAAGAAAACAGACCGAAAACAGCCTGGACTCGTCAAAGAAGAAACATTTGTTTAAAATTTTCCTGTGATGTTTTTTTGCTATGGTGTGCCCTAATGAACACGACACAGACTGGCTTCCTATTACCTCATCCATCTCCGTCTGGCCCCGGCCCGAATGACAAACGTCAGGGAGGGGGATTATATCTCCACAGCAACCGGCACTTAAACTCCCTCCCTCCCAAAGGTCACCCCGTATTCATAAACATGTCAGAACAGAAGTGCTGATCTACAATCAGTTTAGCCTTTTAGATCATTATGAATAAGATACATGGACGAGGGGGGGGACCTGATCCTAGATCAAAGCTCTGAAAGGCTTTATGAATATGGACCGAGGCCACCACAAAGACAGAGCTGAGTAGTGGAGAGGGAGAGACGGAGGGGAAAGGAAAGAGAGAATATGTTGGTGTGTAGGAGAGAGACAGAAAGAAAAAAAGAAAACAGAAGGAGAGATGGACACCACAAGCGTGTGCCCCCCCCCCCCCCCCCCCCCCCCCCTCCCACACACACCTAGTCACCCACTCATTCACCACAGAGGCATAAATCAATGCCTGAAATCACAACCAGCCACCTGATAGATTGACTGTCTCTCAAATCAAATTGTATTGGTCACATACACATATTTAGAACTAGATTGACTATCTCTTTGCGGTTGACCGCTTTTCTCCCAAATTATTCTCAACGCCATTCCCTTTGTCAGTAATGGAGAAGCAAAAGCAGCAGAGTACAACGACAGTCTCCTGAGTCTCAATTAAGAGAATGGCCTGCAGTATGAGAGTGTAATTATTAATCTGATGGCGTCTCCATTGTCCTTTTCTTCCTTATTCAATAACATCAGCTCACAATCACACTTCTTCCCTCTCATACTTACAGTTGCCGGTCACACACACACACGACAGACATACAGACACTATACATACACACACCGCACCAATGCTAATTAGTCCTTTGCACATACCAGCTTCCTGGGGGGATCTACCTCTTGGTTGTTGTATGTACCGCTGCCCCATGCCTGGTGTAACTAAACCATCACTGCACTGCTTCCATCATGGAAATGCATGGTCACGCACGCATCAAGTTCATCTTGTTGTACTGTTGGACAACATGCCTTTATCTTCAATAGGTCAAAGTTGATTGGGTTGTATTTCTATGTAAAACATTTCTATGTAAATCATTCATTCCTCATCCTCACTCTGGGGATAGAAGTAGTTGTGGTCCTGAAAACAAAAATTGCTGAAATAGCGCAAGCTTTTCAAATCTGTTAACACATCTTTATGTACAGTACATTTTAAATAAAAACCAAAAAGCTAATTACTGAGTTGTAACACTTTACTTAAAGCATGCAGGTATAATGCTTTCTAAGTTGTTATAAGCATGTACAAGCCTTTATAATGTCTTATAACAAAGCTTAAGTCCTATTTGGACGGGATTCGTTTTACTGGGGGAGCTCAGGTAATGTAATTATGTGCACGAGCACAAATGACCACATCCGTCATTTTAGTCCCGTCCGAATCTGCTATGTCAGTAATTTTTACTTGGCAGGAAGGTTATTATCCCATGCCTTGAGGCCGATACGTAAAGCTTAATGAAGAGCAGTGATACTTGCAAGAGCAGTGTGCATGTTTCTAATTTTTTCTCATATTATATCAGCCCTAAAAACCTACTATTTATGGCAAACTCCCAGCTCCTCTAATAATACTTATCGCGTGCGAATCGTCATCACTGTGTATTGAGGGATATTGCAGGGTTTAACAGGCTAAGAACATGACAGCAAATGTATGTTTAAAACCAAGTATTATGCAGGCAAGGGCGTCATTTTATGTTGCATATGGGGGGTGGGGGTCAATGGGTTCACCCTAGGGGGGTCCGGGGGCATATAATCAGAATACAGGCAAAAACATTTGTTATAGCACGTGGGCTGCAGTCAGCAAATATTATGAGTTGAACTGATAGTGCCTTATAACTTAAATTGCCTTATAACCACCGTGGGGCGGCAGGTAGCCTAGTGGTTAGAGAGCTGGGCCAGTAACCGAAAGGTTGCAAGATCGAATCCCAAAGCTGACAAGGTAAAAATCTGTCATTCTGCCCCTGAACAAGGCAGTTAACCCACTGTTCCTAGGCTGTCATTGAAAATAAGAATTTGATCTTAACTGACTTGCCAAGTAACTTTTTTTTGTTTATAAATAAAAATCCTCACCTAATGACCTGTTCGTCCTCTCCCTGCCTCAACATGGGCAGTGCTCTCTCACACACTCTCTCTACTGCTTGTCTCTGACCCTTGCCATGACAAACAAATCAACTCAGAATGCAGTCATCAACTGTTTTGTTGTACTTGGGCTTCAAGTCAGCAAAGAAGAGGAGTTGAACTGATAGTTCCTTATAACTTGAATTCTCACCTGATTACCTGTTCGTTATCTCCCTGCCTCAACATGGGCGGTGCTCTCTTTCTCACGCTATCTACTGCCTGTCGTTGACCAAATACCATTATCATATGACAAAAATGACTGGCCTTAGCAATGATGGGGTTAGCTTATTAACACGAATTAGACTGCTTTCATTACCTAAATTAGTTATAGCTAACTAGCTGACTACATAGCTACCAATCTATTTTGAATTGTACAGTGTGCTTAGCTAGCTAGCTATGTAAACATTCATTCATTTACTTACAGTCCTCTCCACTCTCCAAAATAATCTTATTTCCTGCACTTTTCTCCTCTTTGGGGTTGGCAACTCCATTAAGGGCACTAGCTACTTTTACACCAGGGTGAACACTAACTCACTGAGTGCCGCTCATCTGAAAATGCTGTTGAAAAGGAAAAGGATTGACCTCCCGAGTGGCGCAGTGGTCTAAGGCACTGCATCGCAATTGCTAGCTGTGCCACTAGAGATCCTTGTCCCATCCAGCTCTAGCGACTCCTGTGGCGGGCTGGGCGCATGCACGCTGACACGGTCGCCAGCTGTACGGTGTTTCCTCCGACACATTGGTGTGGCTGGTTTCCGGGTTAAGCGGGCATTGTGTCAAGAAGCAGAGCGGCTTGGTTGCGTCGTGTTTCGGATGACACATGGCTCTCGACCTTCGCCTCTCCTGAGTCTGTACGGGAGTTGCAGCGATCAGACAAGACTGTAAGTTACAATTGGATACCATGAAATTGGGGAGAAAAAGGGGTAAAAGAAAAAAAAAATATTATAATTTAAACAAAAAATAAAAGGAAAAGATTGAGATAGTGTGCTAGCTTTGGTGCTGGTTTAGCTAGCTAGATAGCTAACGTTAGCTAACGTTATACGGTTTAACTCAGTATAAAACTATTTTTACACAATATTATATCTTCACCAATGGTTCGCTAGTTACACAACAACAGGAATACATTTATGAAATGTTCATTAACTTTTACTAGTTTTAAACTTACAAAAAATGTTTACATTGTAGTGCTTGTGAATACCTGTCCTAAGCAAACACCACAAAGAGAAAGAGAGAGAGTGGGTTGTGCGTGCAGCTGAACTGTTACTGCAGGCCAAACCCATGCATCGCAGACCAATGAAAAGGTTAAGAGGAGAAATTGTGTGTTTCTCTAATCTCCTTACAAGCCGTTCTCAACTCTTTTCCCATTTACCACCAACGGGCCGGATGCCTCTGGGGATCGGGAGCATTTGGCAGCAGGGGGATCCAATCATAAAATTAGGAGTACTGTGGTGCAAAGCCACATAAAGCCAGTAGCTGCCTGGAGCTTTACAGTGCAGATTGTTTGGGGGGGGGGGGGGGGGGGGGGGTCAAATTGACCAGTTTCTAATATTGGGGGTCATGCCCCCCCCCCCCCCCCCCCTGTCTACGTCCACCGTCAAGTTACACGTCTAACGCAAGTAGCCTACAAATTAATTTACTGTTTTGTCACATATCAACTTTTCCTGTGTCTAATTGTCTTTCAAAATAATAAGAGGACGATATATTCATAAAATGCCAAATACGTCAGTTAATTAAATATCTGCATAGACTACAATTCATGGTTCTTATTGATACGCATTATTATTTTGGCTTTCTCATAAATGTAGGCTATTAAGCCATAATTAGGCTTTCTCTAGACACGCTGAAATATCTTTACACTAAGAACATGACATTTTGAATTATAATAATTTTCTTTGTTCGGTAAAACGAATCCCGTCCGAAAGGTCCACTGGAAAAAACGGACATGCTGGGGTAATAATTTCATAACCGACATATAGTAATACCAGTCCTGAACTAATAGGGCTTTAGACCTACAACATGGTACACACATCCAGTAACTTGAAGGTGTCATAAAAGAATGCTAGATACCCACACATTCCTTCTTTCAAAACAACCGGGTGGACCGGAAAAATCTGCTTTGATACTTTACCTAAACACCAGACTGAGTTCTAAGCTTGAAGGATGCCACAAAGGACCATGGCAGTGTACTTCAACTCTACTGAGAGTGTTCATAGATAGGTGTTGATTTATCCTAATGATGCTTCTGGTGAGAGGAGCTTTCCCCTGTTTATCCCTTCACCACCAGGTAATGGGGCCTAATGGGTATTGTGTATGTGTGTTATAGTTAAGAGTGTGCATCTCTTGTTTAAGATCACACGTCACACACGCGCGCACACAACCCTCCCCACCCACAGACACACTTACTTTAGACCACAGGGACTCTCTGGAGGCCAGGCTGGAGCACGCTGCCACAAACCAGCAGTTTCCCAGCTGGCCCTGGTGCAGGTCGTGCGCACTGATCCCATCCACAAACAGGTGAGGGTCCTCAGAGAGCTCCTACACAGAGAAAAGGAGGGAGAGTGAGAGAGAAGGAAGAAGGGGGAGGCAGGGGAGAGGGTAAGGGAGAGAGAGAGTTAGAAAGGTTACATGAAGCCTATCGACCCCCCAAAAATTTGAGTTTCGTCAGTGCGAAAGGGAAGAACGAAAAAAAGAGATTGTTAGACAGGTGAAGATGAAGAGAGTGAGAGCGCGAGAAAGAGAGAATCAGTGAGAGAAGGAGAAAAAAGAGGGAATGATATATAAGGGAAAGAGAGAGAAATATGGATAGATGGAGAGAAAAAGGGAGAGGGAAAAAAAGAGAGAAAGGGAGGGTGAAATAAAGAGAGAAGACAGATGGATGGAGTGAGTTGCCAGGCCAGGCATGGCCGGGACTCTTTAATTACGGCTCCTAATCGATGGGAATTTAGATGAGGCTCTGCAAAACACTCCACTTCTATCCATCACACACACACACACACACACAACATGCCTCTACTGACAGACAGGAGAGAGGGGGAAAGAAAGAGAGGGCGAGAGAGAGTTCCAGTGAGTGAGCGGAATGAGGTTAAGAGAGTGTGGGCGAGAAAGAAAGTATAGAGAGAGCGGGAAAGAGCCCCCGACCCTGATAAGTCTGTCTCAGGTCTGAGAGGTGTTGTGGTGAATTATGTGGCGACACAAGAGGATCTACAGGGTCACGTATTTATCTGGGCCGCGCTAACCTGAGCCCCACCGGAACAACCTCTTCACACCAGACACAGAACGACCAACAACACACAGACAGCACTAAAAACAACCCCCGACCTACAACAAACAGACAGCACTAAAAACAACCCCCGACCTACAACACACAGACAGCACTAAAAACCACTCCCGACCTACAACACACAGACAGCACTAAAAACAACCCCCGACCTACAACACAGAGACAGACAGCACTAAAAACAACCCCCGACCTACAACACACAGACAGCACTAAAAACAACCCCCGACCTACAACACACAGACAGCACTAAAAACAACCCCCGACCTACAACACACAGACAGCACTAAAAACAACTCCCGACCTACAACACACAGACAGCACTAAAAACAACCCCCGACCTACAACACACAGACAGCACTAAAAACAACCCCCGACCTACAACACACAGACAGCACTAAAAACAACCCCCGACCTACAACACAGAGACAGACAGCACTAAAACTACCTCACATAGAGTTACAACTACCCCCGACCTACAACACACAGACAGCACTAAAAACAACCCCCGACCTGCAACACAGAGACAGACAGCACTAAAACTACCTCACATAGAGTTACAACTACCCCCGACCTACAACACATAGACAGAAGGCACTAAAACTAACCCAAGGTACTAGACTGGTTCTGCTTTAGCTGTGAAAACAGTTGCATGGTTGAAGAGCAGACCCTTAAGCCATATTGCTAACTATTAACTAGAAAATACTGTAGCTTTCTTCATTTGGGTCCTGGAATCCAGGCAAATACAGGAGTGGGCTAAAGCAGAGAAGACCTGAGTATCGACATGCAGGCAACTAAAATTCCTTAGAGGATCCCAATAAGGATCTGCAGTCAATAGTGATAGGTGGGAGACTGCATGAATGATATCTTTGAGGTTGCGTCCAAAATGGCACCCTATTCCCTATATAGTGCACTACTTTGACCAGGGCCCATAGAGCTCTCGTCTGCCTTAGTGCACTATATAGGGGACAGGGAGCCTTTCAGACACACCCCGAGTCTCTGTGGACACTGATAAGTGTGACGTGCGTGTGTGTTATTATCTACCTCTCTCTTTGGGGGGGGGGGGCATGGGGTTTTTCACCCACCAGGTGTGAGGCAATTGTTATTTTCAGCCGGTGTGTGTGTGTAGGGACTTTCCCCACCAACAATGTGCGAAAAGATCCCTGGTGCCGCGCTTCTGACATCCTACTCCATCTCCTAGTATCTCTTTCTCCCCCCCGACCCTCCTCCTCCCTCTGCCTCCCTCTCTGTCTCGCTCCCTCCATCCCACTCTCCTGTGGGGTGCGATAATGAAAGCAGGTAATAAACCAATGTCTGATAGTAGGGCAACAGTGATGTCATCATTGGCTCCTCTGACTAATAGATATGTCCACAGCCCACTGATAGATTGCCAGGGAGGTGACCGCCTCACCTGCGGGAAAATACTAAAGTTGCCCCTCCACAGACCGTATCCACATAAACAGTCATATCTGACATCACTATGACAATGCGCTAGCAATGTTATTCGGAGTATCCCAAATTGAATAATATTGTAATAATTATTAAATGGGCAATTCCAGAGTTATGGATGTTACATTAGCAAAATCACATTTGCACTCAAACTTTAATGTCTCACAGAATGGACAAACAAAAATAGATATGAAACTTTTGATGTGGGTGTCTATAGGAACCCTTGGGGGGAGTGGATACCCAAAAAAGCAGACTTCTAAATATTGGCATATTGGAGAAATAAAGCAAATGAAAAGCGTTATGATGTTACATGAAATGGACAAGCTTATTGGGGAGACTGAACATACAGTGGCTTGCGAAAGTATTCACCCCCCATGGCATTTTTCCTATTTTGTTGACTTACAACTTGGAAATTGATTTTAAAATTGAAGATGAATTTGAAGATGCAAAATATTGTTTTATTGTGAAACAAAGAATAAGACAAAAAAAAAACAGAAAACTTGAGCGTGCATAACTATGAAGTCAATACTTTGTAGAGCCACCTTTTGCAGCAATTACAGCTGCAAGTCTCTTGGGGTATGTCTCTATAAGCTTGGCACATCTAGCAACTGGGATTTTTGTCCATTCTTCAAGGCAAAACTGCTCCAGCTCCTTCAAATTGGATGGGTTCTGCTGGTGTACAGCAATCTTTAAGTCATACCACAGATTCTCAATTGGATTGAGGTCTGGGCTCTGACTAGGCCATTCCAAGACATTTCAATGTTTCCTCATAAACCACTTGAGTGTTGGTTTAGCAGTATGCTTAGGGTCATTGTCCTGCTGGAAGGTGAACCTAAGTCCCAGTCTCAAATCTTTGGAAGACTGAAACAGGTTTCCCCCAAGAATTTCCCTGTGTTTAGCGCTATCCATCATTCCATCAATTCTAACCAGTTTCCCATTCCCTGCCGATGAAAAACATCCCCACGGCATGATGCTGCCACCACTATGCTTCATTGTGGGGATGGTGTGCTCAGGGTAATGAGAGGTGTTGGGTTTGCGCCAGACATAGCGTTTTCCTTAAATGGCCAAAAAGCGAAATTTTTGTCTCATCTGACCAGAGTACCTTCTTCCATATGTTTGGAGAGTCTCCCACATGCCTTTTGGCGAACACCAAATGTGTTCGCTTATTTTTTTATTTATGCAAAGGCTTTTCTTCTGGCCACTCTTCCATAAAGCCCAGCTCTGTGGAGTGTACGGCTTAAAGTGGTCCTATGGACAGATACTCCAATCTCCGCTGTGGAGCTTTGCAGCTCCTTCAGGGTTATCTCTGGTCTCTTTGCTGCCTCTCTGATTAATGCCCTCCGTGCCTGGTCCGTGAGTTTTGGTGGGCGGCCCTCTCTTGGCAGGTTTGTTGTGGTGCCATATTCTTAAAAAAATATATATAATGGATTTAATGGTGCTCCGTGGGATGTTCAAAGTTTCTGACATTTTTTTATAACTCAACCCTGGTCTGTACTTCCCCACAACTTTGTCCCTGACCTGTTTGGAGAGCTCCTTGGTCTTCATGGTGCCGCTTGCTTGGTGGTGCCCCTTGCTTAGTGGTGTTGCAGACTCTGGGGCCTTTCAGAACAGGTGTGTATATATACACACTGAGATCATGTGACACTTAAATAAAGTCCACCTGTGTGCAATCTAACTAATTATGTGACTTCTGAAGGTAATTGGTTGCACCAGATCTTATTTAAGCGCTTCATAGCAAAGGAGGTGAATACATATGCAGGCACCAGTTTTCATTTTTTTGATTTTTTTTTTTAAACAAGTTATTTTTCATTTCACTTCACCAATTTGGACTATTTTGTGTATGTCCATTACATGAAATCGAAATAAAAATCCATTTAAATTACAGGTTGTAATGCAACAAAATAGGAAAAACACCAAGGGGATTGAATACTTTTGCAAGGCACTGTATTAGCAAAAGTCTGGGAGTTTGTCATTCTTGGGTAACCCTCCGTTATGGATGCTACAGTGTCTGAAATAAACATTTAAATCATAAAGATGTCTTCATGGTAATCTATCATAACACATTTGTTGTCATTTGGAATGCTTTAAAATGTCAGCAGAAGGCATAGTACCTTAGGATTGCACAACCATAGGTAGGCTGAATAGTATACACAGCCAGGCACCACACCCTAATAGATACTTTATCTTATTATATACACTGAGTATACCAAACGTTAGGAGCACCTTCCTAATATTACGACATGAGGCCGTGCATTATCATGCTCAAAACATGAGGTGATCGCGGCGGATGAATGGCACAACAATGGGCCTCAGGATCTCGTCACGCTATCGCTGTGCGTTCAAATTGCCATCGATAAAATGCAATTGTGTTCATTGTCTGTAGTTTATGCCTGCCCATATCATAACCCCACCATCACCATGGGGCACTCTGTTCACAACGTTGACATCAGCAAACCGCTCACCCACACTACTCCATACACGTGGTCTGCGGTTGTTAGAGCAGTTGGACGTACTGACAAATTCTCTAAAACGTTGTTGAGAGGCGGCTTATGGTAAAGAAATGAACATTAAATGATCTGGCATCCGCTCTGGTGGACATTCCTGCAGTCAGCATACCAATCACAAGCTCCCTCAACTTGAGACATCTGTGGCATTGTGTTGTGTGACAAAACTGCACATTTTAGAGTGGCCTTTTATTGCGCCCAGTACAAGTTGCACTTATATAATGATCATGCTGTTTAATGAGCTTCTTGATATGCCACACCTGTCAGGTGGATGGATTATCTTGGCTAAGGATAAATGCTCACTAACAAGAATCTAAACAAATATGTACACAACATGAGAGAAATATGCTCTTTGTGTGTATGGAAAATGTCTCAGATCTTTTTATTTCAGCTCATGAAACATGGGACCAACACTTTACATGTTGCGCTTATATTTTTTGTTCAGTATAGTACTGCCATATATGAAAAATGAATTTCAGCATATATTTTCCAAGAGAATCTTAGCTAGATCACCTCATTTTCCAGATATCAACAATTGCATCAGTAAAGGTCTGAAGAATACATCTCAAAGCAAGCACACAAAATATGGTGAATGCATCCGTTATGGATGTAACACATACCATAACGCTGACGATGAAAAGGTGAGAAACCAATTACAGACCATACAAAACCTTGACGAAAGTTAGCTTTACAGAGAACGTTTCAAGATGATCCGATGTAAGGTGCATGTTTTACAAAAACTTTTAATAAAAAAAACGTTACATTGCCTGTCCCAGTTACCCCCCTATCTTTACAAGACTGTCGATCAATACAGCTCAATACCGCTGTACTGAAATGGGTTTAGATGAGGTCGTAAATACAGTTCAACGTTGACTCTTAAGTGTCGGCTGGTGGTGAGAGATGGATGGAGAAATGGACTGAAGATGAGAGGGAGAATGAGGGAATGTTTGTGAAAAAAGTGTGTGCGCATTGCATGCATGTGTGGGTTTGTGTCCACACCACACCCAAGGTCAGTAATTTGCTGATGTAGACGAAAGCAGGTTGCTGCAAAAGCCAACTTTTCATCAATGGAGAGGAGAACCCCAACACTGCAGAGTCCCCTGGAGACCTCTCCACCATCCCTCTCAACACTCCTATTACTCAAAGGCCACTATGGAAGCAAATAACAGTTAGATGCACATTTTCTCTGCATGTGCTGCCATAGAAATATAGTGAATAGAACGGGCGTCCCCATTCAAGTCGATGACGGCATAATGGCTGGACTGGCGGCCATTGCGAGTGTACCCATAGGAGCAAAGCAGGAAGTAAAAACAGGAAGCGTTACAAAAAGGATATTCCGTTGAATTAGCCACCCCAGCTAGCACATTTGGTTCTTTGGAAGCTGTGGGAACATCCATTTTTGGTTTCCCATTGGTTCAGGGAACGAAACCATAAGTTTCCTGACCGGTAAAACTGAACTTTAAAAAAATTAAAAACGTTCTGAGAACGGAAGTGAAAATTTCACCTGTTCTGGGAACATACATTTTTGGGTTGCAGGGAGCTTCTAAAACCGTTTTACTATGATTTTACTATGATTCCCTCAAAGTTTTCTGCTAGCTTATTTTGGGTTAACTGTTTTGAAATCCAAGCACAGATAGGACACATGGAAATTAATTTGCTTAGACATTAAATCATGCAAACACATAAATGTTTTATTATAAACTGAGTGGTTCGAGCTCTAAATGCTGATTGGCTGACAACAGTGGTATATCAGACCGGGTATGACAAAACATGTATTGTTACTGCTCTAATGACATTGGTAACCAGTTTATAATAACAATAAGGCACCTTGGGGGTTTGTGATATATTGCCAATATACAACGGTTAAGGACTGTATGAAGGCACTTCACGTTGCGTCTTGCCTAAGAACAGCTCTTAGCCGTGGTACATTGGCCATATAGCACACCCCCTGGGGCCTTATTGCTTAATTGTGGCACGGCGTCAGTGAGATTCGAACCTATCATTTTCTGTTCTCTATCTATGGAATCAGTTCACTGCGCCTCCAGGTTGGAGCTAGCATGCCATGTTTTTTTTTAACTCATACAAAGCTGTCCATTTCAGTCTACGCAAACAAACCCCATTTCAAAAGAAAATAAGCACTCATTAAGATCAGATGTGGCCAACACATGGAACGTATATATTTTTAATAACATTCTTAGAACATTCTCTGACCGTTACTACACTCTTGTGGTTTTTAATGGGCATTTTTGTTAATATTGAGAATGGAATGTATTATTTTTTATAAATAACATTCTCAGAACGTTCTCTGAACATTACACAACAATTTGAGACCATGACTTTAAATAGAACCATGAGGAAACGTTACGAGGATGTACTGAAATTCGCACACAGAAAAACATTGTTTAACGTTCTCTGAACTATTTGAGAACATTCTCAATGTCGAAGCAGCTGAAGAACGTTCCTAGAACATTACCAAAATGTTAATTAAATGTAACCATGTTTGAACTTTAAGGAAACGTTCTGTTAAAGTAATGAAGTAATGTTTTTTTGTCAAGTTCCTTAAATGTGCTGAGAATGTTTCAAAGCAACTATCCTACGTCATTCCCAGAAAGTTGTTGGAAGGTTGTATGCAAAATAACCATAGGACAACCACACTAACCTAGCTCTAAGAAACATATGGTTCTCAGAACATTATGTGCTAGCTGGAACAGGCTATTTTACAGAGGAGTATGTTCACTTCCAATATTCACTCCCAATATCTGTTGGGTGGATTGCCCCGACTGTAAAAAAAACAATTGCCTACTGATCTGTCTGTCTCCCTACAGGGTAAGAAATAACAGTGTCATGGCTAATGCTGGCGATGGCTAACCAAATCATTTACCTTGTACTGAAGAGCTGCCACTCCGCTTCATAGTACCTCTGTGACCAAATCAGTCGCCGCCCAGCAGCCAGAGTCATAGCACCAGGCCAGGCGATGACGGTCAGACAAGATCAATACAACTGCCACAACGATCAGGGAGCTCATTTAGCCCAGATAGGTTTGGCTTGGGAGGACAGCGAAGCGAGCCCAGATAAATGGGCTCTGTCTTTTTATTGCTTGTCAGTCATGTCATAGATTACCACAACTAATCTGTAGGCCAGAGTGGATGTAGTAGGGAGAGAAGGCTGAGAGGGATTGCAGTACAGAGCCGAGAGCAGAGAGAGACGAGAGAGACAGAGAACCGAGAGACAGAGAACCGAGAGGGGAGAGAGAGAAGGGAGAGAGGAGCATTTTATAGAGGCCTCTTATTTATGCCTACATGCTCCACTGTCTTGACTTGTGGCCATAAACATACCCAAGTGCCGTTTAAAAAACGTAGCACTAAATGCTGCTTGTACTTTAATATATTTTTTGTGAGCAACTTTTTATTTAGTTTTGTCATTTTTTAATCAGAGGGGAGGTTTACAGGTACAAAACAATCAAAGACATGCATACAAAGATAACCCCAAACCATCCCACCCAGCAACCGAAGGTGCTTATCAGTCGCCCTCCCACGCATGCATCCATCCATCCGAGTCTCCCCATACATTCCCCCCAATCCCCACGCCCTTCCAATCCCCTAGCCCTCCCCATGCTAGCAGATAGCGCAATGACCTCTAAGTCTATGGGTAACGCTAGTTAGCGTTGGCTCACGAAACGACCTCTAACTTCCTTCATACTTGACACCGAGACATAAAAATGGTATCCAGAGTTCCTCTGACTCTGGGGGAGTTCATCTGACTAATTGCCAAAATCATGAAGTATCCCTTTAAATACAGTCTGTAAACAAACTGAAAATGTATAAGTTGATGTTTCGGATGTGTACTCTAATAACTCACTCACTTTTAACCCACCTCTTCTCACTATCTGTTACACATTAAAACCGTGAAATTACAACTGCTTGAAGTATTAGGGAAGACATATTTCAGACCATTAGCATCTTGCCTTAATACCTGAAATACCTCAACTGAAATTGCCTGAAATAACTGAAAGCCCGGAGAACGAGAAACACAAAGAAGCATCAAAACCATCAAAAGAAAAACAACCACCATAAAAGAGAGAAAAAAAAGAATGAGAAACGTGATGACAACAAAGGAAGATTGTGAATGGAACGGCTACTGTCATGGCTAATGGATGCCGTGCCGCACCACACTTCCCATTTCTAGCTGCTCCGAGACTCTGGAATAAGCGGCGATCTGGTCAGGAAGAGAGGAGAGAAGAGGGGGAGAAGGGTTTGGGAAGGAGAGGGGGAGGGATAATTGACTTGGACACTTGTCTGGCCATAGGCACCAGCCGTTAGCCGCTACAAGACGGTGCTTCTCTTTAGCATGTGTTGGTTTGGTGCCTCTGTGGGAAAGTCTGAGTGTGTGTGTGAGAGTGAAGATGTAAACACACACACACACACACACACAGTAGTAGACTACAGTCAGTGTTCTTGGCAAACCAGATGTCTTTGGTCTTCTGAGTGACTGCTACTATATATTGGTGCCGAGGACTGGTCTAGTGGTAGTGCTGCCGGCCACAGACCACACATTACCCCTAGAGGCAGGGGTTTGATCCACAACTGCGCCACTTTCTGAGTTGTATCCCTCTCCTTCATGTCCCCATCTCAGTTTACTTCTACCCCGTATCAATCTATAAAAACAAAAACAACAAACCTTCACAAAAAATACCATAATTGGTTGTCACATTTCAGCAACTTTCTTCTCCTTTTTCACAGTTCTAGTCTGTGTGAGGGTGTGAGGGTGTGTTTGTCTGTGTGTTAAGTGGTTAAACATGTGCGTGAGCTAAACAAACTAATGTGAAACGCATTGGAAAGATGTTTATTCAATGTACAGTACCAGTCAAAAGTTTGAACACACCTACTCATTCCATGATTTTTCTTTATTTTTACTAATTTCTACATTGTAGAATAATAGTGAAGACATCAAAACGATGAAATAACACATATGGAATCATATAGTAACCAAAAAAAGTGTTAAACAAATCAAAATAGATTTTAAATTATTTAAAGTAGCCACCCTTTGCTTGATGGAATGCTTTTCCAACAGTCTTGAAGGAGTTCCCACATATTTATTTTTATTCAACTAGGCAAGTCAGTTAAGAACAAATTCTTATTTACAATGACAGCCTTCCCCGGCCAACGCTGGGCCAATTGTGCGCCGCCATATGGGATTCCCAATCACAGCCGGATGTGATGCAGCCTGGATTCGAACCAGGTACTGCAGTAACGCCTCTTGTACTGAGATAGAGTGTCTTAGACCACTGCACTACTCGGGAGTCCTTAGTACTCAGCAGTTCACATTTACTGAGCACTTGTTGGCTGCCTTTCCTTCACCCTGTGGTCCAACTCATCCCAAACCATCTCAATTGGGTTGAGGTCAGGTGATTGTGAACGCCAGGTCTGATGCAGCACTCCATCACACCTCCACAGCCTGGAGGTGTGTTTGGTCATTGTCCTGTTGAAAAACAAATTATAGTGGTCCCGTGTGGCTCAGTTGGTAGAGCATGGCGCTTGCAATGCCAGGGTTGTGGGTTCAATTCCCACGGGGGGACCAGGATGAATATGTATGAACTTTCCAATTTGTAAGTTGCTCTGGATAAGAGCGTCTGCTAAATGACTTAAATGTAAACGTAAATGTAGTGGGACTAAGCGCAAACCAGATGGGATGGTGTATCGCTGCAGAATGCTGTGGTAGCCATGCTGGTTAAGTGTGCCCTGAATTGTAAATAAATCACAGACAGTGTCACTAGCAAAGCACCCCTACATCATAACACCTCCTCTTCCGTGTTTCAAGGTGGGAACTACACATGCGGAGATCATCCATTCCACTACTCTGCGTCTCACAAAGACACGGCGGTTAGAACCCAAAAATCTCACATTTGGACTCATCAGACCAAAGCAAAGATTTCCACCGGTCTAATGTCCATTGCTCGTGTTTCTTGGCCCAAGGAAGTCTCTCCTTCTTATTGGTTTCCTTTAGTAGTGGTTTCTTTGCAGAAATTCAACAAGGAAAGCCTGATTCACGCAGTCTACTCTGAACAGTTGATGTTGAGATTAGAGGTCGACCGATTATGATTTTTCAACACCGATACCGATTATTGGAGGACCAAAAAAAGCAGATACCAATTATATCGGACGATTTTTTTATTTGTTTGTAATAATGACAATTACAACAATACTGAATGAACACTTATTTTAACTTAATATAATACATCATTAAAATCATTTTAGCCTCAAATAAAAAATGAAACATGTTCATTTAAATAATGCTAAAACAAAGTGTTGGAGAACAAAGTAAAAGTGCAATATGTGCCATGTAAGAAAGCTAACGTTTAAGTCCCTTGCTCAGAACATGAGAACATATGAAAGCTGGTGTTTCCTTTTAACACGAGTCTTCAATATTCCCAGGTAAGAAGTTTTAGGTTGTAGTTATTATAGGAATTATAGGACTATTTCTCTCTATACCATTTGTATTTCATATACCTTTGACTATTTGAAGTTCTTATAGGCACTTTAGTATTGCCAGTGTAACAGTATAGCTTATGTCCCTCTCCTCGCTCCTACCTGGGCTCGATCCAGGAACACATCGACAACAGCCACCCTCGAAGCAGCGTTACCCATGCAGAGCAAGGGGAACAACCACTCCAAGTCTCAGAGCGAGTGACGTTTGAAACGCTATTAGCGCGCACCCAGTTAACTAGCTAGCCATTTCACATCGGTTACACCAGCCTAATCTCGGGAGTTGATAGGCTTGAAGTCATAAAGCATTGCATTGCATTGAAGCATTGCGAAGAGCTGCTGGCGAAACGCACAAAATTGCTGTTTGAATGAATGCTTACGAGCCTGCTGGTGCCTACCATTGCTCAGTCAGACTGCTGTATCAAATCATAGACTTAATTATAACATAATAACACACAGAAATACGAGCCTTAGGTCATTAATATGGTCAAATCTGGAAACTATCATCGAAAACAAAACGTTTATACATTCAGTGAAAAACGGAACCGTTACGTATTTTATCTAACGGGTGGCATCCATAAGTCTAAATATTCCTGTTACATTGCACAACCTTCAATGTTATGTCATAATTACGTAAAATTATGGCAAATTAGTTCGCAACGAGCCAGGCGGCCCAAACTGTTGCATATACCCTGACTCTGTGTGCAATGAAAACAAGAGAAGTGACACAATTTCACCTGGTTAATATTGCCTGCTAACCTGGATTTCTTTTAGCTAAATATGCAGGTTTCAAAATATATACTTCTGTGTATTGGTTTTAAGAAAGGGATTGATGTTTACGGTTAAGTACAGTCGTGCAACGCTTGTGCTTTATTCGCAAATGCACTTTTGTTAAATCATCCCCCGATTGGCGAAGTTGGCTGTCATTCTTAGGAAGAAATAGTCTTCACACAGTTTGCAATGAGCTTAGCGGCCCAAACTGCTGCATATACCCTGACTCTGTTGCAAGAGAAGTGACACCATTTTACCTAGTTAAAATAAATGAATGTTAGCAGGCAATATTAACTAAATATGCAGGTTTAAAAATATATACTTCTGTATTGATTTTAAGAAAGGCGTTGATGTTTATGGTTAGGTACACGTTGGAGCAACAACAGTCCTTTTTCGCGAATGCCACCGCATCAATTATATGCAACGGAGGACACGCTAGATAAACTAGTAATATCATCAACCATGTGTAGTTAACTAGTGTTTATGATTGATTGATTGTTTTTTATAAGATACGTTTAATGCTAGCTAGCAACTTACCTTGGCTTCTTACCTCATTCGTGTAACAGGCAGGCTCCTCGTGGTGTGCAATGTAATCAGGTGGTTAGAGCGTTGGACTAGTTAACTTGTTTGGGATAGGGGGCAGCATTTTCACGTTTGGATGAAAAGCGTGCCCAGAGTAAACTGCCTGCTACTCAGTCCCAGTTGCTAATATTTGCATTTTATTAGTAGATTTGGATAGAAAACACTTTGAAGTTTCTAAAACTGTTTGAATGATGTCTGTGAGTATAACAGAACTCATATGGCAGGCAAAAACCTGAGAAAAATCCAACCAGGAAGTGGGAAATCTGAGGTTTGTAGGTTTTCAACTCTTTGCCTATCGAATATACAGTGTCTATGGGGTCAAATTGCACTTCCTAAGGCTTCCACTAGATGTCAACAGTCTTTAGAACCTTGTTTGATACTTCTACTGTAAAGTGGGGGTGAATGAGAGGGGATTGAATAAGGTCTCTCCCAGAGTGCCATGAGCTGACCATGCGCATTCACGTGAGAGTTAGCTTGAGTTCATTGCATTTCTGAAGACAAAAGAATTCTCCGGTTGGAACATTAATGAAGATTTATGATAAAAACATCCTAAAGATTGATTCTATACTTCGTATGACATGTTTCTACGAACTGTAATATGACTTTTTTGACTTTGTCTGAATTAAGCGATCGCGAATTGGGCATTTGGAATCCTGGGCTAAACGCGCGAACAAAAAGGAGGTATTTGGACATAAATTATGGACGTTATCGAGCAAATCAAACATTTATTGTGGAACTGAGATTTCTGGGAGTGCATTCTGATGAAGATCATCAAAGGTAAGTGAATATTTATAATGCTATTTCTGACTTCTGTTGACTCAGCAACATGTTTGGCTTGTGTATATGTTTGGCTTGTTTTGGTCTCTGAGCGCCGTACTCAGATTATTGCATGGTTTGCTTTTTCCGTAAAGCTTTTCTAAAATCTGACAAAGCGGTTGCATTAAGGAGAAGTATATCTAAAATTCTGTGCATAATACTTGTATCTTTTATAAAAGTTTATTATGAGCATTTCTGAAATTGATGTGGCTCTGTGCAAATTCACAGGATGTTTTGGAGGCAAAGCCAAATGTAAACTGAGGTTTTTGGATATAAATATGAACTTGATCGAACAAAACATACATATATTGTGTAACATGTTGTCCCGGGAGTGTCATCTGATGAAGAATATCAAAGGTAAGTGAATATTTATAATGCTATTTCTGACTTCTGTTGACTCAGCAACATGGCGGGTATATGTTTGGCTTGTTTTGGTCTCTGAGCGCCGTACTCAGATTATTGCATGGTTTGCAATAATCTGAGTGTTGTCCCGGGAGTGTCATCTGATGAAGAATATCAAAGGTTAGTGATTCATTTTATCTCTATTTCTGCTTTTTTTGACTCCTCTCTTTGGTTGGAAAATGGCTGTATGCGTTCTGTGACTAGTTGCTGACCTAACATAATGATATGTTCTGCTTTCGCAGAAAAGCCTTTTTGAAATCGGACACTGTTTGGATTAACGAGAAGTTTATCTTTAAAATGGTGTCTAATACTTGAATTATGATATTTCTGTTGATTGAATTTGGCGCCCTGCAATTTCATTGGCTGTTGGCGAGGGAACGCCGTTCCCAGACAGGTTAACCGTAAGGTTGCAAGATTGAATCCCCGAGCTGACAAGGTAAAACTCTGTCGTTCTGCCCCTGAACAAGGCAGTTAACCCACCGTTCCTAGGCCGCCATTGAAAATAAGAAATGTGTTCTTAACTGACTTGCCTAGTTAAATATATATATATATATATATATATATATATATATATATATATATATATATATATATATATATATACACACACACACACACATTTAAAAAATAATCGGTGTCCAAAAATACCGATTTCCGATTGTTATGAAGACTTGAAATCGGCCCTATTTAAAATCGGCCATTCCAACTAATCGGTCGACCTCTAGTTGTGATGTGTCTTACTTGATCTCTGTGAAGCATTTATTTGGGCTGCAATTTCTGAGGCTGGTAACTCTAATGAACTTATTCTCTGCAGCAGAAGTAACTCTGGGTCTTCCTTTGCTGTGGAGGTCCTCATGAGAGCAAGTTTCATCATAGCGCTTGGTTTTTGCGACTGCACTTGAAGAAACGTAAAAAATTCTTGAAATATTCCGGATTGACTGACCTTCATGTCTTAAAGTAATGATGTACTGTTGTTTCTCTTTGTTATTTGAGCTGTTCTTGCCATAATATGGACTTGGTCTTTTACCAAATAGGGCTATCTTCTGTATACCACCCATACCTTGTCAAAACGCAACTTATTGGCTCAAACGCATTAAGAAGGAAAGAAATTTCACTAATGGACTTTTAACAAGGCACACCTGTTAATGGAAATGCATTCCAGGTGACTACCTCATGAAGCTGGTTGAGAGAATGCCAAGAGTGTGCAAAGCTGTCATCTGTAAATCGGATAGATTTATTGATGGGACAAACAAACAAAAGGCTTACATTTCGGCATAAATCGCCTTCATCAAAGCCTTGAGTAGGCCCCTGTCCAAATCATCAGATCCTTGAATATGTCCCTTTCCAAATAAACCACGAATGCAATTTAAAAAAGGACATTTCCTAAAAAAAAATCAGATTTAAAAAGAATGTTTATATTAGTGTAAGAAGTAGTAGTAGTATTAGTGTGTGTGATAGCCAGAAAGCTCCCTCACCTGGGGTCTCTTCCAGTGCACGTGTCCAATCCTGTTGCCCTGGTAGAAGAGGGTGTCGTCCAAGGCGGGGAAGTGTGGGTCTTCAAACAGAAGGCCACTGGCAAGGCATTGCCTCTTCAGGGTGGAGTATTGCTGCCCCTCGAAGGCCTTCACTGACGAGAACATCCTACAGCCTGTACGGACCAGACACAAAAGACAGGGGGCTCTGTTAGTGACCTGGAACTGACCTCCTAGCAACAAGTATCTAATATCCTTGAAGATTAGCATGTGACAGTTTAATTTTTTTTAACCTTATTTGGGTAGGCTACACTATTGACAAATACTATTGGACATTCAATTCAGAATTGGGTGTTTCTACCAAATGTCTGTGGTTGGAAAAAGTGTATCCAACTTCCACCATTGCTTTAAGCTCAGAGCAAACTAAAAGTAAAATACAATTTAGCCTACTATACAGTGCATTTGGAAAGTATTCAGACCCTTGACTTTTTCCACATTTTGTTACAGCCTTATTCTAAAATGGATTAAGTTGTTTTTTCCATCCTCATCAATCTACACACAATACCCCATAATTACAAAGCAAAAAAAGGTTTTTGGAAATATTTGCAAATTAATAAAAAAATAGAAAGACGATGTACTCAGCAATTTGTTGAAGCACCTTTGGCAGCAATTACAGCCTTGAGTGTTCTTGGGTATGAAGCTACAAGCTTGGCACACC
Source organism: Salvelinus fontinalis (assembly GCF_029448725.1). Classification (NCBI taxonomy): domain Eukaryota; kingdom Metazoa; phylum Chordata; class Actinopteri; order Salmoniformes; family Salmonidae; genus Salvelinus; species Salvelinus fontinalis. Next base: position 46,597,660 of record NC_074666.1, read on the forward strand.
TGTATTTGGGGAGTTTCTCCCATTATTCTCTGCAGATCCTCTCAAACTCTGTCAGGTTGGATGGGGAGCATTGCTGCACAGCTATTTTCAGTTCTCCAGAGATGTTCGATCGGGTTTAAGTCCGGGCTCTGGCTGGTAAAGTCAAGGACATTCAGAGACTTGTCCCGAAGCAACTCCTGCGGTGTCTTGGATGTGTGCTTAGAGTCGGTGTCCTGTAGGAAAGTGAATCTTTACCCCAGTCTGAGGTCCTGAGTGCTCTGGAGCAGGTTTCATCAAGGATCTCTCTATACTTTGCTCCGTTCATCTTTTCCTCGATCCTGACTAGTCTCCCAGTCCCTGCAAAACATCCCCACAGCATGATGCTGCCACCACCATGCTTCACCGTAGGGATGGTGCCAGGTTACCTCCAGATGTGACGCTTGGCATTCAGGCCAAAGAGTTCAGCCTTGGTTTCATCAGACCAGAGAATATTGTTTCTCATTGTCAGAGTCCTTTAGGTGCCCTTTGGCAAAGTCCAAATGGGCTGTCGTGCCTTTTACTGAGGAGTGGCTTCCGTCTGGAAACTCTACCATAAAGGCCTGATTGGTGGAGTACTGCAGAGATGGTTGTCCTTCTGGAGGTTTCTCCCATCTCCACAGAGGAACTCTGGAGCTCTGTCAGAGTGACCATCGGGTTCTTGGTCACCTCCAACGCTGACCAAGGCCCTTCTCCCCCGAATGCTTAATTTGGCCGGGGCGGCCAGCTCTAGAAAGAGTCTTGGTGGTTCCAAACTACTTCCATTTAAGAATGATGGAGGCCACTGTGTTCTTGGGGACCTTCAATGCTGTAGAAATGTTTTGGTAGCCTTCCCCAGATCTATGCCTCGACACAATCCTGTCTCAGTACTCTACGGACAATTCCTTCGACCTCGCGGCTTGGTTTTTGCTCTGACATGCACTGTCAACTGTGGGACCTTACATAGACAGGTGTGTGCCTTTCCAAGTCATATCCAATCAATTGAATTTACCACAGGTGTACTCTCAAGGACGATCAATGGAAATAAGATGTACCTGAACTCACTTTCGAGTCTCATAGCAAAAGGTCTGAATACATATGTAAGTAAGGTATGTTTTTTTATTGTCAATAAATTTGCTAAAATTTCAAAAAAACATTTTGCTTCGTCATTATGGGGTATTGTTTTTTAGATTGATTAACATAACAAAATTTGGAAAAAGTCAAGAGGTCTGAAAACTTTCCGAATGCACTGTATATCACAAATGGACTGACAGCCTGACTGACAGCTGTGCCTCAAGCACCATTGTAAACAGAGTCCATAAAAACAGAGCAGAAACATCTTTGCAGCTACAAAAGAATGGTGTTGGGTAGACAACATTAGCAAATATTAAGTTTTTGAGGTCAACTAGGAACAATTAGAAACAAAACTTCAGACAGACACACACAGAGCGAGCGAGCCAGACCAACCAAGGACGCACTAATGGCACAAACACCCAATTGAGACTGTACGCACAATTCTGCAAAAATATACGTTGTGTACAACACAAAACCTCAAACAATGCATGCAGAGCAGAATTAGGACTATAACCGCTAGTTATCAAAAGAAGAAAAGAGCAGTTAAATTTTACAACCACCTAAAAGGAAGTGATGCCCACACATTCAACCACAAGGCCCTCACCTACAGAGAGATTAACATAGAGAAGAGTCCCCTCAGCCAGCTGGTTCTTTGTTCACAAACACAAACAGACCCCACAGAGCTCCGGGACAGCAACACAATTAGATCCAACCAAATGTGAAAGCAAAAAGATAACTACACACAATGGAAAGAATCAACCAAAAAACAGAGCAAATAGGAATGCTATCTGGCCCCAAACAGAGAGTACACAGTGGCAGAAATACCTGACCACAGTGACTGACCCAAAATTAAGAAAATCCTTGACTATTGTTGGAAAGTGACAGATTTACTTGAGCACGTTTTCATATGTTTCTAATTATAACTGTAAGTGGCTTAGCAGTATTGATGAATGTTTTATGGGTTAGATGGAATGATCTGCAGTACCAGCCAAATGTTTAGACACACCTACTCATTCAAGGGCGTTTCTTAATTTTTTACTATTTTCTACATTTTAGAATAGTGAAGACATCAAAACTATGAAATATCACATATGGAATCATGTAGTAAACAAAATTTTTTTAACAAATTGAGATTCTTCAAAAGTAGCCACCCTTTGCCTTGACGACAGCTTTGCATATTCTTGGCATTCTCTCAACCAGCTTCATGAGGTAGTCACCTGTAATCCATATCAATTAACAGGTGTGCTTTGTTAAAAATGTATTTGTGGAATTTCTTTCCTTCTTAATGAGCCAATCAATTGTGTTGTGCCAAGGTAAGAGTGGTATACAGAAGATAGCCGTGAAAAGATAAAAGACCAAGTCCATATTATGGCAGGAACAGCTCAAATAAGCAAAGAGAAACGACAGTCCATCATTAAGTCATGAAGGCCAGTTAATACAAAACATTTCAAGAACTTTGAACGTTTCTTCAAGTGCAGTTGCAAAAACCATCAAGCGCTATGATGGTACTGGCTTTCCTGAGGACCGCCACAGGAAAGGAAGACCCAGAGTTACCTTTGCTGCAGAAGATAAGTTCATTAGAGTTACCAGCCTCAGAAATTGCAGCCCAAATAAATGCTTCAGAGTTCAAGTAACAGACACATCACAAGATCAACTATTCAGAGGAGACTGCGTGAATCAGGCATTCATGGTCAAATTGCTACAAAGAAACCACTACTAAAGGACTCCAATAAGAAGAGACTTGCTTGGGTCAAGAAACACAAGCAATGGACATTAGACCGGTGGAAATCTGTCCTTTGGTCTTAGTGATACGCAGAGTAGGTGAACGGATGATCTCCGCGTGTGTGGTTCCCACCGAGAAGCATGGAGGAGGTGTGATGGTGCTTTGCTGGTGATACTGTCAGTGATTTATTTAGAATTCAAGGCAAACTTAATCAGCATGGCTACCACAGCATTCTGCAGCGATACAACATCTCATCTAGTTTGCGCTTAGTGGGACTATCATTTGTTTTTCCAACAGGACAATGACCCAACACACATCCAGGCTGTGTAGGGGCTATTTGACCAAGAAGGAGAGTGATGGAGTGGTGCATCAGATGACCTGGCCTCCCCAATCCCCCGACCTCAACCAAATTAAGATGGTTTGGGATGAGTTGGACCGCAGAGTGAAGGAAAAGCAGCCAACAAGTGCTCAGCATATGTGGGAACTCCTTCAAGACTGTTGGAAAAGCATTCCGGGTGAAGCTGGTTGAGAGAATGGCAAGAGTGTGCAAAGCTGTCAAGGCAAAGGCTGGCTACTTTGAAGAATCTAAAATCTATTTTGATTTGTTAAAAACTTTTTTGTTTACTACATGATTACATATGTGTTATTTCATAGTTGTGATGTCTTCCCTATTACTCTACGATGTAGAAAATAGTCAAAATAAAGAAAACCCTTGAAAGGTGTGTCCAAAGTTTTGTCTGGTACTGTATGTGCAATGGTATTTGGTCAGCAGGAAAGTCAACAGGGGGCCTGTCCATAAGGGTGGGATAGGAGCCATGTGTTAGAGCTGATAAATCATACATTAGTGTCTTATATCTTAATGTTTTTATCATATTTTCTCAATATGTTTCATATCATTATATTATCTTAGTATGAATAATTGGCACATTTGTTAAAATAGAAATATGTGTTTATCCTGTGTATGAGAAGAGCAATTATGTAGTGTACTGACTCCCTAATCTCAAGGCCTCTCCTGATTGATAAGAAGACCGGTGAGATGTGTGGAGTAGAACCAAGGTTCCGGACTCAAGCTGGGACGACACCACCTGCCCAGCCACAGAGATGAATTGTTCATCCTAGACACAGAAGGGGAGTCTGTTTGGGAAGAATGGGGGGGGGGGGGGGGGGGGCAGGTCTGCCTATGGGCCCCAAGCTGCACTTCTTAACCTCCTGCCAAATGTATGACCACATTAGAGACACATATTTCCCACAGATCACACAGACCCACAAAGAATTTGAAAACAAATCAAACATTGATAAACTCAATATCTGTTAGGCGAAATACCGCAGTGTGCAATCACAGCAGCAAGATTTGTGGCTCGTTGCCATGAGAAAAGGGCAACCAGTGGAGCACAAACAACTTTGTAAATACCACTAATATATAACTGTTTATCTATCTTCCCTTACTATTTGTACTACTAATAGCACATTGCTAACACTGTACATAGCTAATAATAACACTTTAAATGTGCATATTGTTTAAACATTTTTGAGAGCAATATTTACTGTTCAATTCTAATTGTTGTTTTTGTTGTTTTGTGTCTTCTCGCTTTTGTATATTGTTTATTAAGCTGCTGCACCGCAACTCACTGCCTTCCTGAAGACAAACAATGTATACGAAATGCTTCAGTCTGGTTTTAGACCCCATCATAGCACTGAGACTGCACTTGTGAAGGTGGTAAATTACCTTTTAATGGCGTCAGACCGAGGCTCTGCATCTGTCCTCGTGCTCCTAGACCTTAGTGCTGCCCTTGATACCATCAATCACCACATTCTTTTGGAGAGATTGGAAACCCAAATTGGTCTACACGGACAAGTTCTGGCCTGGTTTAGATCTTATCTGTCGGAAAGATCAGTTTGTCTCTGTGAATGGTTTGTCCTCTGACAAATCAACTGTACATTTCGGTGTTCCTCAAGGTTCCGTTTTAGGACCGCTATTGTTTTCACTATATATTTTACCTCTTGGGGATGTCCTTCGAAAACATAATGTTAACTTTCACTGCTATGCGGCTGACACACAGCTGTACATTTCAATGAAACATGGTGAAGCCCCAAAATTGCCCTCGCTAGAAGCCTGTGTTTCAGACATAAGGAAGTGGATGGCTGAAAACGTTCTACTTTTAAACTCGGACAAAACAGAGATGCTTGTTCTAGGTCCCAAGAAACAAAGAGATCTTCTGTTGAATCTGACAATTAATCTTGATGGTTGTAAAGTCGTCTCAAATAAAACTGTGAAGGACCTCGGCGTTACTCTGGACCCTGATCTCTCTTTTGACGAACATATCAAGACTGTTTCAAGAAAGCTTTTTTCCATCTACGTAACATTGCAAAAATCAGAAACTTTCTATCCAAAAATGATGCAGAAAAATGAATCCATGCTTTTGTTACTTCTAGGTTAGACTACTGCAATGCTCTACTTTCCGGCTACCCGTATAAAGCACTAAATAAACTTCAGTTAGTGCTAAATACGGCTGCTAGAATCCTGACTAGAACCAAAAAATGTGATCATAATACTCCAGTGCTAGTCTCCCTACACTGTCTTCCTGTTAAGGCAAGGGCTGATTTCAAGGTTTTACTGCTAACCTACAAAGCATTACATGGGCTTGCTCCTACCTATCTTTCCGATTTGGTCCTGCCATACATACCTACACGTACGCTACGGTCACAAGACGCAGGCCTCCTAATTGTCCCTAGAATTTCTAAGCAAACAGCTGGAGGCAGGGCTTTCTCCTATAGACCTCCATTTTTTATAGAATGGTCTGCCTACCCATGAGAGAGACGCAGACTCAGTCTCAACTTTTAAGTCTTTACTGAAGACTCATCTCTTCAGTGGGTCATATGATTGAGTGTAGTCTGGCCCAGGAGTGTGAAGGTGAACGGAAAGGCTCTGGAGCAACGAACCGCCCTTGCTGTCTCTGCCTGGCCGGTTCCCCTCTCTCCACTGGGATTCTTTGCCTCTAACCCTATTACAGGGGCTGAGTCACTGGCTTACTGGTGCTCTTTCATGCCGTCCCTAGGAGGGGTGCGTCACTTGAGTGGGATGAGTCACTGACGTGATCTTCCTGTCTGGGTTGGCACCCCCCCTTGGGTTGTGCCGTGGCGGAGATCTTTGTGGGCTATACTCGGCCTTGTCTCAGGATGGTAAGTTGGTGGTTGAAGATATCCCTCTAGTGGTGTGGGGGCTGTGCTTTGGCAAAGTGGGTGGGGTTATATCCTTCCTGTTTGGTCCTGTCCGGGGGTATCATCGGATGGGGCCACAGTGTCTCCTGACCCCTCCCATCTCAGCCTCCAGTATTTATGCTGCAGTAGTTTGTGTCGGGGGGCTAGGGTCAGTTTGTTATATCTGGAGTACTTCTCCTGTCTTATCCGGTGTCCTGTGTGAATTTAAGTATGCTCTCTCTAATTCTCTCTTTCTTTCTCTCTCTTGGAGGACCTGAGCCCTAAGACCATGCCGCAGAACTACCTGGCATGATGACTCCTTGCTGTCCCCAGTCCACCTGGCCGTGCTGCTGCTCCAGTTTCAACTGTTCTGCCTGCGGCTATGGAACCCTGACCTGTTCACCGGACGTGCTACCTGTCCCAGACCTGCTGTTTTCAACTCTCTACAGTATCAGGAGCGGTAGAGATACTCTTAATGATCGGCTATGAAAAGCCAACTGACATTTACTCCTGAGGTGCTGACTTGCTGCACCCTCGACAACTACTGTGATTATTATTATTTGACCATGCTGGTCATTTATGAACATTTGAACATCTTGGCCATGTTCTGTTATAATCTCCACCCGGCACAGCCAGAAGAGGACTGGCCACCCCTCATAGCCTGGTTCCTCTCTAGGTTTCTTCCTAGGTTTTGGCCTTTCTAGGGAGTTTTTCCTAGCCACCGTGCTTCTACACCTGCATTGCTTGCTGTTTGGGGTTTTAGGCTGGGTTTCTGTACAGCACATTGAGATATCAGCTGATGTACGAAGGGCTATATAAAGAAATAAAAAAAAAGATTTGATTTCACTTGCTTTTGCAAGTTTTTTATGCCAATAAAGCCCCTTTGAACTGAATTGAGAGCGAGAGAGACAAGGTGAGAGAGAGCCAGAGAGATACAGAGGGACAGAGCTGTTGAGGGAACAAGCCAATCTTTTTGGAGCCACAAATCAAGGAGCTGTTGATGACCTCGCCATACGATGTGACAGGAGACCAAGAACTTAACAAATCTCCATCACCATAGACACCAAGAAGGATGTTTTGTTCTAGGTTAATTTGAAACTTATGATTTTCTACTGGCCTGTGATGACAGAAAATGGCTGCCAAATTTCCTACACAGTACACACAGGTCCAACAGGCTTACATGGAATGAGTTGACTAATCAAAAGGCAAATCTGTCAAGGCTGGGGTCAATTCGAATTGAAGGCAGTCAATTCAGGAAGTGATTTTAATCACTTTTGCAATTTGAAATAAACTTTTGAAATAAATAGCTTCTACTCCTCAGTTTATTGAAAACTCATTGAAAGAAGATGGTGTTTTTTCATTATTTAAAAAAAATAGTTATTTAAGTTTACTTCCTGAATTTACTGTTTCAATTCGAATTGACCCCAGCCCTGATATCAATTAGCTACACAGCTGGTTTCTTTATCTTTTTAAAATCGGCTTTAATCATACAACAACAAAATCTTAAAGGCCATTGGGAAATAAACCAATGGGAAGGATTTTCTGCATGGCAACTAGGTTCAAGAAAACACACTGTTCTTTTGCCTGTGGGGAAGAGGACAAGTAATGAGATCTTATGGAGGGCCAGAATGGGAAGAGGAGTAGTGTGTGTGTGTGTGTGTGTGTGTGTGTGTGTGTGTGTGTGTGTGTGTGTGTGTGTGTGTGTGTGTGTGTGTGTGTGTGTGTGAGGGTTGTTAGGCTACTTGTCTTTTTAAGCATGTAACATTGTCTCTGTCTGATGTTGACTGTCAGTCTCAAATGTGCCAGGAATACACAAGAAAAACTGAATCACAGACAGATCGTTCTCCACAGGAGCATGGAAAAGATGGATGGCAGAAGCCTTTTAGAGGCAAACTTTAGACCAAACACCACACCACACACTTCAATAACTGACAGAAATGAACCAGAAACACAAACAGCAAGATTAAAAGACACACGATGAGAAGAATGGAAGTAGAATACAGAAGCACATAGACCAAACAGTATATACTTCCCCCTATCCTTTAGGTTATTAGCCTCAAATTTTGCTCCAGGGTGAAGATTCCCCTAGATACAGACTCAGGATCAGCTTCCTATCTCCCAATTCTAACCTTACCAATAGTGGGGAAAATGCTAAACTTACCTAAGATCAGCGTCTAGGGGGCAACTTTACCCTACTCCTCTAAGCTCAGTCTGACCTGCTGTGACATATTCAAAGGCAAACGCATAACATTTGGTCTTCTTTCAACATCTTTTTTCTGACATGGACATGTAATGCAACAGAAGCACATGAAAGTCAACATTGAATCAAAATGAAATAAAACATTTAAATCAAAAGAAATGCGGCCATTAAAACTAAATTCTTTACACCTTATGGCATTTTATTCAACAAAAAAGTTATCTTGAAGTGGTCTCCGGCAACATGAGATCACAGAAAATGGAGGAATGCCAAATCAAATCTCTAAAAAGGTTTAAAATCATATTAACTTGGACGAGTGAGGTATAAATTTGTATCAAGGGACGTACAGTATACATCATCTTCCAGAGGTATAAGGAATCATTTTAATTTAAACCCAAACAGGAAATGATACAACAATAAACACACATGTAACACGCATACGCAGACACGGACACACACCCTACTGCCAACCCTATTTTCTGATTAACATTTTGGCTAGACATTTGAACTACAGTAGCCTACACACATGACGTCTGCCTATAGGCTACAGCTACGTAGTAGTAACCCAGCCTAGACAATAATTGAAGGCAGTAAAAGGAATAGGGCCTACACTGACAAAGAAGTTGCACAACACCTAAGCTGCTGGCTGTCATTCAAAGCTCCCAACTTCGAGATCCGACCGTTAAACCAGTGAATTATTCATGTCCACATTCTGCTTTTCTCCATTTATTAATATGGACTCACAGGGTGCATACTAAATGGCACACTATTTTCTATAGTTCCTATCGGCCCTGGTCAAAAGTAGTACACTTTATAGGGAATCGGGTGCCATTTGGGACACAGACACAGCCTATGGACTTGTAGTGCCATATGCTCTCAGAGCTGGGGACATTTCCAAAAGCCTACCACCTACTAGGAATGGGCCCGTATTTATCAAGCGCTTCCAGAGTAGGAGTGCTGATTTAGGAGACATTTTGGCTTTTAAATCCCAGTTAATAAGATCACATGCACAGGGGGAACCGTATCCTAGATCAACACTCCTATTCTCTCATAATCAACTTTGCTTTACATAGGTGTTCTCATCTGGTACAAATCTACTTCAAATGGAGGCCATCACCACCATTTCAGAGGCTAACTATTGGGTTTGCCCTCAATAGCTGCCATCAGTAGCCTATTCAGATGGATAAATGCGACATTTGATATTGTCATAATAAAATAAATAGCCTACCCCTAATATTGACGAAGAGGGCTGATTCAATTCAGACTCACTGATTGCATTTATCAGCTGAATACGTGGAGAAATAAAAGAGGTTGCAGTTGGAGCCAAAACATGACACAGATGGTGCAGACCAGTCTCGCTCGAGACTGCAGAGGGAAAACCCACATGCGGGCACACGCCCACTCTCTTCCATGCAAGACGAGCACAAATGGGTCGATGGCCAGAGCTCGGGGGTGAGGTTTGAGAACATACACACGGTCATGTATTTGGTTTAGCAGCAATCAACAGCTAATATGCCAACCGCTTAAATGTAATTGATTGGAGAGAAGTTTATGAATTTGAATAATAGGTTTACAGGCTAATGGTAGGCATAATAAACATGTTACTATTCAAAAATATTAGCATCATTAGCTTTACTTTGTAGCCTATTGTAACAAGTGTGGTTTTACTGGATAGTCTACAAGGTATTGTCA